>NW_004567124.1:18984566-18985724 GCF_000260355.1 Condylura cristata | reverse complement strand
AGATTCTCAGTGCTGTGCTTTAACCCGCTGCGCCACCAGGGAGGGCCGTGGTGGGATAACTTTTAATTGTTTTTGGTCACCAGGAGTTTTTGTAATATTTGAAAGGTTTTTTAATACCAAAAATGTGATTATTACCACAAAATCAGATAATAAATTGAATTATCTTACTAAGAGTTTTACAGAATTATTCTTTCGGATATCCTACATTTATAGTCACATTGTCTATGTTCTTTCTCTAATAGGTTTATTTCAGTTTCAGTTTGATGTCTTATTTTTCTGACTGGTAGCCAGTTGCACATCAAACTAGATTAACAAGGATATGCAGAATAGCATAAAATGGTAATAATATCAGAAACCCATAGCTCACTTCTGATCTGAATGGAAATGAAGCCCTAGTTTCATCATCTATGAATTGAGAGAACTGAGATAGATTACACATAAAGTCCTCTCTGGGCATTCAGTTCTAGTTCTCATTCTGTAAGTATCTACTGTTCTCTCTCTACTCTCTAAATGTGACATGGTGGCAGTTTGTTTTTTAATACATTTGAACTGTCATATTTTTTATCCAAACTAAAAATCACGCTATGACTCTGTAGAATTATATAATAAAATTAGTTATACTCTGTATATATTTACTTATAGATTTTTCCTGTCATGATTTACTTGTCTGTATCCTGCACCTTAGTTCCTTTTATGTTCCTTTCTAGATCTTCTAATTCCATTTTCATTACCTCATCATCTATTCAAAATGTACTAGCACAAACAATGGACCAGATATCAGGCTTTAACTGTGACAGACAGGCAGTCAGTAATCAATGAAGAAACCTTAACACTCTATACCTTAATATCACCAGTTAGGACATTAACAGTGAGGTTAAGTGGCCAATTCAAGATCACAAAATAATTTACCACAGAACCAAGATGAGCGTTCTGGCACTTGGGTGTGTGAAATTAGTCAAAAGGAGAAAGACAAATATACTTACAAGTAGTAAATGGAGAAACCAAACAAAAGGTCAGACAAAGACAAACATTAAAACCAATCCTTGATGTGGAGAAAAAGGAACTCTCCTACACTGCTGGTGGGAATGCAATCTAGTACAACCACTATGGAAAACTGTTTGGAGGTTCCTCAAACTGCTAAACATGGAGCTTCCCTAC
>NW_004567124.1:18960739-18984466 GCF_000260355.1 Condylura cristata | reverse complement strand
AGAAAAATATCGGATGGTTTCACTCATAGCAGGAGTATAATGGACCAGGCGAGAAAATAACAGAAATAATGAACAACCATATACCAGAGACATGTTGTGGGGGTGGAGTGGGGAATGGGATCAAAAACGGGGGTGGGGGAGAAGGGAGAGAAATATATGGGACTATGGTGGTGGCACACGGGTGATTTGGTGATGGGAAACCTGTGGGGATTACAATCGAGATGGAAAAAAAGAACAACCATATACCAGAGACATGTTGTGGGGGTGGAGTGGGGAATGGGATCAAAAACGGGGGTGGGGGGGAAGGGAGAGAAATATATGGGACTATGGTGGTGGCACACGGGTGATTTGGTGATGGGAAACCAAATCGAGATGGAAAAAAATAATGTGCAAAATGATGTACAATCGAGGGGATTACAATCAAGATGGAAAAAAATAATGTGCAAAATGATGTAAAAATAAACTTTTGTAATAATTTAAAAAATTAAAAAAAAAAACCAACCCTTGAATGCTGACCATAGATCTGAGGCATGGGGTAAGGGAAGGAGAGAATAATGAATTGTGGTGGACTAACAGTGCTTCAGTGGTGGGAGAGCATTTGTAACCAAAAATATTATCAAGGATAAATGGTACTGCATTAAATTTTAAAAAAAAAAGAAAAGAAAAAAACAATTTTGGCATTTGGTAAAGCCAGTGCAGACTTGACATCTTGCAGGTAACTCTACAAAGCACAGGAAGCTTTTTTTTTTTTTTTTGTCTGAAAGTAAAGTAGCTTCCTGTAGACTCTAAGCAAAATGAACAAAACAGAATTTGATCCTTCCATGTTGCAGTATAAGCCAATGGAGTAGTTTAAATTAATTCAAATCCTTAGACCTTAAAATAGTCTGTAGAGGATTTAAGAGAGTCACAATGGAACGTTCAGCGTTTTGTTGTATAATAGCAGAAAAAGGGACAAATGTTCAGAGTTAGCATAATCAGACTTTGTAGTGTTTTCTGCCTGAATCCTCAAAGAGTGGGGCTTGGGATTCCACCCATTCTGTGGCAAAACAAGCAACATGGGAATAAGTTGCTATTGCTTTGGAAAGAACATTCAAAAAATCTAGTTGTTCCTTGGGAGTACAACAACTGTGTTTCTTTAGATGATGTGTTAAAAGACATTTAAAAACTGTAGCTGGGTACATTTTAGCTCTACAGATAAACAAATGGACATCATAGAAATACCCCACCAAAATTAACCATTCAAAAGTAAATTCTGAAATTTTATGCTAAGGTGGCACATGTCACTAATTTATTCTTTTACCTACTCAAGACTAGTAGAAGTTTTGGAAGAAAGCCTTCATTCCTCTAACAAGAAAGACCTTCCTCTAGCTCTCAGACTTTAGGACTAAGTAATTCAAATCCCCAGACGTGCTTTTTTCACACAAATCCAGATTATAGCTATTGTTTTTATTTGGTAAGAGAAAAACCTCACAGTTAGATTCATCAATAGCAACAGGTAGAGAATTCTAGCCTCTATTTTTATCTTGATATCTTTGCTATGTAGTAAATCACACACAGTTGTAGGGAGAAGGAAAATACTGTGTCAAGTATCAGAAGACCTGGGTTTGGACTTTGGTTCTGCTCCAACATAACTCCACAATCCTGATTATACCATCTCATTTAGGAAAGAAATTCAGCCATAACTGTTTCATGAGATTGCTGGAGACATACATGAGATAAAACATGTGGAAGCACTTAAAAGAAATGTAAAAATGTAAAATGCTATCTAAAGGTAAGGTGGTGGATATGGAGCAGAAATTCAAAAATTAATCCTCTAATCCTCTTCCTTTATTGAGCAGCACATATTTGATGAGCAAATGAAGGTACAGAAAAGCCACGTCTCCAAGATCACATAGCTGTTTCACAGGGCCTGAGCTCAATAGTGTGAAGCCTGATTAGACCATTCCAGACAGTTTTTTTGTTGACCACGGCAGGGAGCACATTAAATGGGGAGAAAATACTAACCAGGGAATCTAGCCTTGGTTTCTGAAAAACAAATTTTCAAATCATTAAATGAAAACGTACCAATGCACTTCAAAGAAAGAGTCTACACAGAATAGTCTTCCTTCAGGAGGACATATGAAATTGCACATGTACAGATGGCAAGGCACTGTGAGCATTTATTATTCATTTAGAACAACATAAAAGGAGAGCTATAAAAGCTGACCATGGCTTTTCTGGCAAAGAGTAGGATTTACTACAGACGTTATAATTGGATACAAGCATGAGAGGTCCTCAGAATCAAAGATGAGCCAGTAGGATACAGTTTAAATAGAGCCCATTCTGACCACAGCTTCAGAAGGCCCAGAGCAATTTGTGGTGTTGTGGCCACATGCCACTACTTCAAGTCAATTTCCCACAACTTGACATTTCAATTTCCTGACCACTATCCAAAACAAGGGTGGATTTTGTGCATTAAACTTCCCTTGATTCATCATAGCTAGAACTTGGGAAAGAAAGAAAAAGGAGCTTGTAAAAATTAGTGAGGATTTAGAGTTGGTGATTTTGTGTATTGTTAAAATACTGGTGATGAGGAATGTCAAACAACCAAGACCTATCTTGGCTCCAGTGTCTTTTGAATTGTCTGCCTTACTCTTCATAGGATTAGAACCAAGAATGACTCAGGTACAGATCCCAGGCCAATTTCCAAGCTTTATCACACACACATAAACACAGAAAGATTTATATACTTGTATTATACAAAAGAGATACCATTTAATGTGGGTTTGTAAGACCAAATGTAAAAATGACATCAAGTTGTAGTGGGAGTTATGCATCATGCATCATATTTAACAGTGGACGAGCACCCCAGCTATATCTTAATTCATTTATGTACTCAAAGTTAGTAACAGTGGGAAAATGATATTCCTTAAGCCCTTATTAATACAATGTTTTAGGCATTCTTCTAAGAGCTTTATCGACATTTTATTACTCTTCACACAATCCTATTAAGTTTCCCATTTTTTAAATGAGTAAACTGAGGCACTGGGAGCTAAAGTAACGTGACCAAAGTTATGGAATTAGTAAGTGGTAGAACAGTATCTGAATCTGGTATCTGGAGCCAGACTAGTAACAAGAGACATCATCCTTATAGATCTCCCCAAATATTACATCTCTTACCCAACATCAACACAATTCTACTGATCAACTTGTATGAGATTATACTGTAGTCTACATACCCCAAAGAAAAACATTCCTACAAAACTGAATTGAATAAAGAACATAAAATACACTTTATTATAATTTGAAAATGTAAACATTAAACAAATTAAACAGTTTAGTTGCTTCATTTGTAACAGATGTAGTGGATTATAAACAGTACAAGATGTCTATTGTATTGTTTTAACATGAAAATCAACAAAAATGATTTCACAAAACAAAGAATTTTGATGCAATGACTAAAATATAAACTCTCATCTTACCTCACATATAATGAAATGGGTACAACTGTGTTGAGAATAATAATATATGACCAGAATGTTAAGACTCCTGAGATCACAGAGTCCCTTCTCTGGAGGAAAATGCTGAATTTGTCCCCGACTTTAGTCTCCCAGATTGAGTTTCCTATTGCAGGAATAATCCCCAAGCATACAAGAAACCCAAAAATCTGAAATGAGAATGTAAGATTGGTTAAAGTTAACTAGAACCCAAAACTAGACATATCAATGCAATCCAATTACACTCCTAACACAAATAAATTGACATTTGAAAAGCAAATTATGCAAAGTTCTCCTTACCTGTCAGTAATCATATGAGTAAAATTTAACATTCTTATGTCAAAGAACTTAGCTAAGTATTTTACATACAATTTCTCCCTTAACTCTCTCACTGACTGAAATAGGAATAACTATTTTCACACTTCACATGTCAAAACAAAAAAAGTAAAATGGAAGTAGAGAAACACTATATAACTACTCTGTGGTCACAATACTAATAATTTGAAATCATGAATGTGCATATTTAAATGACTTGAGTCAAGAAGAGTATATATCTTGGTTTGTTACACTCCAGCCCAGCTTACATCTATTATCTAATATGTGATATTGTGTTTCTTCCCTTCACCTTCCAAATTATGCCTTGTTTGAATCATGATGTATGTGATCACCCCAGGCAAAAAGCTGAAATAGTTTTATAGAACTAATTCAGTCTCTATCAAGTCAAGTCTCAGCTTGCTAAACAATCCTTACTTCAGATCAACCAAAAAGATGAAAGATTTCATGACATATACATTTTCCTTTTGAGATTAAAAAATATAGAGAGCAGTGCCCTCCCTGGTGGCACAGCTGGTAAATGTAGCACTAAGAAGCTAAAGCCACTTCAGCATGAGCTCAATCCCTGCCCCGGGAGGTGACCCACATGGCATGGCAGATCTCTCCTGACACTGCTCCCCTCAGCAGTGTACTTCATCAGTCAGCCTGTTCTGCTCCCCACTCTGTCTTTGGTGAAGCCTCTTACCACCCATGCACCTCTGGCCTGTACCCCAGTTCTGTATGCATAAATAAATAAATCTTAAAAAAAATAGAGCAGTCTAAAACCTGGTAGCTGACTCCTACTTTATGATTAATATTAGTATTAGAAAACAGACACTGTGAAGGTAAAACAAGTAGAAAAATAGCAAGGGTGTCCCTAAGGAGCCCAGAACCCCAGCCCAGGGAAGGAAGGACACACACTCAGGGTGTGTGTAAGACCTGAGCCAGCCACAATGCTCTGCAGATGTCCCTAAGTGTCACCATGAGTGAGGAGCAGAGCAACCACTGCAGAGGAGCAGTGGGGCGAGAGAACAGGAACACACTTCCCTCCTACTTGGTTTTTATACAGAAAAAAAAAAAGAATATTCATAAATTTTCAGATTGCTTTATCCTTTCTTCTCTAATAAATAAAATAGGCACATAAGAAGACAAAGTTGGGAGATTCTGGTTTAAAGTATTTCAGAAAATTGTGTGAGGGAGAAAAGTAGACTTGTAAATCCCCAAAATACTAACAATTTTATACTATACCCTTTCAACAACTGATACTCTAAGTATATTGAACTGAACTACATTAGCAGCACTCACATTAGTGATACTAATTTAAGGATAGATTTGTCTCTCATATCTTCAATAGATCATCCTATTTTCTAGTACATAAAGCTGGGACAATCTCTGCTTCACACTGGTAATTTTACTCTTGGTAGATAAACATACAATCCCCATGCAAGTCTACAAATGGGTTCACATCTACTGGGCATGTCCCTTTGCCCCATGAACTCTTTCCCAAGAGAACAGGTGAAGCTGGAGGAAAGCTCACACCTGGGGGTGATTCTGGTAATATAACACAGAGTCCAGTCATTATTTTGTGTCTAATGGTGTTTGTTTCTTTCTTCCCTTTTTCAGAGATCCACTATTATATGTCAGTTAAGAAAATACCTATTTACTTCAAACTCTGCTTTTACTGAGCCTGTGGTTGGCAAGTAGGGAAACATAGCTCTGAGTCACTGTCTTCAAAGTTAACCCCCATATAAGGTGAGGCTATACATTTGGACAAAAAGTCTGGTAACAATCAGATTGCTATCAGGAGGTGACAAGATTAACTGATAAGGATGGGATGCAATCAATACCTGAGTGGTTTTTGGTAAACAAGTGGTAAATTATTAAATATAATTGTTACACTTTCAGAGGAAATACGAACATGGAATAGGAGGCTTAGACATTTTCATGAAGGAGAAAATGTGGCTTGAACTTCAAATAATTCATCAGCAAAATCAGGTTACATAATTTTCAGGGCCTACTATAAATGCAGGAACCCTGTTCAGAAGTGTTAATTCCATAGAGCAAGACATATCTGTAAGTCAAATGTGAGGCACTTCTTTTTCACTTATGAACATTGTATCCACCTATGAAGCCAATGCTCCCCATGAACTATGTAGAGAGGAAATGAGCAAAGAAAAATAAGACCTAAAAAGACCCCAAAACTGACTTTTAAATTATGCTTTGTTTTTCAAGGGGAAAAAAAAATCCCTCAACTATTGAAAACATAGAAATCCCTCAACTATGTGGAATTTACTATACTTTGAAATATAAGCACTAAGCTATTTCTTGTGAGAAATTCTAACAATGGTTGAGACATGGACACAAGTTACAAACACCCCAAACACAAACATTACAGAGAATTTTACAGATTTCTGAAAGAAAAATTTTAGAATAAGAGTGAGTACTGATATTGCCTAATTTTTTAACTTACCCACAATACTAGAGTATGCAGCAACTTGTCAATGTTTGTCCTTTTAAGCTTTGTTTTACCACTGTTCTGCATTAGTTTGGTGTCAGGACCTGCAAAAGAAAAGAATTAATAACTTTGAAATGGATTATTTTATTTATTATTATTATTTTGATTATTTTGATTTATACTTAGATCAAATATTCCTGAAAGGAAAAAATAGGTTAATATGATTTTTAAATATTAAAATTTTTATTAAAAGCAAAGACAATTAAGTTATACATTTTCACAATTGGTGGTTTACAGCACTCTTGGAAACTGTTCTCTTTAGAATAACAGAAATCCAGAAAAAACTTGTAGCTGAAAGGTTGATTAACACTATTTTTCAAAAATCTGTGTATGAACATGCTTCATGCTTGTAGTTTGAAGCAGTTAAAGATGAACTTAATAAAAGTGAGGAATAACTTAAAATGATAAAAAGAATGCAATAAGTACAATGTAAACCATTAAGGTCAAAATGAAAAGTTACTACTAGAAATCAAATTTGGGATCTACTTCCCAAAAATATTTGAGGTACCTTTAGTAAAGAAGCTAGAGTAATTGCAAAATATATTAACAAATAATTTAAAACTTTAATATATACCACACACTGTATAGAATATATACTATTTATTAGGACAATAATTACTTTAAGGCTTGTATTAGACAATTAAGATAAATGCATTATTTCATTATCTACTTACTTAATTTCCTGTTCAAAGAATTCTGAGATTATTAACTATTTTAGAGGTAGGTTATTAAATGATTAACAATGAAGAGGATGGGGACATATTGTTAAGAAAAATTCCTTGAGGACAGAGAAGATGCTCAATAGAAACACCTAAGCTTTAATTGTATATGACTTTTTACTGTCTCTTCTCACACTGATTTCCTATAAATATTTAATATAGGAGAAGAGGGGAAATGAAAGAAAGGTGAGGAGGGAGGCACACATGAAATTATAAGTAATTCTGAAAATCAAAAGACTTCTATTTACCTAAAAGACAAATTGAATTGGGGAACAATAAAATATATGATTGGGGTCTTGTAACAGTTCATAGCCTTGAGTTGGAAATTGTACTCAAGTCTATCATTCCCAGCCACAGCTAGATAAAGGAAACCACCCACAGTTTCTCAAAATCAGTTATTAAAATCATATGGACATTGAGGGTGGGAAATGTTTCTTTTATAATAAAGATCACAATGAGCATTAGATAAAGTTTGTGACTGCTAGATGATAAAATATTGAGAGTTCTATGCTAAAAACATACTTTTGTGAAGCATCCAAACACATACACCAGCAAATTACTCCCTTAGAGGACTTTTTAAACATTTATTTAGCTATTTCTATAGATGCTTATACACAAATCTTTCTCCTCATAGATACAGATTTTGAAATTTTTCTATATTCAACAGTCCCTATTTCCTTATCACTGCTTCATCTCTTGACCTAGTTTCTGAGTCAATCATTCCACCAAATCTGGTGTATTCAGTATCCTCCACACCTTCTCTCATGTCTCTGAAACCTCTGACACTGTTAACTATTCTATCCTTTTGATGCATACTCTTCCCTTAGCTTCTGTGTTGCAATGTTCTCCTAATTTTCCTTCTACCTCTTAGTTAGCTTCTTTATATCCCATGAAGCTCACCCCTCTCTATCCAGTCACTAAATACTGGAATTCAATATTTGGTGATCTTCTCTTCTCTCTCAATCCAACCACTCTTGGAAATCTCACTTAAGACCATAGTTCCAAGAACCATCTGCAGGGCAAATGTATATCTCCTGTTCTCCATGCTTCTCTGAGCTCTAAACACATACATTTTAAACCCATTTATTTAATTCCTATGTGACATCTCCACCTGGATCTTTCTAAACCCTCAAGTTGCACCTGTTTGCCCCAGCTTGTGACCTTCCTCCAATGTTCTTTACCTTTGTGACTGGTCCCACTGTCAGCCCATGTATGAAAGCTGGGAGAAACCAGAGAGCCTCCATGACTTCCCCCCACCCCATCCAAAGTGCCATCATCTCTCAACTGTCTACAATAAAAGCACAATAACTGTCTCTTTGCTTCTAATCTGCCACTAATTCCATTCAATAATTTTTCTCCTTTCCCACGTCCTTCCCAATCATATACTCTTTCCAAAATCTGCTGTCCATTTTCTACCTTAACAATATAGGCAAGAGTAGAGCTATCAAATTTCACACATGCATACACATCACCTGTTTGGAAAATTTGCAACTGCATTCCAAAGCTCTTAGGCTAAAGATCAAAATTCTGGATATAGAACGCAAAGTCTTGCATGGCCCAGCTCCCATCCATGTCTCCAGTGACATATCCATCTCTCTCTCCTCCGTGGTAACAAATAATTGTCTAATGACTTAATTAATCAGCATTAATTAGGCAATGTGTATATATACTTTTTTGTTTCAGCTAATATTTAAAACTGGAAAAAATATTTTTATCCTTACTTCACTAAAAATTAAACCAAGGTTAAAGAACTCTAATAATTTGCCTGAGATTTATTCTTTAGTAAGTGTGAAAGCCAGAATTTGAACCTACACATACCTAAGTCTAAAGTCCAAGTCTAAAGTTCCTACTAGTATAGTTTTAATATTTTTTAAAACATATGAAATAGTTCATTTCCTGAAATCATAAATGTGTATTAAATACTGACTCTTAAGAGTTTAACAAAAAAAAAATAGATGATGCATTGGACAAGAATAATTGAAGGGAAATTTATTCATAAAAATTCACAAAATTGTGGGTGTAGCTAAGGGAAAGCAAAGGGTTAGTGCTGTAATCAGGGACTTAGCAGCAATCAAGAAGTTTTTTCACATAAGCCAGAGGGAGGGAGAAAGGGAAGGATGTAGTTACTGTATACTAAAGAACAGATATATGTAGAGTTTGTATCCTTTAGGGGAAGACTGCCCTTTTGCTGAGCCAGTCTGAAGTGACCATACAAGGAAGCAGCCTGGAAAAATACCTTCA
Source organism: Condylura cristata (assembly GCF_000260355.1). Classification (NCBI taxonomy): domain Eukaryota; kingdom Metazoa; phylum Chordata; class Mammalia; order Eulipotyphla; family Talpidae; genus Condylura; species Condylura cristata. Next base: position 18,975,203 of record NW_004567124.1, on the reverse strand, counting down.
TCTCAATCTACATTTCCCTTTCATTTCTTCCCATGGAGTCCCAATAACAGAATCCACTTAGAAATCAAAGTTCAAGGAAACCTATTAATGAAAACCACACAAGTCAGCTTTCCAAGGCCGACAGAAGAGTAGGAAGGAAGGAGAGAAGATTTACGAGGCACATGGAAGATATCCAGCACAAAAGCCTAGTTACCACCAAGATGGTGCTGACTCCCATGGACTCTGTAAATGAATGAGACTTCTACCCTCAGAAATAAGGCTTTCTTCTTTCTTGCGCACAAAGGAAATGTTACTACCAGGGAGGTATGACCTAGCTAATATACATCAGACCCTCATAAATTATAGATTTGTAAATTAAACCATGTCTGTGTCAACTACATTCCTTGCACAATCCTTAATGGTAGATCAACTATAGTTCTTACACAATCCTTCATGGTAGGTCAACTATAATCCTTGCACAATCCTTAATGGTAAGTATAAACACAGAAAGAAAATTAATTCATTTTGGATAACTTTCATAACAGCTAGTTGTTCACTTGGAACTAGTTCTCCAAAGTAAATGTCTCAAGACTAAGGGGATTTGAAACACCCATCTGTTCAAATCGGACATTCACAAAACCAACCACTAATTCCTCTGCCTAGTCTTATTCTAGGTAAGCTTTCTATTAACATTTGTGCCCAAACTAAAATCAACATAGGCATGGTCCACTTTACACATATCTGCCTCCTGCAGGTCCTGGCAAGTGAACCTGCAGGCTACATCACCAAAGAAGAGAGTGTCCCCCTCATGCCCCTTGCCAAGATCCAGAGAGTGTTAACTCACAGCCTGTGGAGTAGGCAATAAACTCTGAATAGATGATGAAGGAAGGGAGAAGCAAAGAAGAAAGGAAAACACCACTTGTCAAACATCTTCCATATGCATTATCTCATTGAGTCTTTACAATGGAACTCTAATGGACTCATTATTATCCCCATATTACAGTCAAGAAACTACAGTTTAGAAAGTTTAAATAACCAAGACTTAATATCCTACAGCTGGTAAACAAATCTGAAGCCAGATTGGCCTAATATAAATTTGTGCACTTTCTATTATACTTCCTTGGAGGGAGACCTTTCAACATACTATCCTACTTCTTTTCCATGTAGGAAAATGGGACCATTTTCCCATTAGCCAATCTGATGAAGAAAAACTTGGCCCCTGAGTGGCCCACAGCATCTGTCCTAGCAAAACATGCTATCATCAAACCATAGGCCTGACTTAGTCATTTCAAATAAGATCACACATATGCAAACAAAATTTTGGGCTACTGCCTATTCCTAGGATGATGCACCCTATTTCTTTGATGACAGGGAACAAACAAGGAAGATACTGCCTATCACAGGACTTTCAAGTAAATTCTCTTTCACTAAATTGAAAGGTAAAGGTAGGTTGATGTATTAGTTAGTTCTCTTTTTCTCAATGCAAGAAAGAAGCAAGTAAGGAACTACATGATCCTAGGTTTACTTCTCTGATTAAAGCATCTGATGAGAGAATTGTGGAATCAGATTGACCTTAGATAAAAGCACATATACAGTCACATTTCTAGGGATTCCCCAAGTCCTTACAATGGCAATGCCCCAAAGCAGCCAGAGACTTGCTAACACCCACAGCTGAGAGTGTTTAAGAGGAATTGGAGGACTTTTCTAGGCTTGGAACATTTTTCAGTCTTTAATGAACACTTTGTTGTTGTTGAGGAAAATCAGTTAAGAAAAACATTCCCGTTTTGATTGCACATATAGTCAACGAGCCCAAAACACATCTTAATTTGGTGTCACAATAAACAGGATTTTTAAAAATCAAGGGCTGGCAATTGGAGCCATGAGTACAATTTGAGTAGCTGTATGAAATGGTGCTACTGTAAGTTTCCTTAGCAAGAGAGTGTCCCCTTGGACCTGCAGAGATAAAGGTGGCCATTGTCTCCTTTCCTGTTCTGGTCTTCCCAGGATTCACGATCCTATTAACAAACAGTAGAAAAAGCTATCAAGTGTAAACAGGAACTACAAAAAGGTTTAAAGGCTGCCGGACCTTTGCAAATTACAAAATTAATAGCAGAAGTGGGGATATTTTCTTTCATACTCTTCCCCTACTTTAAGGACAGGTAGATCAGTTCAGACAATAATGGGGATGATTGAGATGGGACTAAAACACACAGACACACACACACACACAGAAAACAAGCAGTAGGTATTTAGTCCCTACAGGTAATTAAGGAAAAAACATCTTGAAGGAGAAGTTGATGATATTAGATGTTCCTCAAAAAGTGGGGCCACACAGGCTTTTTTTTTTTTTTTTTTTTAGCAATGGTGTCATCGCCTGATGCCCTGCCCACAGCAAACACCCAGAGTAGGCCCTCACCCAAATCTGTGTACCTCCAGAGCCCCAGACTCTGCTGATACATATTTCAGGAAAGGCTCTCCCAAAACTGACCCTGGGCCATCAGGTGTACCTGCAAAAATAACCATTCCGAAACACCAGCTGGTGTTTCTCAGGACACAGCCCCTCAGGATCATCTTCTCATTGTTGAGGTTGTGCTTGCTGTCCTTCCAAGAGAGGACACCCGTGAATTTATGTAATTTGTTGTTTGGTGCCTCGCAGACAACAATCCCTGTAAAACAGAAATGAACAAAGAACCAAAATTCATAATGACTCAATTTGAAATCTCAAGTCCACAGCATCGTGTTACTACCAACTTGTAAAACACAGTATATTTTTCTCTCTCTTTGAGACAGCTCTGGACGTAAATCTGTAGTTCACCTGCTAGGGGAAAAGCAGCCAGGACACAAGGATGGGAATCCATCGAGTGTTCTCAGCCATACCTTTCTGCAATGTCCCAAGAAGAGCAGAAACCTCAAGCATCATGGGATGTTTTCACCTTAAATGAAATCACTTTTCACTCCTGGAGGTTGAAACAAATGATTTTTGCATAGACAGGATGGTCCTAGAATTATTTTTCATCTGTCTCTTTTGGTTTCATGTGAACTTTTACTCAGTCAATGTGGCACAGACCTCCGGTTTCACAACCACAATCAGGTCTTCTAAGCTCATACTCAGAATTTCAGGGGTCCTACTCTAGTGCACCCTGAAGAAACCTGGGCCTTGTTTGCCACATGTGCCTGAGAATGCGTGTGATTCTTTTCAGCTGTTCCATGCTTCTTATCTTGATTAGATTCAGAGTTCAGGGGACTCTCAAAGGCTCCACATAACCTGCCCCAAACTGGCCAGAAGATGTTTCAAGTTTTTTGTTGAGTTTTTTTTCTTTAAATGCCAAGCCCATTCCAAACCAAGAGCATACCCATTCCAAATCAATGAATCAATTCGTTCCATTATTTCAATAAGAAAATGCACTTTCAGGGTGGGGGTTTTCTTGATAGAAAAAGAAACCAGAAATAATCTCATATGAATCCATTACAAAATGTAACTATTAGATTAGGATACATTTGCACAGCAAAGGTCAGGGTTAAATTTTTATAAATAATGAGTGACTGAAAGACAGAGGGAAACAAGGAAAAGAGAGAGAGAGGAATGAAAAGCAAGGTTGTTAGTAGATCCAAGCAGGGATCAAGGCAGAGTCAGAGGTCAAATAATCTACAAAATTCTCTTTCAAAAACAGTAAGTATACATTTATATAATTAGTAGTCAAAGGCTGGAAAGTAAAAAGTGGCATTTGGGAAATAAAGAGAGAAAGCATGGCTTTAGCTTTGACGGAAAGGGAAAGAGAACAGGTCAGCCTGGACAACCTCTGTACCTCTGTATCACACCCCTGCACCACTCCCCAAGCACCTTCCAAACTTCAAGATGGGCAGGGGCTCCCGTCCTTCCAGGATGCTGCCTTTCTTCTAACTTTAGACACAGGTAACAGCAAGCAGTTTCACATGGCCTGAACATCCCTGACCAACCAGATTACTGACTTTACAAGACTTGCACAAAAAAAAAAAAAAAAAAAAAACAAGAACAAACAAAACTGTGTAAGGAATGAGGGCCTCAAGCCCTAGGAGATCTTTTCCAACCTCCTCCTCCCTTTCTCTGGTTTAACAAAATTACCACCTCAAGACCCCCTCCTGGGTTACTCTTTAGCAGGTTCCCAGATATCACTGCTAAGTGAGAATACTGACAAGAGGATGTGGATGAGGCCAAAGCACCTATAAAAGGTTACTTTTATACAACTGGAAAGTGGCTAAATTCTGATATAGCCTATCACTGATAGTAAAAGGTAAATTAAAACAGATTCAACTGGGCCAAGTTGTTTGGAAATTATGTTGCGGAAGAGATTTTTTTCTTAAATTGCAAGAATTTAGTATGTGTTTGTCTTGACAAATAACATTCACTCCTGAATTACACAGAACCTGGGGTTGAGTATCACCAATAAAACCTACATAAAATAATAGGTTGACAGCAACCCTTACAGCTTATTCTAGTTTCTTGACCCAAGACTCAATTTCTCAGGCTTCAGACTTGGCAAGTAGGGGGAAAAAAATGTGTTTTGGGCAAAAACAACATGATACACACTCCCTGCCAATAGGAATATAAAAAACAGGCTCATTTGATCATTTTTTATTGTCGCAAGCAAAGACTGACATGTAGGCAAATACAGCCTTGAACATGTTGATTTGCTCCTCCCTGGCCCCAAGGCTTATCCACTCTGGCCTGACACCAAGGGTGTGGTTTTAGACAGGAACAGGCAAGAAGGCCAAGGGGTTCTGCCTCAGTTCTTGGAGGCCAAACCCCGATTCAGCCTTTGTCGACGAGTGTGATCCCAGTGTCTTAAGTGCTAAATAGAAGGCCCCGTCAAAACAAAATGGCAGGAACAAAGCCAAGCTACATTTTTTTTAATCTTCAGAAGTACTCAGCTTCCCCTTCCTTAACATTGTTAGTATAAAACACAAGTGTCCCAATTTCTTTTCTGCCGCTTTCCAAAGCGGTAAACAAGGCCCTCTGCAGAGAGCACTGTATTCATATCTGTGTCCCCACAAACCACCATACTGTTTACATAGCAGGATCTTAGGAAATATGTCAGAGAGATGGATGGGAAAGTTTTCGGATGACTTCAAGAGAATGCTGGGAGATGAGTATTAGTGAAGATCTAAGATGAATTAAAGAAATGGGTATATGTCCACGGTTATAGTGGTAAATGGGATTATAATAAAGGGCTTATGTTGGCCTAACTCTAAGGGGCTGCAACTAGAACTGAGAACACTGAATAAAGGTGGAAACCCTAAAGCACCTTAGAAACAACCATAAAGATATAAAGTAGACTAGAGAAAATACTTCGGTCATTTTTCCTTTTGTAGATTGTACAGGGAAGAGAGAGGCAGTAAACAGCTTGACAATGAATGAAGAAAAATGAGATGGCATCTCAGATGGTTATTCACTAAAAACATTTAGTTCACAAAGCCATCTTTAGTGGGCAATGAAAGAACTAAGAAAAATATCATATCATGGCAATATTTTTACTAAAATATAATCAAACTAGCTAGAATCCCTCCCTTTTGTTTGCTCCTTTGAGGAAAACAGATGTGAAAGCAGATTGCAATTCATACAGTTTACAAGAACCCAAATACTCTACCCCCATACACAACAAATCTCTGAAATGTACAAGATTTCATCTGGATCTTCCTTAGCACTCTAAATTCAGCTGTATATTTGACTAATTACAAGATTCATAACCCTTCTCAAACTGAAATATTAGTATTAACCTTAACATGAAAATTTGTAGTGTATCATGAAAATGGGACCCAGTATTCAGTAGTCCATGATTTTCATGATCTGTTAGCGTTCTTTATGTATTTAATCATTAACAATACTTCCTGTCTATCTAACTTGAAACCTGTCAATTAAAAAAAAAATGATCTATTGGATAAGACATCCTTACTGCTTTTCAAGAGCTTCTCCAGTCAAGCACATTTTGGTTTAAAAGACTGGTTTAGAAATATAGCCCTGGCAATTGTGATCATATAGGTTTCATTAAGAAGAGGGTTCACCTTCATATTATCCAAGGTTTCTTTTCTCCTCAACCATCAAGCCTCAGCCACCCATCATCACCACTATAATGACCACATCAACACCAGGAGTAAAGAGAGAAGCAATTCTTCCTGTCCTTACATGGAATTGATGTCCTGTACAGATACATTAGCTATACATTCACCTATGTCCAGGTAAAGGGGAACCCTTCTGGTAAGTTAAAAAAAAAGTCACAAGATGCTAACCAAGTACTTTTGTTTTCTTTTTAACCAAAAAGAGATGCTTGCTTTTCTGTGCTTTAATTACACACATGCTATTCTTTAGAAAGGACCACAAAATACACAAAGATTCCTGAAATAGTCAACCTTTTCCTGGTTCAGAATTCAGTATTAACAGTCATACAAAATATGTAAACTTGTCATAAGTTGCAAAAAACAGATCTCAGTCCAGTCAGTAACAATATGCAAAAAGAAAAAAAAAGATTCTTGGCCCTCCCTGGTGGTGCAGCGGGTTAAAGCACTGCACTGAGAATCTAAAGCCACTTCAGCATGAGTTCGATTCCCGCCTGCCCCGGAGGTGACCACATGGTGTGGCAGACCTCTCCTGACCCACCCGCTGCTCCCCTCAGCAGTGTACCTCCTCGATCTGCCTGTTCTGCTCCCCACTCTGTCTCTGGTGAAGCCTCTCACCTCCCCTGAGCCTCTGGCCTGTACCCCAGTTCTGGATGCACAAATAAATAAATCTTAAAAAAAAAAAAAAAAGCCTGAAAAAAAAAAAAGGAAAAAAAAAGATTCTTAAACACATTCGAACAATTTACATCCGGGACTTTCCTCAAACTTGAGCATGTCTAGTTTTCAAATGAATTAATCGACAACTATTTTCAGTTACTTATTTTAAAAACTCTGATTCTGGTAAGATTTTAACATGAAAAACCAAGACCTACTATTTTTATATTTATTATAGTATCGAATCAAATATATTATAGTATCAAATCATAACTTTCTTACAAAATTTGCCACATTACATATCAATTTTTTTCTGATGTCCAAAATTTAAAAATGTTTACATGAGAACTTTTCAAATAAGTGGGTTTACCTACCAGAACTCAACACTATTTTGCATGTACTAGTCTCTCTGGTCAGCGACTCTATAAATTCTTGTCAGGGATTCTGACATTCAAGATGACTGAGACCATTGCTACTTTTAAAAATGCTGTCACCTGAGTCCTGGATGGCTTTCATCTCTGGTGATTAATTTTGCACCTGGAGGTTTACAGTATCCATAAAATGTTTTTCCTACCTGACCAGAACTAAGCTGTCATGATAATGCCCTAACTCACCATAACTGCTTTTTGCTCATGGTTTAGAGTCCCTAGAGTCCTCTCATAAGGTAGATTTTACCAATAGCCCCATGTTCATACTCTGGCTCCTGTATTTAGTAACCATATAACATTGGATTGAGAAAGTCATTCAACTTATATGGGTCTTAGATTCCTTGCCTATAGGTTAGAGATAACAACAATCTCTTCCACCCATGACTGTAAAGATTTGATAAGACAAAATGTACAATTACTTTCTATAGTGCCTGGTACATAGTAAATACTTTGTATATCAACCACATTGAAGGCCTATGAATTTCAGACTTTTACCTAAATAAAGACATTTTTGGAAAGAACACTGAGATGATTGTTCCCTCTGCTATAAACTCTTTGAAAACAAAGCCTTGAAACCAACTTACTAATCACTATATCCTCGAGCTTAGCAAAGCCCTTGGCATTGTGTTCAATATTCATTTGCTGTATTCAGTATTCATTTTTGGCTGTTGATGTCCCCCTTGTAGAGTCCCCAAAAGATCTCTCCAGGGATAGGAATGGGAACCTCAGATCTATATATACATAGAACACGCTCTTAGAATGGACACTTATGTTACTAGCACAGAAAACTGTAGTTTGGTGCTTAAGAACGAATTCAGGCAAGTCTCAGAAGAAAAACCACAGGGTAACTAGAAGCAAAAATAATGTCATACCCAGATTTTCCCAGAAGTCACAAGCTACAAGATAATCTTAGTACAGGCAGAGCACGAGAGAGGCAGTGCCTCCTTGCCTCCCACATCTGCCTCATCTGCTAACCTTGCCATGGTGAGGAAGGGCAAGTGTAAACAACGCTGGGACCACACTTGTAATTAAATGAAGGATGCAATATCTGGTTTTAATTCCCATGACTCAAGCAAGTGTTTTCTGGTCACCATAGGAAAACCTGATATCTGTTGCCACCCCATTATGACAGAAGTAAACAGGGAAGACAAAAAGGGAAGGTAGGTAAAAATGGGGGTAAGGGGTAAGAAAATCAAAATAATTCTGAGAATACATGTGGAGATCTTTTCTAATTCCACATATATATGCTGTTGCATCTTGTTCTTATGAAGAAATTGAAACTGATTAATATGGAGTGATAAAAACATGAAAGTAGAGAAGAACAGAAAAAGACACATGTATGTGAGAACACTAAGTAAGTCACCATAGGAGAAAGGGATGGAAAATAGCAAAAAGAAAACAAAAAAAGACTTGCTTGAGAAGATTTGGTGCAATGGGATAGAAAATGTGTGTGTATACATATGTGTGTACGTAGTGTGTGGTCTGTGAGTGCGTGTGTCAGACAGAGAAGTTGAAATGAAAGCCAGTGAACTAGGACTTGGTAAGAGAGTTGAAGAAAAGCTGAAAACTATAGAAAAGCAAGAGTGATTGTGGGGAGGATTAAGTATCTGTTAACTGTCCCAATTCTTTCAAATACTTTTCCACACCACATCTTGCATCACCCTTTCAGTCTTTAAATTTGGCTGCCAATAGGGAAAATCTAATTTGTATATTATATTAACTTTATTCCTCCTTAATCCTTCTAGTCATTCTTCAGATGCTTTCTTGAAAACAGGAAATCATATTTTAATTAAACTAACTTCACAAAACATTATAGTGTCTTCAACTTTAAGGTAAATTGAAATTCAACCCAAGATTTATGAATGAAAGAGTAAATGTAGCAGAAATTTGATTTTGGGCCCACTAATATACCAGCCTCATGAATTTGACATTACATGTTCTCTGAAAAGTGACCACAGTTTAAGTGTAAATGATTGAAAAGAGGTCTATCTTAACTTTATTTGGAAAAACAATTACACATTAGAGATTTAGTAAGTTACCTATGCTGTGTAAAGCAAATTCAGACCTCCCCCTAATAAATAATAAATAGTAATGTACTGAAAAAATAAATTTTATAAGATACTTTAAATGACTACTTTTATATATAAACAAGTTTTTTACCCTTTCAGAAAAGCTCATCTGTAATAAAGGAATGGTTTTAGATGAGGAAGTGTTCTCTGGCAGCACTACTTGGATTGGTTTAAATCTTGGACTTGTGTGTTTTTATCTTTAGAAAATCCTAAAGAAAAGGCATTAAAAAACCACTATACCCGACGGTCCCTTTTCCAGCCACCTGCCCACTAGGAGCAGGGGCCCAACACTCTTGCTTTGCCCTACCAGACCCATCAGGAAGCTCTGCCTCACCACAATGTTTCACACTCCATTCCCTATCTCTTTATCTAGGATCTGGTGCAGAACCTACTCCCCTCCCTATGGCACTGGCAAGTTTTCATTCATTCAACAAGTATTTATAGAGTGCCACTGTGTGTTAAGCAGTGTGCTAGGAGCTTGGTGTCTCTCAGGGAGCAAAGCAAAGATTGCTGTGCAGCTTACATTGCAACATGAAGAGATGGACAATAGATAATAAAGGTAGGAAATTGGTAAGTTACAGAATAGACCAAATGGTGATAGGTGCTATGAAAAGAAAATGTCAGTCAGTGTAGGGTGCTTGAGCATATGAGGGGGATATATTCCTTTTGTTCCATATAAGAAATCTACCTATTGCAGCCTGGAGTTTTCTACATTCTTCTATTAGGCATTGACCTAATTCCTAAAGGGTATGGGAGAGACAACTATTACTCAGCAAATACCTATACTTGTTATTTCCCAGGCTCTCTTGTAAGTAGGTCAGTCCATGTGACTCATGCTGTTAAAGAAATGTGTGAGGAAAAAATGTGTCTCTTTCTTCTCATTTTTACTCTCAGGTGTGCTGTCCTGAGAGGCCATGGCTACCTGATGTAGCAGGCCACCAGACCCACCACAGAATGTAATGTGGACAAGAATTCAGCTGTCACTGTTAATATCATTAATATTTCAAGGATGTGTGTGACTAATTCATGGCCCACGTTCTTGGGGCAAGTATCTACAAATTATAGCAATCACTTTCTGCTTTGTAATGTTAAATAAAACTAAAAAATATGAATTTTTCCTTCCTCACAGATTGATAAAGGGATAGCCAATGATTCTGCCAGGAAAGAAATGAGTAAAGATAAATTATATCTAGGTTGCCCTTTTGGGACTCCATAAATATTCTATGAGGTATTTTAAGCAAGTATTATGATTTATGGGCACAATTTACTTTTCTTGGATTCACATAACAGTAAAATTCATTGAAAAAAAATTACTTAGTAGAAAATATGCAATTTGTTCGAAGCTAATCAAAATATTTTTGGGCCATTCAAAGTTTCCTGGCTGTGCTGCTGACTTAAATTTCAAACTGGAGAACTTTTTTGTGTAAACATTTGCTTATAAACTGGAAGATTCATCCTGAACACTGCTATCTTTAAGACATTACACTACACAGGATGAGAGATATGGAAATACAGGAGGCAGGACCACTTTCTCTGTAAAGTTTGCAGTCTAGGGTTTGCTCTTTTGTTATGTAAACCAAGAATGAACAAGAATGAATGGATGGTTAAATGTAGAGCTAGAAATAAGAGTGGTCTGTATTCATCCTCAGCAAACTTGCACCAGGCTCCAGAGAGGCCAAGGTCGGGCAAGAGAAATGTATTGTGGAACAAGAGGGGATGTGATTCAAACAAGAGAAAACAAGGGTCAACTAAACCGTGAACTGATAAAGCCCTTTTCTCCTTGGTAAACTTTTTACTCTTGAGCATGAGAAGAGATTACAAGCTTTGCTGCCTGGAGAATTTTACATCTTTCCACCAAATTAACACACACACACAAACACACACACACAAATTGGCTTTCAGATGGACTTAGTGTGTTGCATTATTTTTTAGCATAGAGCTGTTTGTTTGTCTGTTTTAAGTACTTACCATCAAACTTTGCAAGTCTGTTCATTTCTTCTCCGAGTTCGGAGGTAACTGATAGTGCATGACGGACTTTAATGTTGGTTTCCCTGTGAAATTAATTAACATGACATGAATTTTTACATGGAACAGTCCAACAACATCTTGCACAAAGCAATCACGCGGGTGTAGCACATGCAAAATCCAACACAAGACATTCAAGAAACTTCCTTTAAATGTCATTCGCACCTCTCACACTCTCTCAGGAAAGCAGGCGAGACTTTGCAGGCTCCTAAGAGTTGGCGCTCTACCCACAACACATCTGTATAACAACACAGTGATCTGTTTTGTTATTTAAAAGAACAGAGAACATAATAAATATGGTTTCATTCGAACTTACTCAGACATCACGCATGAGTTAGAAAACACATGAGGAATGGCAACACAGATGCCAGTAAAGGAGGCCTTTATCACTCCAGAGTCTACTATCTTTTCATGGGTTTTACTGGCAAAAGACAGTCATGGCTAATTTCACAGTAACTGAAATTTAAGTGGGAAAATGAAGGCAGCTTTCTTTTTCTTGGAGAATGAAGCCAAGAATCCCATGAATCTACGATGATACACCCAGAGACGAAAACAGTGGGTCATAGTGAACTTGGTCATCAGCTTCCAGGCAGTTATACACATATATTGGACAGATGGCTCTCTGGCATTCATGAACTGGGAGCAGTAAAGATTCCATGACCATCATTCATGTCTTGGATTTAAGGGCTTACCATGCCTGTTCTCATGCCTGCTTCTCTTTTACTGTTGTTGAATAGCAAATGTCTTATGTCAGAGTTCTTTCTTCTCTGAAAATTTTAGTAGTAAGTTCATTAAGTCAACAAAGATCATGGATACTTATCACCCCTAATACTCATTGCTGCCTAAGAAAATTACTGTTCTCTGAGGGAAACAAGTGATAGGTTAAAAAGTAATATTAAATATCACTGTGTGGAAGTACATGTCAACCCATGAAATAATTGAGTTTAGAGATGCAAGATGCAAGCAGCTGAGAGGGCATTTGATACAAGCTTCATATAAATGAGTTTCACAATAGTATTAGGGCAACATGAACCCAACTCAGGAAATATTCATTCCCATGTAGGTCAAATAGCTTTCATCAGAAAACATTAAGATGGATGAGATTACTTTGTTAAAATAAATGTCATTGAGAGATACCACCTCACACCAGTGAGAATGGCACTTCTTAAAACAACTAGCAATGACAAATGTTGGCAAGGATGTAGAAAAAAAGGGACTCTCCTGCACTGCTGGTGGGAATGAAAACTGGTACAACCACTATTGAAAGCTGTTTGGAGGTTTCTCAAACTGCTAACAATGGGGCTTCCATATGATCCAGCAATCCCACTTGTAGGTATCTACCCAAAAGACACAAAAACTCTGATTCCAAAAGATACTTGCACCCCCATGTTCATTATTGCTTTATTTACAATAGGAAAGACATGAAATCAACCCAAATGCCCCAAAGTGGAGGACTGGATTAAAAAGATGTGGTACATATACACAATGGAATATTACTCAGCAACCAAAAAGAAAATAAACACATGCCTTTTGCAGCAACATGGATGGGGCTGGAAAAGATCATGCTTAGTGAAAAATACTGGATGGTTTCACTCATAGCAGGAGTATAACGGACCAGGCAAGAAAATAACAATATAATGAACAGCTATATACCAAAGACATTTTATGGGGGTGGAGTTTTTAGGGCAATGGAATCAAAAACAGTGAGGGGAGGAAAATGCACTGGACTATGGTGATGGCACATGGGTGATTTGATGTTGGGAAGCCCAAGAGGATTACAACTGAGATGGGAAAATGTACAAAATGATGTAAAAATAAACTATTATATTAACTATTATTAACTATTATATATAAACTATTATAAATCTCATTGATTCAAGTCTATCAGTTCCTAAGGGGAAAAAGTCAGTAGAATTTCAGAGAATCAAGAAGAACTTCACAGCTGAGGCAGAAATTAAGCTGAATTTGATGGGTAAGAATGAAAGAAGTGTTGCTGATACTGAAGAAACAATGTCTATTTAAATACACTTTTCAATAATTGAAACTGTCAGTCACACTAATCAGGGTAAACAGTTTTCACTCATTCATGCTCCTCTATATACCATGTAGGTTACAGTTTAACTTTTTAAGATATATTCTCTTTAGATTCTCTCCAATATCTCACTTCCACCCTCAAATATGAAAATTAGAGTGGAAAATAGTCACAAAAATATCTTATTGATTATATATAATCCTAATGAATACCTTCATTTTTGGGCCTATTCTTATTTACCTCAGTATCTAGTTAATCAGCATAATTATTTCAGCCTAAAAAAGTATATAGAAAGAACCTACGTGCCATTTACTCAGTTTTCCCAAAAGCAACATCTTGCAAAACTATATACAATATTATAGGTAACCTATTGACATGGAAACAGTCACACACAACATTTTCCATCACCACAAGGATAACTCGAGTTGTCCCTTATAGTCATACTCACTTCCCTGTCCCTGCTCTTCTTTCATTCTATCTTTAATTCCTGGAAAACCACTAATCTGTTCCACAGTTCTTTAGTCTTGGCATTCAAAAAAAAAAAAATGTTATAATGGCCCTTCCTGGTGGCACAGCGGGTTAAAGCACAGCACAAAGAGGCTTGAGCCACTTCCGCATGAGTTCGGTCCCGCCTGCCTGCCGGGGAGGAGATCCACATGGCTGGGCAGACCTCTCCTGACACACCCGCTGCTCCCCTCAGCAGTGTACTTGTCAATCTGCCTGTTCTGTACCCTGCTCTGTCCCTGGTGAGTCCTCTCACCCTCCGCATCTCTGGCCTGTACCCCAGTTCTGTATGCATAAATAAATATTTTTTAAAAGTTATAAAAACAGAATCATAGTATATAATCTTTGCAGATTTTTTTTTAAGATTTATTTATTTATTTATTTATCCCCACCTCTGAGGTGGGGATCAAACTCATGATGAAGTGGCTTTAGCTTCTCAGTGCTATGCTTTAACCCGCTGGGCCACCAGGGAGGGCCCTGGAGATTTTTTTTTAACTCAAAATCGTTATCTCATGATTCATTCAGGTTTTTGCATGTATCAATTGGTTCATTCCTTTTTATTGCTCAGTAATGTTTCATGATATGGATGTACTACAGTATGCCAACCATTCACTTGTTGAAGATCCTATAAGTTACAAAGAAAACTGACCTAAGCATTTATGTACTATATATATATATATATA
>NW_004567124.1:18953942-18960635 GCF_000260355.1 Condylura cristata | reverse complement strand
AGATAGATAGATAGATAGATAGATAGATAGATAGATAGATAGATAGATAGATAGATAGATAGATATAGTAAATATAATCTTTCACTACTGTGGGATCAGCATTTAGAAATAAAATTGCTGGGTTATAAGATAGCTGTCTGTTTAGTTTTTTAGAAATTGCTACCTTATTTCCAGGGTCACTGTAGCATTTTACTTCCCCATCAATAACGGTGTAAGTGATCGTACTTCTCCACATCCTTGTATGCATTTGGACTTGTCACAATCTTTTATTTTAGTCATTCTGATAGGTTAATAGTGATATTTCATTGTGGTTTCCATTTTAATTTCTGTAATGAGTAATCATGCCGAACATCTTTTCATATGTTTATTTGCTAGCTATATCCATCCTCTTTGGTAAAATGTCTGCTCATGTCACTTGCCAATTTTCCATCTGAATTTTTTGTTTCACTGTAGAATTTTCTAATTTATGAATTTTCCAATTTTATGAAGTCCAACTTACTAAAGTTTTCCTTTATAGGTGGTGCTTCTTGTGTCAATTCTTAGTTAGCTCAATGTCTCAAAGATTTTTTTTCTCTGAAGGTATCATTATTGTATGCTTTACACCTGAATTCAATTTTTTTAATATCTATGAGGACATTAACATTATCTACTTTATATTTGGTGAGTTGTGACTGTTTCTCAGCAAAGGGATCCATTTCATCTATTTTGCTAATTTTTTCTGTCTACAGTTGTTACAGTACCGCCCTCTTATCCTTCTGTAATCTCTAGGATCTATAGTCATATTCCCTGGTTCATTCACGATTGCAAATGTGTGTTTCTTTCCCTTTTTTGGCAGTCTTCCTAAAGCTTGGCCAATTTTATTAATGTTTTAAAGAATCATCTCTTTGTTTCATTGCAAATTCATTGATTTCTGCTCTTCTTGATGTTATATCCTTCCTTCTGCTGGTTTTGTATGTTTTGTGCTTATTTTCTAGGTTCTTGAGATAGAGTATTAGATTATTTATTTGAAATATTGTTTCTTTTGATGTATATGAATTGAAGTCTACAAATTTCTCTCTCAATACTATTTTAGCTTCTGTTCAAGCCAGGGATAGGATTACAAAATCAAACTTAAGAATTGGTGGACAAATTACTCAGTCTCTCTAATCCTGGTCTTCTGTTTTGTAAAATGGGACTTACATAGTACCTATGTGAGGTTTAATGATAAAATTCATCTAAACAACATGTTTAGTATTTTTAAAGTATAAGCATTATAAAGTATAAATATTTTTATGAAAAGAATAAAATCCTTGAAAATAGAACTGTCCTGTGGCTATACTAAAGCAACATGAAAGTCAAAACTATCAAAAATTATCTTCTATTTCTCTCTTCTCTCTGATACTTGATTTGTTTCTGTTCCAAAGGTTGCCTTGTAAAGAAACATCAGTGCTTCTTTCCTCAGAACTCCTGATGGATACTCCTCTCATTTTCTTTAGAGAATCATCTGAAAAGGAAGGAAGGGGGAAGGGAGGAAGGGAAAGAGGGAGGGAGGGAGGAAAGGAGGAGAGAGGAAGGAAGGAAAGAAAGAAGGGAGGAGGGAGGGCTGACTCTAAAAAATCTCAGTAAAGAGTTCCTTGTAAAACTGTTCACATATACATGCTTAACTCACTTTTTCTAAGAGAAAATAAATTCAAGAGAAAAGACAGACTTTTCAAAATATCTGCTAAGTCATCAACAAAGAAACTTGCAATTTAGAGTCATTTTTTCTGAGAAAATAAAGTGAAACATAAGATTTAAGGTTTAAGCTAAGTCCTATTTCTAAAGTGATTACTCTTGAATAAATTAAGTCAATTCAACTAATTATTGAACTTTAATAACTTACCCGTCGAGCTCAGCAGTTTCAATATAACAGAGGCCATGTGGCTCACTACTTGACAGTAGAAGCAGATCAGCCTATTTAAAAAAGCATATTAAGAATACTTGAGAGGTCATAGCAGGAATATAATGGAACAGGCGAGAAAATATACCAGAGACATTTTGTGGGGGTGGAGTGGGGAATGGGATCAAAAACAGTGGGAGGAGAGAAATGCACTGGACTGTGGTGATGGTACATGGATGATTTGGTGATGGGAAGCCCAAGGGGATTGCAACTGAGATGGAAAAATGCATAAAAATATGTAAAGATAAACTACTATAAATTTTTTAAAATATATGCAAAAAAAGAATACTCAAAAATATGTAAAAATAAGCTACTATAAAATTTTTTAAATATATGCAAAAAAAAAAGGAATACTTGAGAGGCAAAAATGGGCGAAAGCCTTCCATATCATATCACCCCTCCATTACTGATAAGCCAGAGGGACCTTAGAAAGTAAACCAGAGGTGAAATCCCATCCCCCTCGCCACCATCTGTCATGAACCCCGTGCTCCTTCTCTTTCCTTGTTCCTGCTGTGCAGCCCTTGTGACCATCAAAACACAAGTAGAGGCAGAGGTTAGTCCCAAAGTTAATAACCGTGTCATATACATTTTTACAAGAAATACGTAAAATTCAATTTTCTTGTTGTGAGAATTACTGATGGAAATATAAAGCACTCCCTAATAAAGACCATAACTACAAATATTTATATGCACACTAACAGTGTTGGTGAAAAGCCAGGAACAGGGAAAGGAGATGAGCAAAACACAGTGAAGTCAAGGGAGGAAAATGAAAACAGCAGAAAAAGTGAAAGACAAAGAAACTTCAGAAAGTAAGAGAAGTTCAAGGAAAACAAAGTTTAAAAGATACATAAGAAAAATGGTGGAATGTAAGGAAAGAGAAATAGGAAAATAAAACAGAAGTTAAAGAGGGAATAAGCTCGAATACACAGCATCATGAGAGATAAGAGAAAACACTCAGATCAGTTAATATCTCCGACACAGAGAAATCATTCTCTTTAACTACTTCAGCTTTGGAAATCACCTATCATAATCCAATTTTTGAATTGTGGTAGCTTTCTCTGTCAGAAAATCATTTACTTCAAATTTCAGAATTTATATTAAAATAAGGGTTTCAAGAAATTCTGAAGGACTTGAATGTCAAGATCACTAAAATATTAGCAATTTATTTTGATCCATTAGCCTAACAATTTCTAAATATATCTGAATATGTGATTGGCATTCCAGATTTCTAAGATTTTCTTATCTTTATTTTTTTAATATATCGCAGTTGTCCCATTCTAAATTGTCCCATAACGCTGAAGGATAAAAGCTATCCAGCAAGAATATTTTACCCTACAGAGGGTCTCCCTGATGGCTCAAAGGGTTAGATCACAGCACTATGAAGCTATCCACAGCCACTGCAGTACGATTTCAACCAGAGCTGGCCCACATGGCACAGCAGATCTCTCCTGTCTTGCTCGCTGCTCCCCTCAGCACTGCACTTCAGTAAATCTGCCTGTTCTGCTCCCCACTCTCTCTCTGGTTAATTCTCTCTCCCCTTGTACCTCAACCTGTACCTCAGTTCTTGTATGCTTAAATAAATCTTAAAAAGAAAAGAATATTTTACCCTACAAAATGATCATTCAATATAATGGAGAAACTAAGCCTCCCCCCTAAGCAAAAGAACACAAAACAAAATTTTGAGCAAAGTGATAACTACTAATGCATAACAATAAACATAAACAAGACTACTATGAGACAAAAACAAAATATCAAAGTCACCCTCAATGTGAAAGGTCTGAACTTGCCAATCAAACACCACCAAGTGGCTGGATGAATTAAAAAGTTAAGAGGTGTCGGCCCTCCCTGGTGGCGCAGCGGGTTAAAGCACTGCACTGAGAAGCTAAAGCCACTTCCACATGAGTTCGATCCCCCCGCACGCCCCGGAGGTGACCACATGGCGTGGCAGACCTCTCCTGACATGCCCGCTGCTCCTCTCAGCAGTGTACTTCGTCGATCTGCCTGTTCTGCTCCCCACTCTGTCTCTGAAGCCTCTCGCCACCCCTGAGCCTCTGGCCTGTACCCCAGTTCTATATGTACAAATAAATAAATCTTTAAAAAAAAAAAAGTTAAGAGGTGTCTAAGTTATACGTGCCAGAGACTCACACGACCTGAAAACAAACATAGACTGACTCCTAGTAAAACGTTGCAATGAGGTATTTCAAGAACTGCTATTTTCACACATGATAAATTAGACTATCAACCAAAAACTGATAGATACTATATATTGATCAAGGGGTCCATCCATTAAGAAATATATCAGCTATGAATATTTATACATCCAGCATGTGTACCTAAATATATAAAACAATTATTAATGACCTAAAGGGAGAATTGATAGCAATATATAATAGTAGGGAATCTCTGATGTCAATAGCTTGATCTTCCAGACAGAAAATTAACAAAGCACTAGTGGCCTTAAATGAAGTAATTGTTCAGATGAAACCCCAAATGCCCCATCTTGATTTTAAAGAGGAAACAGATGTTTTTGAAAATTCACCTTGTTTTTATTGCTCACATTTCAGTCTTAATGAATATGTTAGCAACAAATATCATGCTTTTTGTGTCTCTTCCTTTGACCTTGAAAGGATCATTTTAAATGAAATTCAGAATTCTCTAATTCTTATAAGGTTGTGTTGTGCTATATATTAAGTGTAAAGATACCTCTTTCTACCAGTGCCTAGTGTTGTTTTTTCTCTACACTCTGCATAGTAAGAACAATGCCCTGTTGCTATTTATTAGGCACTTACATATTTCTGGCCAGCAAGGGGAGGACTCCACTGCACAACTGACTCAGGACTTGACCACAGCCCCCACACTGGGCTCTCCTTTGAGGAGTGACTCCATCCAAGAGATGGAAGAGAGAATCACAAGCCTCATTGAGTTGTGGGCTCACCCTTCCTGATCTTCCTACCCCTGGGAACCTGAAATACCCACCTTCCTATCTCCGACCTTTCCAGACTCTTCCTGTCCCCTCCACATCACCTTTATCCCTGATGTCCTATGAACCTTCTTCCTGTTTTCCCACACTCTGATTTCTGTCCTGCCTCCTCTCATTCATCCTTTGCTCTCCTAGTCCCACCATCAAGCCTTGGTTTTTTCATTTTGCTTACTCTTCCCTTAGAAGCTTTTTAGTTCACTACAGTTGAGAATGAAGCATAAAGAGGTAGCACCAGCAGGGAAATCCTGCAGAAGAAGTGGCCAGTCTACTCATCATCATGCAGCACCCCCCCACCCACCCATAAGCAGGTATACTTGGTAATAATTCTGAAAAAAAGGGCAAGAAAACTACAGAAACAGCCCCGTTAGTCCCTGATCACCCTTTTATCAGAGATTCTGGAGGAACAACTTGTAAGAGGCCTTAGGACCCCACCAACCCCATAATTCTGTGAGTCTCAGATCAAGTTTTCCCAAGCTGATTCCCTTACTGGGTCTCAGAGGACACAGTTTGTACTCAACCCAGAAACTGGGATTGGAGCTGCATATTTTTATAATACCGATCATTAATATTTATGTTTACTTTGTCTGACACTATCCTGAGGTATTGCATGCAATATTAGATTTAACATTCACAGAATCCCTGTAATGTCAGTCTTATTGTTATCTCCTTAACAGATGAGCAAAGTGAAAGGCCCAGAGAGTTTCAGTAACTTGCTTAAGACTGCCTAATAAGTGGAGTTTCTGGCATCTAATCTAAGGCATATACTGCCAGGAAAGAGTAAAAATCTTTTTCCCAAGAACTTTATAGTATTGTAAAGGTATATAAAAACAAAATGCTATAGAAGGAGTATGAGAAAGAGAGAGAACACAGGGTTGATAGTTAGGAAAGGACCTTATGGAAAGTTCAGGATGAATGGATAGCAGAGACATTAGGAGGAGCAGAGAACAAAGAAGGGAAAGAGTGATTAACAGAACTCAGGCCAGGCAAACAGATCCAGCCAGAACCATCTTCCTCATACCCCATTTATACTCCTCTGTCAGTTATTGGCACCTTTATCCCTATGCTCTGTCCAGAAAGTCTCAACTATGTTCTCCATGACACAGTGTTTCCCAGCCCTTTCCCCAACCTTCCACTAACAACACAAAGCCCAGGGCATTGCCTGAAACAAATACTCCAGTTAACATGAAACTTGAACAGAGCCCACTGAGCACATCTGAATCATAAGAGCCAAGGACACTATTCTCAAGCTTAATTAATGTTTGTTGAATTTAAAAAAAAAAAGTAAATTAAACAAACCCTCAAGTCATGATAACACCTCAAAACTGTATAATTATTTTAAGGGCTCATTAAAAAACTTTTTTTCATAATTATGTTACTTTATTCTCCCCACAACCCCTGAGGAGGGATACTAACCATTGTGTGGATAAGAAACCTAGGAAGCTCATCTCTGGTCCCACAAGTAGTAAATGAGATAACTAACATTGCCCACAGCTTCACAAAGTCATGTTGAGAGGTTTATCATATTGAATTGAAGAACCAAGATTCTGAGAGACTGAAAGCCATACTCATGGCCATATGGAGCTCAAAGAGCAGAGCTGAATTAGAACTCTGATGCCAAAACTCTTTCCTGGAATGGCTACAAAAGCAATGGAATACAACTATGAGAAACAGAAAGCAGTTTGCTTTGTTTTCTTGTTTTGTTTTGCTTTGTTGGTGTTTAAAAAACCAATACCACAATGATGAAAGAATATTGGGATATTGTCTCCATAATGGTTGGGAAGATCTGTCCATAATG
>NW_004567124.1:18946844-18953567 GCF_000260355.1 Condylura cristata | reverse complement strand
ATTTTAATGTTCCCAAAATGAAAATGTGTATGGCTATAGGTAATATTTCTATTTAAAATTTAAATTTCAGATCCCACAAGTGTATGTTGAATATCTAATAATTACTATCATTATTTTTTGTATTTTATTGTTAAATGAATTTGAAGACAATAAAGAAAGATATTTAAAAAGGAAATTAGTGGAGAAGAATAATAACAGATCTTGCTTACAGACAAAAAGCCCTTAACCATATATTTCACCCCCACAAATTAGTACTGCTTATAAACATAACACCGGCCAATAACTGTTTGCTAATGTAGGAAATAATGAGTCACTGCTCTACACATTAGCAAGAAGCTTCTTCAGTATAATTCAAACATCAAACAAAAATCTTTCTACTCTATCACATTTTTAAGAGTTCTTTTTTTCTTAATAGCAGTACTACAGTAAAGTAAGTAATTCTGAAAACTTAAAATAATAAAGAGGCATTAGAACACAAAGTGACCTCTCTGAAATGTGAAAGGGGACCTGGTAGGAACCAGAGAAGCCACAAGGATAGGCCACAGCAGTGCCAAAGCCTGCTCTCGTTAGGACTGGCTTTAGGACAAAATTCTCTAGCTAGCTCTTTAATTTGAAGATGAAATTCCAATTCTGGAAACAGAGGAATGCCTTTATTTTAAAACAAAACATTTACTATTGCAAGCATTTAAAACATGAATATCTTTTTATGGAAGGTGTTGGGGGATACAATTATTCAAATACCTGAACAACTACATTCATACAATGTTTAAATACAACACACTCCTATTCAATAAAGGGATTACTTCTGCCACCCTATCAGTGAGAAAAAAAATAAGACAAGAGCACCGTTGGATGAAGGAGGAAGGTTTCCTGGCTCCCCAGGAGCTGCCAGTATCAGGAATTCTTCAATATATTTTCCTAGTATTTGACTTGCTTCTGCTAATGTAAATTAATCTCATTGTGACAACTGAATTATACTCTGAATTTTCCCCTAGTTTGAAAATAAAACTAGGAGCACTGAAAATTCAGCACAAAATTGTTTTAGAATTTTTTTTTTAAGTGAGGGGCAGAGGACTTCTGTATCTAGAAAGCAAAGGTTACTTTTGAACATAGGAGTTAATTGGCAATCTCAGGTGATGTCCTTTCCTTGCTTAAAGTAAGTCCACATAAATCAAGCTAGAAATTCTAAATGTGGACAGGTAGAGGTCATACATCAAAACTGCATGCAACAACAACAACAAAAAAAATTGTATGCAACATTCCCTGCTTGCTTCACTTCTAGCACCCACGCCTATAATCCCTAACTGTGGAAGCCCAGGTTCAAGGCCATTGAGGTAACTTTTCTAATGGAATCAAGATCCCCATATGGTAGCAATGGGCTGCAGGTGAGGGGGCCTCTGGAGCAAGAAGGCCTGAGTTTAAGTCCTCATTCTCCTATTAGCAAGCAAGTTGATTGCACTGTGCTTCATTTTATCATCTGTAACATGGAATAACAGCAGTAGTGTATAGCCTACTCTCATGTAAGCTAATATGAGGATTAAATAAGTGAGTTATACGAAGAGCTTATGGTATGATCTGGCCTGTTAAGACATTCAATAAAGGTTAGCAATTGCAAGTCAGCAGTGAGTGGAGATAAGACACCATCTTTGTTACTAGTAAATCTGTGGTAGAATAGACTTTAGGTCCATGGGTCAAAGGGGCTTGCTGTTAACGCTCATGTCTCCTTAGACACTGGAAGCTATAAACTACCAGGATATTGCCACCATCCTCACCATGAAGATTTGCCCCTACAAAACTCATGACACCAACGAGTAATGCAGAATTTACTCTCTAGAAACAGGTAGATCCCAGAGAGAGAGGGAATGAGGGCAGTTTGAGATCTTGCTCACCAGTCATTCCCTGTAAACTCAGCAATCAGACAAGTCACTTCTGGGAGAGGGCAGCAAGTAAGGATTGCAGGATTCTTAAGAATGTTATTTGGGCCATGCCTCCAGGAGAAAATGTAAAGACTTGGACGTAGGAAAGCACAGAGAACAAACATTCCTACTCCATTATATAGACACAATTCAAAGGCTACATCTATGCCATCAGTAGAAGCAGACGTTGCATGTGGCTATTAAAATCTAAATTAGCAGCCCTCCCTGGTGGCGCCGCAGGTTAAAGCACAGCACTGAGAAGCTAAAGCCACTTCCGCATGAGTTCAATACCCGCCTGCCCCTGGGGTGATCCACACGGAGCGGCAGACCTCTCCTGACCCACCCGCTGCTCCCCTCAGCAGTGTACTTCGTAGATCTGCCTGTTCTGTTCCCCACTCTGTCTCTGGTGAAGCTTCTCACCGCCCCTTAGCCTCTGGCCTGTACCCCAGTTCTGTATGCACAAATAAATAAATCTTAAAAAAAAAAATCTAAATTAGCTAAATTCAAATTTTGAAACTTGAATTCAGTCCTTCAATCACACTGGTTTTATCTCAAGCCTTCAATGGCAAATGGGCCTAATGGTTGACATAGTGGACAGCACAAATACACATTTCCTTCACTAAAGAAAGTTCTTTTGGAAGGTGCTGAGATACCAGCATCACTGACTTAATAGGAACTTGTCTCCATGTGTGATTCAATTGCCTTCAATGCTAAATACTCAGTCACAGAACTGGTTTTCTTCTACCTGATACTTGCACTTACATTAGCCTCTGCCTCATTCCTCAGAAGGCTTTACAAGCAAGCATGCAACTTAAAAAATGCTCACAATAGAAAATGTAACTAAAAATGAAGACTGAGGAAAATAAAAATTTGAATACCTATATTAGAGGGCAAACTGGAGTACAGATATGTTGGTGGCATATTCTTATGGAATTTGGAGATTGAATCAGAAATCTGACTCTTCTTTTCTGGTAATTACATTGAAACATTTGATTACTGAACACACTAAAACATTACATTAAAGGACAGTGAATCTTGTCAGTATTTATCCTTGTTAGAACATATCTAGAGGATTCTTAAAACACAGTCTTTACTGAATTAAAGCATTGGTGTACCTGTTGGCCCTGAACAATTCAATTCCAGACAAACTAATGTGCAAAATGAAGTAATGCTTACTTTAATTTACACTCATTCCATCATAGTCTAGTACTATGCCTGGCATAAAGCAGTTGCCAAAAATTTTTTGAATGCACACATCTCAAAATTCCTCACAGGCCAATTTAAGACAAAAACTCTCTCATTACAATCATTTTAATTGAAAGTAAACTTACTCTAAATTTGGTGTTCTTTCTTCTAAAGTGAAGAGTCCTGAATATAATCTTATTTTCTTATTAGGGCTTATCGATTTACTTATTCATATCCCATTGACACAAACACCCTGATTTTTTTAAATTTGCCACTACTTTCTTTTTCTGTCATACTCCTTAGAAAGCTCAACTAGCATTTACTGTTTCCTATGACCCAACATGGCATTTGGGGTTAGAACTAAATCAAGTCACTGTATCCTTCACCTTTAAGAATGTTATGATTCCATATTAAAACAATGAGCAACAACAAATATTGGCAAGGATATGGATAAAGAGGAACTCTCTTGCACTGCTGGTGAGAATGCAGACTGATACAACCATTATGGAAAGCTGTATGGTGGTTTCTCAAACTGCTAAAAATGCGGCTTCCATATGACCCAGCAATCCCACTCCTAGATATATACCAAAAGGATACAAAAACATTGCTTCAAAAGGACACTTGCACCCCCCATGTTTATTGCTGCTCTATTTCCAATAGGGAAGATTTGGAATTAACCCAAATTCCCAAAAATAGATGACTGGATTAAAAAGAAGTGGTATGTATACACAATGGAATATTACTCAGTAATCAAAAAAAGATAAATTCATGCCTTTTGCAGTAACATGGATGGGGCTGGAAGGGATCATGTTTAATGAAATAAGCCAGAAGTAAAAAGAAAAATACTGAATGATTTCACTTATGAGTGAAAGGAGTGTAAGGGATCGGGGAAAAGAGAAGAGAGACAAACAAATGTAATAGAGTAAAAATGAAAAGAGTGAATAACTATAAACCAGACATTTTATGGAAGTGGGAGGGGGATAGGATTGGAACTGGGGTGGGAAGAGTACACTGGGGCTGTGATGATGGCACACGGGTAAATTGGTGGTAGGAAGCCCATGGGGATTACAAATGAGATGAAAAAGTACACAAAAGGAAGAATCATATGTGTGTGTGTGTGTGTATACATTATATATATATGTATATATATAAATTTTTAAATGCAAAAAATAATAAATAACACTAAAAAAAATGTTGTGATTCAGCCTCAGTTCAGACAGAAAATCACAGCACATAATGACTGGAAGAGATCTTTGAGATCACACAATGGTCTAGCATCATGATTTGCCATATAAAACCACAGGCAGAGAAGACAGAGGGCTGTCATGGAAAGAATGCACTCTCACTCAGGTTTCTATCCAATGCCCTTACCCATCTACCTCTCCTTTTCCTAAATGTTCTTCTAACAGATGCTACTCCCTACCAAACTGCTCCTAACCTTTAATGAGCTGGAAAATAAACTGGACAAGCTAATTTGAATCGTGTCTAATAGGAAAGTAAATAGATTGCAAGAGCCTGGCAGAGTGTCCTATGTATAAGGAGCTCAAGTCACAGTTCATGGATCGGGAGACCTCTGGTTTTGGCAGCAAGGATATCTTTTGCTTTATTTGTGCTTCTCAGCTGTTTTCCAATGAATTGAGGTTGTCGCAGAAATAAGCACTTCTCTATTTAAAGAAGGAACTCTTCAGGAATGGTCTCTCCACTGAGTAGTCTCCTTAGCGTGGCGTTCTAGAGAATTAGTGGCCACAGGAGGTGCATTAATGAGAAAAGACTGTCTCTGAAAGTGAATGTTTAAGACTCTCAACTGACTTGTTTTCATAAATAGATCCTGAGGCTTTTTTCCCCCCTGTGAGAAAATGTCTCAAATTTAATGAAGAACACAACTTGATACAAAAAAAATTGCACGCCACACAAAAATTTTCATAAGTAACCTAATATATATTTGACATAAAGACTTCAATAATTTGAACATTTAATCTCTGATCCAGAGAGTTTTTGTCACCCTTCACTTAATATAAACTATAGTTAGTTACATATATTTTAGTTATTGAAACCCTTGACTTTATTAAGCAAACGGTAACTTAGGCAGTTTGAGAATGTAAATTGGAGGACATTTGATTTATAAACAACATTTTATTAATTTATTAATTTGGAACAATCAACAGATATTTTCTGGTTGGATTTTTAGGGAATGAGCATACATTTTCTCTTCCTCTAGCTTATCTTTTCTTCAAATTGCAAATTAACAGTACTGATCTCATTATTGAAGGACTGTATTCAAAATAAGTGAAACTAATTTTAATGTACTCTCATATTTAAAAAACTCTAATTTCTAAAAACTGTTGACAGTCTAATGTTTGTATTTTTATATTAATTTAAAAGATAACAGAGGAAATGGAAAAGGTGATAAGCATTCAGCTATTTCTGAGCTCCCCAGTGATTGAAAGTAATTGCTGAATATCTTCTAAAACTTTATATAACTGAGATTTTCTACTAGCACAATCTTATATTCCTTCCTTAATTACTTGAATTAGTATAGACTTGCTAAATTTACAAATTTAAGTACTTGAACAATTTTGCTATTTTCATCTGAAATAAAGTATTCAAATACTAAATACTCACGGCAACAAATTGGTTATTTTCTAATTTAATGATGTCTCCTACTTTGACATTCATCCACTTTTCATTCTTGAGTCTAAGAACAGAAACAAAATTAAATTTTTTCAGAGTAAGGTAAGAATCAAGGACATATTCATAATGAAACATCGCATGAAAGAATAAACAAATAAAACTGTTCTGGAATGCTAAATTCAATGAGATTTGAAAAAGTATTTTACCTGATATACTCTTACCCCTGCCTCACTCCCATACCACCATGTGATGTGGCAGAAAGGCCCAGAGAGGTCAAGTGATTTGCCCAAAGACACACAGAGAATTAGTCATACCTCTGGATCTAAATAAAGGTGCCCAGTGGTTGGCTATACATTCTTTTTTTTTTTTTTTTAAGATTTATTCATTCATACAGAACTATGGTAGAGGCCAGAGATGTGGCAGGTTAGAGGCTTCACCAGAGACAGATTGGGGAGCAGAACAGGCAGATCGACGAAGTACACTGCTGAGAGGAGCAGCGGGTGGGCCAGGAGAGGTCTGCCACGCCATGTGGTCACCTCCAGGGCAGGCGGGGATCAAACTCATGCGGAAGTGGCCTCAAGCTTCTTAGTGCAGTGCTTTAACCCACTGTGCCACCAGGGAGGGCCTGGCTATACATTCTTGCCACCATCTCATAGTGCCAACCTTACAGAGCAATTATTAACTCTTGTTTGCATTTTCTTGGCCAGAATATTTTAATGAGACATCATCTCCCAAGGATGCCACAATAAATGCAGTCACTGACATTCTTTCCAAACTCTACATTAAAAACTGGGGTCCTCCCTGGTGACCTAGGAGTTAAGTCTCAGCGGTATCATCACTTCAGCCTGAGTTTGATCCCCTGCCAGGGAGCTGACCCACATATGGTGCAGTCAGTCTATCTGTCCTGCCCCCACTCTGTCTCTGGTGAATCCTCTCACCCTTATATCTCTGGCTTACATCCAAGTTCTTCTATGCAAAATAACATTTTTTT
>NW_004567124.1:18943237-18946618 GCF_000260355.1 Condylura cristata | reverse complement strand
ACCTTAACCCTTTGCGCCACCAGGGAGAGCCTGCAAAATAACATTTTTTAAAAAATAAAAATAGATACATTTAATCCTTTAAAAAAAACCACTATATTAAAAAATATAAAAATATGTCTATATTTTTCTTAGAAGTCTATTTAACTGGGAGCAAGAAGTGAAGGAGGAGACAAAGACAAGGAAGTGTAGTCCAGGACAACTCCTGGAACACTAAATGCTAAAATGCAGGTAAGAATCAACAACAAAATACTTTTGGTAGGCTAATTACAGTGACCATACCTAAGAGGAGAAATCACATATTGTCCAAAAATTTACAATGTAAGAAACAAGCACAACATTTAAAAAGTAAAACAAACAAACAAAAACAACAGTACTTGGACAAGGCCTCCTCTCAGACTATCTGATGGTGAATTAGCCATAGATGGCTGAAAATGCTTTATCCCTAACAATAAACCTTTATGCTCCAGGGCTGATCTATAAATACAGGAGCTAAATGGGATCAGGAACTAGACACAAAGAGAATGAATTTCAGAAATACTAAAACTTAGGGGGTTTGATCCTGGAAGTGATATTTTTCTGAGCTCGGGAACAAAGATAAGAACATCCCCCACTGCACAAATTCTGCTATGAAGCTGATGCAAACCTCTTCTATTGCTATCAGTAGAGGGAAATGCGAACCATTAACTGTAGATTATGAAACAGACCCGTGTTAATATTGCCCAAATGATAGTGACATCAAACTCTGGTTCCTGAAAATAGGAAGGTCAGTATCCACACACAGAAAGAAAGGAGAGCATGTCAATGTTATTTCTTACTGTCTTGATTTCTAACCTAATAAGGGTTCAAGACAGAAACAAAAATGTGTTGAAAAGGACAAGAACAGTCATGGATGAGGAAAAAGAGCCAGGAAGACTGAACAGGAAAGCCCACCTGCTGATGACCCTCCACCACGCCATAACTAAAGGACTGCCTTGACTTGGTGGCCTTTTAGTTACTGGGACCAGCAGCTCAGAACTGAAAACAATGCACCAGATGCTATGCTGCTTTATTTGAGGTTTATGCCCAAGTCTTCCCTTCACCAAGTTCAAAGGGGTTTATGATGAAAAGCAATTGTGTCTTATTAGGCCACTGGTGACAAATGAGGCAGAGAAGCCAGCCGGAAACAGACAACAATGACGGTTTACTACAATACTGATTGTCTCCCCTTAAGCCCTCTGAATCCTAAGCCCACTTTGTTTTCCAAGTTGGAATGCTTCATGGCACTTCCTTCTCTGTGATGTCCTTTTAGGAGAAAAAACTAGGATGCGTGAGGCTGATTCTCCACTACTAAGGTGGGCAGGTTAATTTCATTGTGCAGTTTTTTAAAAAACAACCTAATTTACTTGCTTTATAGGTTGGAAAACAGTTTTAAATATTTATACAACAGTGAAATGTGCCTCACACTATCAACCCTGCTGGGTCATTTGGCATAAACGCTCAAAATTTTTTTCTTTAATACGAATCCAAGTACATGTTGTTCTGGAAAGTTTTCAATTGCAGCATTTTCATCTCTAGCCAGAAGTCAGTCATGTTTCTAATGCCATACTTTTCTGCACTTTATCTAGTTCGATGACAACAGGAGAATCAAGGAAGCCTTCTAAATTGCTTTTTATTTACTTTTATAGGTATGGATTATGCATTGTTTATTTCTCTGGGTATACCTCTCCTTTGGGGCAACAGTGACATTTCTCAGGGGACAGTTTCACGACAAAAGTCCACATGACTGGACCAAAATGGAGACGGAGTATGTGTGGAAACCGTATTGCTACTGAATTACCCTTCAGTCCTCATGGGAAGCGCTTCTGAAGGAAGCTGAGATGACATTATATTTCATCTCCAGCCTCTTACTGCCCCATTACCTTTACCACCCAAATGAAAACACAATGCAAAGCAAAGGAAGGGAACTCTGTGAACCTCTTACATATTTCAAAATGCACATTGGATGGTTAAGTTTGCATAGATATATAGCAATTGCCACTATTTGAGGAAACAAGCCAAAACCTAAGTTTTCTTAACATCCTATTTGATTTTTTCATGCTCTGTGTCATATTTTTGCCCCAGTATAACTAAAGCAACTGAAAGATGTTTATAAAGGTGAGATGACCCTGGGAATTACTTAATACAAGTAATTCAATTACTATACTTGGAGAAACACTGGAACAAAGGCTCTTTCAGAAAAAAGAAATGAAATATATAAAACCCCAGGACATGCAAAGAATCCCTGATATGAAACAATCTTTTATGATAAATAAAAAGTCCTGTTGGGACAAGATAGAGGAGTAGATAAAGCAGAGTAAAATACCCTTCTACATGGAAGATCCTACTGCCCATTCCCCTCCTATTTACCTGCACCCCCAACCTGCACCCTCTACTCTGTAACATTAATGCATCCAAAAGTAGAAAAGTACTGAGTTATTCTTCTGACTATTCCTGCTAAGATCTGATGATTCAACTGCTAATGTCATGTGGAAGGCTAAGAAAGCAGAAAAATATCCATAATACCATGAGTCCAAGCTTCTGACTTTACCTCACTCTAGACAGCTTTCTTTTCATGTCTTGCCACCAGTTTGGCCTCTGCCTGGAATATATACCTGTCATTCTCTCTGAGCTCCTCCATAGTCTCCTTTGTTACTTCCATATCTTCCAGCATCTGCCAGATTCCTGGTCACCTAGCTCTCTCCACCTTTCCTGATGGAAAGGCCTTTCTTAAAAAGAAATGCTACAAATGTTTTGCTTTCAGTCATATGTCCAACCATATTTGAGTTCTTATAAATGTCCCAATGTCACAGATGAATTAGTGATGGGAAGTCCATGGGGATTACAACCGAGATGGAAAAAGGCACAAAATTATGAAAAAAATAAACTATTATAATTAAAAAAAGAGAAAAGTGTCCCAATGTTTGTATCTATAAA
This sequence comes from Condylura cristata, assembly GCF_000260355.1. Classification (NCBI taxonomy): domain Eukaryota; kingdom Metazoa; phylum Chordata; class Mammalia; order Eulipotyphla; family Talpidae; genus Condylura; species Condylura cristata. The sequence continues at coordinate 18,943,666 of NW_004567124.1, read as the reverse complement.
TTCCATGGGATACAATATCATCTTTATAAGCTATAAGATGTGGAGAACTTTCACCAAGCAACAATGCAGATTAACACAAAATTTCTGAATTTTGGGCAAAATAGCACTGTGAAGGTACATAACTATGGGAGAAATTTCCTCAAAAGAATTATCATCTCAAATTAATTAAAAATCTGGTAAGAAACAGCAAAAGATATTTCCCGTATGTTTACCATGACACACTATCATCAACAGCACTTCATCAATAACTTGCACAACAGACACTCTGATACATCTGTCAAATTTGTGGGCAACACCCTACCAAGAGCACAATTCTTACAAAGTAAGAAATTCACCTATGAGTTAAAATGTTACCAGAAAGTGTAAGAGGAGGAGGATGGGGAAGAAGAAGAGGAAGAGAAAGGAGGAAGGTGATGGATGGGTGGATGG
>NW_004567124.1:18929523-18943026 GCF_000260355.1 Condylura cristata | reverse complement strand
AGATAGATAGATAGATAGATAGATAGATAGATAGAGACAGAGACTTAGAGACATTGATACACAGATAATTTTAGAAAAGAGAAAGCAAATTCTAAAAATGTAGTTTTTTGAAGAAAAGGGGCCTAGAGATATTGATAAACCAAAGACTATGTACAATGTCTTGTTTAAACCTCTATTTGAATATAAACTGTAGAACCACCAAGATGTATAATACAACCAAAGGAATTATTTTTAATGTTATTTCCTATTCTTTATTACCAGAGATGAATAATTGTGTTTGAATAGGACCTCAGAGATCTATTTCAGCATGTATAATCAACATATAGCCTATTGAAACTAACTGAACAAGAATAAATTGATAAAGAACTGAAAATGAGTTTAATTCTTCTATATTTTAGATCCTACCATTTTTCTTGTTTCTACCCACAACCACCGACAATACATCAAAAACATACCAGCAGGACCGCAGGGGCAGAAAGGAAGATTTGTTTTAAAGCTCATCTTCAAAATATTTCTAGACTTCTTCTAAGATTTTAGCTTGTATAATGACTGCATTTCATCATCATCCTGAAACAATGAAAACAGACACTCCCTGGATTTTCATGTGTGGTGCAGCTGTTCTCAGACTTGTGCTTGAAGCAATCTTGCATGGTAACTTCTCAAGGAGACACAGGATGGCTTCCTAGGCTGTGATGGTGACATTTAGCTCCCCAAACTCAGAACCAATAGACTTTGATTTTTCCCTTGTCAGGAAAGGCTCTTCCACTCTTGCACAATATTACAATATATGAATATTTTGCAAGTAAGTTAATTCATTTAATTGCATTGAGTTCAGAAGACTCCAAGATTTCTAAATAAACTTCAGTTCTCAGCATCATCTTATAATTAGTTCAGGTTTTGAAACAGACAGAACTTTCTTTGAACCAGGGTTATCAAGAGTAGATGGGATAATAATATGGATAGCTTTTACCTTAAGCTCATAAACTAATCACTAAATAATAAGCACAAATTCAAGACAAGAACTCACATCACTCAAATCCCTAAGGCATCATAGAACATGGAATTTAACTGTCACAGCATGGTGACTAGAAGAATTTTTTTAAATACAACCATATATCTATTTTCAGAACATCCAAGAATCTACATTCTGAGAAAAAAATGATGAAAGATAGCAACTGTATCTAATATTTGTTGATAAAATTGGTGGGAACCTGCTTCTTCCAGAGTAGGCATAACACACAAAGAACTACTAGACTTCAGTGAGAACCTGAAGTGAGACAAGGTGCTCAAATCTGATACTAAGACAGTACCTACTATGCTCCACTTTCATTGAACTATTAACTACAGAGACTGGAAATCAAGGAATTGCCTTGAGAAAGTTACCAAATCCATTGCTATTGCTTACAGGACAGAGGAGATCTTCAGTGTGCTCTTCAAGACTCCTGTCACACTTTCTATCCTCTAAAATTCCTGACTGCCCATTAACAGCATAGATTTCTAAAAAGAGACTTTCCTTAAAAGCTGTAGTAGGTGGGCCCTCCTTGGTGGTGCTGCAGGTTAAAACACAGCACTAATAAGCTAAAGCCACTTGCGGATGAGTTAAATTCCTGCCCTGGAGGTGACTCACCTAGCATGGCAGACCCCTCCTGACCCACCCGCTGCTCCCCTCAGCAGTGTACTTCTTCTGTCGGCCTGTTCTGCTCCCCGCTCTGTCTCTGGTGAATCCTCTCACCACCCCTGCACTTCTGGCTTGTAACCAAGTTCTGTATTCATAAATAAATAAATCTTTAAAAAAAAAAAAAGCTTGTAGTAGGTGTAGCGAGCTACTAGAGAGAGTAGATAATAAAGAAGTTCAAAATATTTGACATCACCTTCATTAACCACCCAATCCCCATGCACAGAGCTTGGTTTCTTAATCTCAAGTCCATAGCCAGACATACAGCATCTGAAGTATTCCATCCAGAGTATTCAATGTCTATTCTGTAGAATTGACTTATTCACCACTGTACCTGCAGCACCCAGAATGATGCCGATTTCATAGTAGGCACTCAATAAATATTTGTTTAACAAGTGATAAATAAAATGATGACTATGTAATGATCTTCAAAAACATCTGTGAATAACATTTCCCTGAATGTCTAAGAATATAGGAACCAATATTTATTTAAAGCTTACTGGATTCCAGGGTATTGTGTTGGTTACTTCATGTTTAAGGTTGCCAAATAAAAATAAATGATACCCAATTAAACTTGAATTTCAGAAAAACAACAATTTTTTTTTTTAGTTTGGGCATGTCTTATGCAGTATTTCAGATATACCTGTACTAAATCATTACTGTTACTTATACAAAATTCAAATTTAACTGGATATCCTATATCTTAATCTGTTCATCTAACAACAGTATTCATTAATCCTTATAACAATCCTATAAGCTAGGTGCTATTGCTACTCCCATTTTATGGAATAAAAAACTGAGTTTCAGAGAAACTAAGATATTTGCCCTACTTTGCATAATCTATCCAATTTTAAATGCCCATATTTAAATAGGTATTTATCTTTGAAGAACTAATCACACAGGTGCTCAAAGACAGATGTACAAAGGTGTTTATTGCATTATTATTTGTAATATCAACAGACCAGAAATTACTAAAGTCCCCATCAATACAGAATAGATAAAATATACCATATTTAAATGTACCACCTACTCAATCATGTCTCATCTACTTAATGGAATACAATGAAGCTACAGAAAATAGTAAGACAGATCTATTTGTACTAATATGAAAAAATATAAGCATTCCAAAGGGACCACTGTGATGGATCACAGGTGCTATGGTGGTGGTAGAACTACAGAGAAGACACCTGAGGGAAGAAATAAAATATTGTACAAAAATTCACAATGATCTAAAAATAAATAAATTTGACTTTTAGAAATACATGTGCAGAACACTGTATATGCATGGCAAGACTGTTTTTTGAAGCAAGGATATATCTCTATATTTATATATACTTATCTCTAACTTGCATGCATAGAAAATTTCTTGAAATACACAAGAAATAGCTCAGTGGTTGCCACAAGAGAAAGAAAATGAAGAGTAGAATTGGGGTAGAAAGATGTCATTTTGTTCTATACTTGTTTGTACTGTTCAAATGTTTTTGGCTTTATATATAAGGTTTCTAAATGTTGGTTGGGCCAGGAAATAAATCTCATGATCCCCTAAGTGGGAGAGTCAAGACTAGAACCTGTCTCTGAATACAAAACCCATCTATTTAATAAATCTGTGCTCATGTTACTTTTTATTTCATTTTCTATAACTATGTATTACCTGCTTAGAATAAGAATGAACACAGTTAAAATGATTCCATCAAAGCAATAACCCCACTTTCGGTATTTGAAAACAACCAATCCAAAGACATCATGCAGTCCTGGTTCTCCAATGCAAATATTCAGGGGACAGTAATCACACTGCGGTCAGAGCCCCACAGACTAAGATACACAGCTTGATCCTAATCCTCTAATGACAAACTGGTGAATAGGACCTCATTACATTGAGAATGAACATAATACTCATATTATTGGAATCTATTTATTTTTGAAGAATGCAGAGGTTTGCCTCTTTTTTCCTCCTCCTTTTTAGCACAATGCTAATGCTGAGGCAAAATTATACAGAGAGATTTGTGGTCAGTTGCTGAAGATATTCTCACAAAAATTTTGCCAGGGAGGGAGAAAAGGAGATGGTAAAAGATGTGAATAATTTAACAGTTTGATGGGGGGAAGAAATCAATCTTATAGAAGTCCTGCCTAGTTTATATAAACCTTTATAGATTATATTGTGCATTATTTTAGAGATAAAAATGCACAGGTCAATTTAGTCTTCCTATTTTGAAAAAGGAATGATCAAATCACTAATTTTTATCCAAACAATAACTTCTTACAAGAGAACTTCCTGAAAGAGAATCCTGAGTGAATCTAGGAGCTGTTCTTTTTTAGCGAATTCAACAGGATTCCATTAATACGTAGCAACAGATGATGAGACCACATGGAAATCAGAAGAAAAATATTTCAAAGAAAGACTTTATTACATTTGCTCTCACTTGTGAATGGTGAAGGAAATACCTTGCATTGACCATGAAGAAAACAGAGCTATTTGGCTCTAGATCTTTTTTCTGGATAATAGAATTAAAGGAGATCTGTGTAAAAGTTTATTAGCAAGCTCACTTGGAATTAGTAATCATGGGAACTGAAGGAAACACATTTAGGCAGAGGGAGGAATTGAGCTGTTGGCATGACAAAGACTCATCCAACCTCCTGAGAAATTCTGGAGATGGAAAAGGACTTCAGAAGTGGATCAAAGGGCAAGGCCATGATACATTGGCATTGTTTAGTGATGACTGCAATGTCAACCAGTATGGTGGTATGAACTTGAACAAAATAACTTTCCTCACTTACAGGCAATTTCTAGGGAAAGTTGATGGGATGTACATAGGCAGCACTCCAAGGAGGAGGTGTGGTTATCATAACAGAGTATCATCTACAAATGGGAGCCCACTTTCCAATTTTGCTATGGACACAATCCTTATAATTAGAATTCTTTTTTTAATTCTAAGCCATCTCATCTTTCTCTAGCTCTAATTTCAATTCCATAAAGTGAATATAAGCAATTGTCAGGAGTCTTTAACCTTCCCCCAACTCCCCTCTGTTTAAAAACATTTTACGTGAAATTTGTAATATTTTGGGTCATTCAATTCACATATTTTTCCCATCGTTAAGTAAATTAAGTTGGCATCAGAATAAAAAGAGGTACAACCACCAATGGGATAGAACCAAGAACCTAGAAATAATACCATTAGTATAGTCAACTTATTTATTAGAAGGAGCTTAGAGCATACAGTGGAAAAATGAAGTGTGTTCATTAAATGATGTTTTTAAGAGAATGAAACTAGAACTCTCTCTTAACCAAATACTGAAAGTAATTCAAATGGACTAAAGTCCTGAATATAAGGCATAAAGCCATAAAACACTTAGAAGAAAACATGTCTAAAATACTTTGATATTGGCCTTAGTTCTATGTCTTTGTGGATCCATCATGATAAACAAGAGAAGAAAAAAGAATATACAAAAAGCTCCTGCACAACAGTGAGAGAACCCACCATTAAAATGAAAAGGTAGCTTACTGAGTGAAAGAAGATATTTTCTAATTATTTATCAGACAAAGGGTTAATAAAATACATAAACATCTCATACAATTCAACAACCAAAAAATGTATAAGCAGATTAAAAAAATGGACAAAGAACCTAAGTAGCAACTTCACCAAAGAAGATACGTAGATGTCTAACAGACATATTAGGGATATTCAAATCAAAGCTGCAAAGATATTTCACCTCACACCTCACATCAGAATAACTATTATCAAAAAATAAAGAAATAATAAGTGCTGGTGAGAATGTGGACAGAAGATAACATTTTGTTGGTAGGAATATAAATTAGTGCAGCCACTATAGAAACAGTATGGTCGTTACTCAAAAAAATAAAAATAGAATTATCATGTGAGCCAGTAATCTTATTTCTGTCATTTATATAAAGAATATGAAAAGACTATTTCAAAAAGATGTATGTACCCACTGCCTATATTCATTGCAGCACTACTCATGATAGCCAGGATATTAAAACAACCCAAGTGCTAATGACAGATGAAGAAATAAAAAAGAAATGGTACACAGATACACTCAGCAAAAAAGGATGAAATCTTTACGTTTGTTACAATATGAATGAACTTTGATGGCATTATGTTAAATGTGAAATAAATGAGGAGAAAGACAATGTGGTATAATTTCACTCATTTGTGAACTATTCTGGGGGAAAAAATCAAACAAACAAAAACAATCTCTTAGACTTTGACAACAGAATGATGGTTACCAGAGGAAAAGAGTTCTGGGGTTGGCAGCTGATTGGCTGGGATGCATGTTGACTGTACACCTGAAACCTACAAAGAATTATAAACTGTAAACTAATGTTACCTCAATTAAAACAAAAAAGAAAGAAATAGGACATGTAGAAACCTTAATTAGGTCATCATCCAATAGCATGTAAGATATCATCACCCTTTATTAATAAGATTAAGATAGGTCATAAACACAAAATGCTTACTATGCGTCAGATACTATAGGGAGGATTGGAACTACAAGTAGAATTAGATACAGACTATAGTTATCAAGGAACCTAGAGATTAGCTGGAAAATATAAATCTGGCTTTCAAATAACCCCAATTAAATCATCTTTGCCTTCTGATACCTGTAGCATGTGGACATTCTCCAGCCAGCAGTGAAGAATACCTGTACTTCAGAATGACCTCAGTATTAGATTGTTTTCCATAGACCTGTCATCAAAAGCCCATCAATAAAACTGATAGACCAGAGAAACTGCCTAATAAAGGATATATTAACTTTCATTCCTCAAGATATTCCAAGCTTTATCCCATTATAGAGTGAGCTCATCAGAAAACTATATGCCTGGACTATATTACTCTGGTCCCTCTAGATTTGGCTTCTCAGAATCATGACTTAACATCATGCCAACAGATTTCAATCAGGATGTACTTGTGGTCATAAGTAAAATATCTCTGTTTTCTGAAGGCTCAACCATTATGTGATTCACATTTCTCTCAGGACCAGGGTAAATCATATTACTCACAATTACTAGAATACTTCCTTTCATTGGCCCATCAGTTTTATACCCTAGGCACTTTCATTATGAGGAGAAACAAAGTTCAAGGTAATGCTTCAAATCCATGAATAACAAATCCAAATTGATTGCTTAAACAAAAACTAGGAAAACTTATAATAAGGACTCCATCCCTTGAGGAGGATATTACAGAGATAATCTTGATACTTGAGAATGGACCATAAGTTCATTATTCCTTACATTCTTGAAAAGGAGAAGCTTGACTTTCTATTTATGAGAGAAATGAGGCAACATAGAAAAAAGATCGTGTGTTATTAGAACCAGGTAGCCATAACACTTGGGCAAAAAACTGACCAAGATTAGGAATTCCCCACTATGACCTATTTTAATTCTCTACCATGACCTACATTCATACCAACCCTTCAGAATCCCTCTTTCTCCATAAGACTAAGGTCTTTAAAATAGAATAAACCCAATTGACATTAAAAAACCCACCTATATGACATGATATAAATCAACAAGGTTGATTTTATATAAGGTAAATTTATGAAAACATTTCATAAACTATAGTTTAAGATACTGTGACTTTTTTAAATATTATAAAGCACTTCATTGTAAGGATGGTACATTTTGATTTTTATTTAAGTCTTCAAAAGAGCCACCTATATTCAGCACCTCTATTTTTGATTGCCTGTTATTTCTCCAATGAGGAGCTTGTGCCCATCACTCTAACTGCAACCAGGGATCAGCTCTCAGTCTTCACTTTATTCAGCACAGTTAGCTAATCCTTCTACCTTCAAATACTTTCATGCTTAAATCCAGAGGACTGCATCCTCTTGATTTTGCTTACTTCATTAGTTCCTACTCAAACCCTCAGCCAGCTTTTTCTCTTCTTCCAATTGACAAGAAATGTATAGTCCTATCTTTTTTCTATGTTGCTTCAGTTTGCTCATAAGTAGAAAGTCAAGATTTTCCTTTCAAGAATGTAAGGATTAAAAAAAAAATATTTGAATTTATGGTCCATTCTTCTGACTGGTTTGCCCAGAGTTCCTCTCTTCACTAAATTATTAGATTCTGGACTCTCACCTTGGGTGACCAATGATTTTCAAATTTATATCTTGTTTGGAAAACACACTGCAGACTTCTCTTCTAAGATTCAACTGCTAATTTTATATCTTTACAGAATGACTAGTCTCTTAATAGCCCAGGTAAAAAAATAACTTCACCATAATAACATGCTTCTTCCCCAATTTTTCCCATCTTTGAATCTCAGTCAAGACTCCTCTTGATTTCTCTCAATACAACAGCCCTCCTTTTTGATTCTCCCTTCAAAATACATTTCAATCTTTGTGCATTCAGTGATATTAAGGGAGTACAACTACTTCATTTGATACAGTAATGGTTTTATAACCAAATTTATTTTAAGTTCAAGACAAATACTAAAGTATTTACTGATAATGTAATAAGACATATAGGGTATGCTTTTAAAATGACCCAGAAAATAAAAAGGAAGGGCAGATACAAAAACAGCAGGAAGCTGTTTGGTGGTCTCAGCTAAATAATGCAAATATAAAAATACACTGCACTATTCCATTTTCATTTGTGGGAAAACCCATAATAATGTATATCCTCCCTCTCACCTATACAACTACCACCATGACCTCATCATCATCTCACCTGCACAACAAAAGTTCTTAATTTGTGAGTTTTATGCTGCTTTTGCCCCTCTCTGCTATCCATTGTCTACAAGGCAAAGAATTCTTCTCACCCCACATCATTTTCCTGCTTAAAGCTCACCAACGAAGTCTTGATACATTCAGTACAACATTGGATTTTCCCACCATGACCTACAAGAAGTAACTCTTAAAAACCCCTCTGCTCTTCCCTAACCACAACACTCTAGCCACACTAGACATATTACTCTGGAGCTCATGTCTACTGTGGGGCTGGCTTTTACATTCATTGTTTATGTCACCCACAATCTTGACATAACCAGTTCCCTCTCACCTGACATTTCATCTCAAGTGGCCTTCCCTGCCCACCCTATTTAGAATTACCTCCCCACCTCTAATACCATTAATATCTATCCAATCATCTCATTTTATTTTCTTTGCTATATCTATAACTAGCTGAAATCATATTTTGAATCTATATTTTAATGTCTTTCCCTCTTGAGGGTAGTCTCCTTAAGGCACAGATTTGCCTGTCCTCATCTCTTATCCCAAATATGTAGGATCATGGTTGCTACATATTAGGAGATCAATACATATTTGTTGAATGAATATTTGCATAGACTAGTTATTTCCATGGCGCTCTGTGCTTAACATATTTAGCTCTAGAGCTGAAATAAGTATTTCAAATGATAAGAAATACTATTAGAGGTAACTCAAATTATCAGAAGAGGGTAAGAGAGATGGATTATTGCAGAGTAAAACACAAAACATTAACAATTCAAGTTATAAAAACACTATTCCTTTTGTTCAGTGTGTGGACTGCTGATTTATATTTCACATGGCTATGAGGCAAGAAGCACATGTCACAGAGACAATAACTTCTTTCATATCTTTAAATTTCCAATTTCTTCACTGTGACTTATATCATGAATATATGTTGCTAATTGAAAGTATTCAAATCCTATTGAACTCAACAAATTGAGCATCCATAAAGCCATAGGCCAAACGCTGGGAATAAACATAGCATGGTTCCTGGCTGAAGAGTCTCAAAATCTAAAGGAAAAGACTGAAATGGACTGACAATTAAAATGCAATGCTGCAGAAGAGTCCTCAAAGATGTTTGTGAGATGTCTGTCATGGGGCATTTTGCTTTTGTTTTCTTCTACATGTTTTATGGTGTCAGGGTGTAAATCCAAGTCTTCTATCCATTTTGAGTTGATTATGTTATGAGATTGTAACCTAGTTTCATTCTTTTTCATGTAGCAGTCCAGTTTTCCCAGCACCATTTATTGAAGAGGCTTTCCTTGTTTCAGTGTATCTTCTTTGCTCCTTTGTTGAGGTTAGTTGACCATGTATGTGTAGTTTTATGTTGGGCTCTCAGTTCAAATCTAGAGTCTTCTTTGTTCCAATACCATGCTTTTTTTTATTCTAATGACTTTGTAGTATTGTTTGAAGTCTGGTAGTATAATACCTTTTTTCTTTACCCTGCTAGTAAGTCGAGATTTGCTATTTGGGATTTTTAAAAACACTGAAATTGTAGATGATTGGATCAAGATGATGTGGTATATATATCTATATACACACAATGGAGTACTACTCAGCAGTCAGAAAAAAATAAACTCATGCCATTCCACAACAACATAAATGGAGCTTGACGGAAATATGCTCAGTGAAATAAGTCAGAAAGAAAATAAAAATAATGAATGGTTTCACTTATAAGAGGAATTTAAGAGACCTAATTAAGACATGGGGAGGGAGAAAGTATATAGTTATTACAATACAAAACACAACAAAACAAAACAAAAATGAGCAGACAATTATAAACAAGAGAGATCCTACAGGGAAGGGGGACAGAAAAGGATCAGAAGGAGGGAGGAATGTGGGGGACTATGGTGATGATGACAGGGTGAAGTGAGGGAGTGGGTAAGCAAACACTGTTTTAAAATGAATAATGTAAATAGATATATAAAGAAAAAAGTTTAAATGTTAAAAAAAAAAACCTGTTCATAGTTATCCAAGATAAGTGTGTTCAAATGAGCACAAATTCCTAGAAAGTAATTTAGCAATATTTTAAGAATCTTTTATTAAAAGGCAAAGTCTAGGATCCCTGAATTCATGGCCTAAAGAAATAATTAGACATGCCTATGGACATTACCTTTAAACGTGCTCCTCTGAGAGTTATTTACAAAAACAAGAAATAGAAACAAGCTAATAATCCAACAATAGATAAATGATCAATTATACCACATCTACTATTCAGTGCTTAGAATTGTTTTTCAAATAATTTAAGGCCAAATGTGCAGTATATAAAAAATTGCCTATTATATGAGCTTTTGTGTATGTGCATTTTTGCAAATCAAATGCAACAGTGGACAATACTTTTATTATTATGTTGTTGTTACATTTTTACTCTTCCATATGTGCACATGTTCCTATAAAAAGTAGAATGTTTTACTTTTCTGGATTTTTCACATTTTTTTTTATTTTTTTTATTACAAAGTTTATTTTTACATCATTTTACACAGATTTTTCACATTTTTAACTGGTAATTTTGGTTAGACTCACCTCTCCCACTAAGCTAAGTACCACATTTTCAGTATCTCCAAAGCAGTCATAAGTACTTCCATCATCATACACATTATTTTGAAATGATCCACTTGTTTATCTCTCTCTCCTACTTGAATCCATGAATGGCACGTTCACTTTCTTTGGTACAATGACAACACTCACTACCTGGAGAAATAATATACATCTAAACACTCCTCTTGGCTCCAGAACAATCATATCTGGTTTAATAGTGCTTGGGTAATACTTCAGCTGATCCCAACAAGTACTGATAAGCCCTATCAGCTTCTCCAGTCTAAGCCAATAAAACTGGATATAAGCAGAAGCTACAACACTGTATATAAGTAAAGTTTCCACTCTTCTGGGACCCTGCAAGTCTAGCTGACCTTGGCTTGTTGTGAAGACCTAACATAGTCCATGCACCAACACATCCTGTATTGTTCTATAAGTCATTGAAACAACTGAAGCGTTGGGTGGATTTTTAATATGTCATATCATTATTTCCATTTTCTAGTATTTTTGAGGCAAAAGAAATTGTCAAGACCTTCTAAAGCAATACCTTTATTTCCCTCTGGCTTTAACTCAAACCCCAAAGTCTCTAGAAATCTCTGTTCCCAGCATAGATCTAGATGTTGCTTTTTTGCCTGGAGTAGATTTGGTTTTCTCTATTAGGAAGAGAGTTGATTTTAATTACTTTCTGGGAAAGATTCTATGTTGTGCGTTCCAACCAGCTCCAACATGGTTTTCTGCTTTAGAGCAATCACAGGTTGGCCTCACACTCCCTAAAGTTCTCTGCGCTCGCTAGCTGTCATGGCTAGAGGCCTATGGTTTTCTATGGTAAAAGTATATCTAAGTACATATATAAGCAATCTTCTGTCTTCTGAATTTCTTTCTTAGTCACAGGAGCCATTGCTGGAAATTATATCTTTAACTTGGCTAACTGGAAGATTTCATGCAGGGATAGTGCCATTCAAAGAGAACATCCACTAACCCACATTATCAATACCAGATTTGAAATTGAACATCAGTGAACCTGCATGCACATTCTAAGCATTTGTGCTTTCTTCCTTTGCATCTTATTTGCATAAACCCACTGTAATGTCTCCCTTTTTAGGCATCTAGTATTCTATAGCATTCCCAATGTGAAAGAGTTAATATGGAATCATGTTTTCCTGTCATTCCATTTATCTTTTTTTCAGAGTTCTTTCTTCTGTAACCACAGAAGAGGAGTAAGCAAATAGGTGCAGAGAAAAGACAATATTTGGAATACAAGGGGGAAAAAGAAGAATCTCAAGGAATTTGCCAATCCCCAATGACAGGGAGTTACTGATCATCTGTGTCTCCGAAAGGGCAAAAGCATCATCGTGCCTCGGCACACACAGGATTTGAGTGTTGGGTGTGAGGGGATGGAGTCTTATGAAACTGCTGTCTAGAATGAAGGACGAGGTGAAGAAGAGGAGCCAAAAAGAAAGGGTATTTGATGAGTAATATTTCTCAAAGTGAAAGTTACACTGCAGCACATTAGTTAGCAAGTAAAGAAAACGATGTTCCTTCTATTTTTTCTCTTGCACTTTTATCTTTAAGAAAAATCTACTATCTACTATTATCTTTCAAAAAGAGTCTTAACCTATTTCTACAGTCCAACCTTCACAAGGAAGAATTAAAAGAAAGAAGGCAAGTTTCCATTAAAATCCTGTACCTAACAACTTAACTCATAGTACACTGTTGTGACCCCCAAACTGTCTTCTAATAAAGCAAGTGCCAGCAGAGCTGAGTCCTCAGGGGGGTTAAATTTGGATGGATCACAGAGACAGTAAACAGACTGTATGATAGAGGTTGGTAATTTTGAACAGATACCTAATAACCAAGTCTAGAAAGAGAAAAATAAAAACCTCTGCTTGCCCCTTTTGGCACAAAGCTTTACTTTTTTACATTTTAAAACTATTTATAATTCATATGGTTTCCAGACCCACTCTCCAGAAGTGAGGGCACCGTTCCCTGCCTGGGTCTCTCAGCTATCCACATGTGACTTCTCAGGCAGTCGGCCAGATGAGCATTTGATTTGAAAATTAAGCCTTAAATTGAGTAGTGTGAAGGGGGAAAGTATGTCTGAACACAAATGCCCAGAAAGGGACAAGGTAACCAGATGAGGCAAGCTGGGGGGGTTCAGTATTCAGGCAATTCAGAACGTCCAGCTGGAGGAAACACCTGAGGCAGACACATCTGAGGCCCATCTCTGTGTCACCACCATGTCTAGGGTTGCCAGTGCTCCCATGCTTTTGCTTTTCTGACATGCTGCAATCTAGGGACAGCCTCGAAATAAACACAGAGCACTGACTCAAATACTACCTTATGCCCTGTCAATTAGAAATACAGCCCAGACAGACCTAACCCTCTCCCTTTCATTAAATGTCAGACCGGCTCCCATGAGCATAATGTACAGCAATGTCGGGAGACTCCCAGTAACACAGAGCACTTGGAGTAAAGATGCATTTGGTAGCCGGCGACCGCCACAGCATACACCACTCTCAAGCAGCAATAGTAGCAGACAGTGATGTGTACAGAATGGATGACATATAGAT
>NW_004567124.1:18911460-18929228 GCF_000260355.1 Condylura cristata | reverse complement strand
ATGACATATAGATACCTCCCCTGCCACTCTCAAGCAGCAATAGTAGCAGACAGTGATGTGTACAGAATGGATGACATATAGATACCTCCCCTGCCCTGTTAGCTGTAGAGAAGGTTTGGGGATATACACAAAAGATATTCTGATTTCCCTCAAAATGGTTTATTTACTTCATTTGAATACATTTTGAGGGCCTCCATGGTGGCAGGGGGATTCAAGTCTCAGTGCTATCAGCCTATCACAGCCACTCTGGCATAAATTCAATCTTTGGCCAGGGAAATAACCTACCTCTCCTGTCTCATTTCCTGCACCTCTCAGCAGTGTATTTCATCGATCTGCCTGTTCTCTCCCCATTGTGTCTCTGGTGAGTCCTCTCACACCCCCACACCTCTGGCCTACACCCCAGTTCTTATATGTATAAATAAAATAAACCTTTAAAGAATAAATACATTTTGTTTCTCCTTCATGCAATTATTAACCATCAATTACACACTGGGCACAAAAGTTAGGTAACAGAAATAGCGATCATCTTCACAGTAGTATAAAGCTAGCCAGCTGGACACTACCCTCTCCCTACATCTCCACTGGCCACCCTCCCCTGGCTTTCCTCACATTCAGCAAGGATGCACCTTTCCAAAGGCAAACCCTACTGCATATTCCACAAACTCTTAAGAAAAAAACACAAACTTTTTTTTTTTAAGATTTATGTATGCACACAGAACTGGGGTACAGGCCAGAGGTACAGGGACAATGAGAGGATTCACAAGAGACAGAGTAGGGAGCAGAACAGGACAACTGATGAAGTACACTGCTGAGGGGAGCAGCGGGCGGGTCAGGAGAGGTCTGCCACGCCATGTGAGTCACCTCTGGGGCAGGGATCGAACTCATGCTGAAGTGGCTTTAGCTTCTTAGTGCTGCGTTTACCCACTGCACCACCAGGGAGGGCCAAAGACACAAACTTTTAACATGATCCTCGAGGCCCTGCAGGGTCTAGACTCTGACAGCTCCTCCAGCTTTGCCTCACACTGCTCTTCTGTCAGCCTGCTCGCCACGCTTCTGCCACTAAGTCCCTCATCATCACCCTCTTCCTTCCCTCTCCAGGACCTTTGCACGTGTGTTCCCTCTGTCTGTAATTCTCCTTCTCACCCCATCACCCCCATTGCCTAACTGGCTCCTAGTCATCATTAAGTTCTCAGCTTAAATTTACTACTTCCTCAAAGAGACCATTCCTAAATTGCTTTACTCCTACACACATGCGTACGCACACACAATGTCTTTCTTTAAACCATAATCTTTTCCTCAGCAGCACTTGCCTCAACTTCTAATTACACACTACTTAGCATGACTATTTTATTAAGTCTACTTCCCTCCGCCAGACACTAAAGTCTATGGTGGCAGAGACCATGTCTGTTTGTATTCAGGGCACTGGCAGCACCTAACACAGTACCTGCTACATAATAAGCATCAATGCACATCAACAAGTGTAAGGTTAAAAGATCACTATGACATTACACGCTATGGTAGAGACAACCAAGATCTGCCAGGGGATCTGGTCAGGGCATTAATTCTGGCAGCCTCGTGTTTTGAATTATCTCCTGACACTTCTTGCTACAATTTCTTCCATCTGGGATACAATGTTCTCATTGTTGGAAAAGACCATGACAGAATTTTCTCTTGCTCTTTTATATATGACTCTCCTCGTCCATCATCTTTATTAATATTTTATTGCTACTACTAAAGTAACTATTCTTATCATCATATCCCCCCTTACATTGCCAATTTCTCAGTTTCTGTTAAATCTTTTTAGCCTGTAGAGTCACTCACTTCCCTTCTTTGGTGCCTCACCATCAAGATGAAGACAAAGAGGGTCAGAGGAAGAGTATTTAAGGGCCTGGAGGGACTTTGAAATATCTGACGCAGTAGCACTCAAACTTCAATGTGCATAAGAATTCCATGAGCTGCATATGAAAAATTAAGTCTTAGGCGCCATACTAGAGATTTCGATTTAGCAAGTCTACAAAAGAGATGTGACCCTGTACACCGCCTGACTCAGAACCATGCAGTACATTACACAGGTCAGTGATGCCCATGGCAGCCCCTTAGGGGCCACCACAGAGGGTGAGAGGGCAGCCATAAGCAACCGTTCCTGGTTCCCTATTCCAGCTTCATCTTGAGCAGCAATATCTATATTTGTCATCTAATTGTGCCTCCATAGAGGATTTCATCCAGAAAGGCATCTACTGATTAGAAAAATGAAAGGTTGGTAAAAACTGGTATCCAGCCTTCTTATAATATAAATGAGAAAATTGAGGTCCTTGATCCTCAGTCAGTTGGTGGCAGTCAATGGTGGACATGCCAAGCACCTCCCTACCTCATGGGTAGAAAGACAACAGAGGTCCTCCCTTCTGTATCAGCTAGGAATCCTGTAAACAATTATATAGGAAAATGGTGGTTGTGGCTACACCACATTTTACCAGAACACACAGTCGAAGACAGCAAAGGGATGGGGAGGGTTGGTATATGCTGCTCATCTATCTGTCTTTTTCATGCAGCTGCTTTAGCTTTTCTCTATGATAATCCTATGAAGAGCTACCCATCCTTTATGGAAGGACTCTGCCTTACTCCTCCTCTGCTCACCCTGCTAGCCAGTTAATTCTTCATCGACTGACCTTTCCTGGGAGCCAATTCTTTCATGTGTTATTATAAGATAACGAAATGCCTGCTGTTAACCTCCCAAAGTTTATATTAGGGATCTCCCACAGATGTGCTTCCAGAGTGCCTCCTGCTTCTTTTTGTCCAAGCACCTAATGCTGTAAAATAGTAGTCTGGCTGTTGTCACATTTTTCTCTAGACTCTAGACTCCTAGGACTGTGGGTCTTGAGAATCCCTGTGTCCTAGCACCATGGCTGCATAGAGGAATATAACAGAAATGGCAGCTGAATAAGTGGACGGAGGAGTGGCCAACATGAACCCCTGCCACCACTCTCAAAAGCCCCCGTGAAACTGGTCCTCATGTTCCCTGATGAAACTCTACCCTCTACTGACTGCACACAGGGCAAACTCCATCATTTGAATGTGATGAATCATCTTAATGAATGAATGTCACCAGGATCACCCCTTCAGTCATCAGGGGTGCCCATGTGTTCTTCTCCATGAAACTCTTGCTAATCTCAATGCCATTTTCTTCTTTCCCCCTTCGAGCTCTGCCCACCCTACACACACACACACACACACACACACACACACACACGCATGCACCAGATGCTAGACAAATTTAAAACCCAAAAAGTATTTACTTTGAATGAAAGCTCACTTCTTTTCCAAAGTTTTCAGAAAAAAAATACTTTATTGCTCTCTATATTCTCCATTTTAAAACATTATCCAATTTCTTTAAACTTAAAAATATTTTCCTACATCATTACAATCCATTTCTTTTTCTCTGCAATGTTCAGACTGTCTCTCAACTACACACTCCCCTTCTCCTTCCTCACCTTTAGTAACTGGTAAACAATGCCACTGCCAGGCTTTTCTTTCCATTTTGTTGCCAAGTATATCACTCCTTTAGTGCCCAAATTTCCCAGGTTCTTGTGAGTCTCTAGATCTAATTTAGAAATCATTACTCTTACTTCCCATAGCCATTCTCACTCTTTTTTCTTTTTTTTTTTATCTTCTATTATTGTCTAAGGCAAGATCTGTTCCATACCTCTCTACAAATCTGGCAGCTCATCGTATCTGGACATGGGGCTGAATAACTTCAATCTCTGCCTCCATCTTCCCAGTGTCTACTTCCCTGTTTATCTCCTTCTCTCTTACATAAAGATACTTGTGATAAGATTACCAGGATGATCTCATCTGCAGATCATTAACAATTATGTTTGCAAGGACCCTTTTTCCAAGTAAGGTCACATCCATAATTTCCAGTGAACATGATCAATTTTTTGTGGAGCCGCCATTCAAAACATGACAACAGAGTGTAGTATAATCTCAGTGGTTTTTCAAATGAATATTGTATATAAAGGAAAAAGGAGAAAAGAAAGCAAAGTTGATTCACAAGTTTAGTGTCTACAATGTATTTTGATCTGGGGAGTAGTGGAATAAAGAGCAATTTCTGTGTTTTCTTTATATCCTTTAATTTTTGTTAATTTTCTACCCACAGCAGATAGATGATACACCACTTTAAAATGGTTAGAGGACGGCAGACCTCTCCTGACCACCCACTGCTCCCCTCAGCAGTGTACTTCATCTAACTGCCTGTTCTGCTCCCCGCTCTGCCTCTGGTGAATCCGCTCACCTCCCATGTTCCTCTCACCTGTACCCCAGTTCTGTATGCATAAATAAATATTTTTTAAAATTGTTTAAATGTTTATAGGAAATAACCATTGAGATTATCCTCATAAATCTAAAGTAAAATGCCCCTGTAACAGATATGAGTAAGTAGGTAGTCAACAATAAGTGGTTGATTTTGATTGAAAATTGCTACTAGAGTATTTGTTTGGCTTGGTATAGACAATTTCTAGATTCTGATTAAAACCAAATTGACTCACTATAATATTATGATCTTTACAGTTTTTAAATTTTAAGAGCTTAAGAAGACTTTACATTATTAAAGTTGTGTTGTGACATTCACAAGGCCTTTGTGGTTTAAGTTTGGGGTTCTTTTGCAAAAGAAATTCTAGATCTCCTTCCTCCCTATGATAACTGAGTAGAAATACATAAACTTATTTTTTTAAGAGAGACAGAATCAGACTTTAAATGTTACATAGAAATTGGTGTGGTTTTTTTTTGTAGAAAAACAGCCAAATTTAATTACATATATGTTGTAAATATGCATAAATGCAGATTTACAGTAAAGGCAGTGTGGCAACATGAGACTCTATATCATGAGCTAAGGAATAAGATAGAAGCCTAGGCTTCCCGGAGAGAAGCGAGGAAAGAACATGATGAAGAGAGGTCACTTATATGAAACTGGTGTGTTTTTAACTTCCATGTTATCCAAGATAAGTAGATCCTAGTTCATAAGGGTGATGTTTTGGTGAGCAGCTCTGATGGGCTTCGGTTCAGAGCCAAGGAAGAACCAAACTACATTAAGTAATAAAAATGAAATATAAGAGGCCCCAGTTACTTAGGAAAGGGGATGGGGGCAATTCGGGGAGAGATTTAAAAGGCCAGCACAAGAGAAAGAGAAATTTGGGGAAGAGGACTATTACAATGGAATTTTCCATTGTTTGATATGGGGTATGTGAAATAAACCACATCATTTTTATCCCCAGTCCAAAATCTTCAGTCAACTCTACCTTGTTCTCTATGCTTTTAAGAGGAGGGGTGGGGGGTAGGGGGATGGTTTGAGGGAGCCCTAAGAAAAATAAAAGGGAGCAGCTCACATCTGGGTTACATAAAGTTAAGAAATTAGGAGATGCCACTGAAAAACCCATGTGCAGGATTTTGAAAGTGTTATAATTTCCTGTTATTTCAAGATGCACTTAATTTGGAGAAATGGTCACCATTTAGAAATTCAACACTTAAAACCTGAATTTATGCAATACAGTAATTGATTACAATGGAAAATAAATTATAGGAACTATAACAATGTCACAGCTCACGTATAGAAACCAGCCTATTGGCAAATAGACCCTTCCATATGCAAAGCTAAAACACTGAAACAACCCAAGAAATGATGAAGCCAAAATTTAAGAAACTGAAATTAATTTACTGAGGGTGAAACTATTTTTGAAACACTTGCACTGTAAGCTAGCAGCATGAGTTAAAAAATAATTTTTTTAACCACTTCGTTCAAAACATCAAGATTACTCTCATTAACTTGTTTTTCGGTCACTGTTATTTAAGCACGTAACAGTGTGTTCTACTAACATTCCATCCCAGGACCTGGGGGTGACCCACATGGCGCAGCAGACCTCTCCTGACACACCCCCTACTCCGTTCAGCAGTGAACTTCATTAGTAGGCCTGTACTGCTCCCCACTCTGTCTCTGGTAAGCCTCTCACTGCCCCTCACTTCTGGCTTATACCCCAGTTCTGTATGTGTAAATAAATCTTTTTAAAAACCAAGCTTTTTGCCTCAAATTTTCCCTTCAAGTATGCAGGCTGCTTCATATAGACCCTAAATAACTGTTCACTAGGCCTAATGGTACTATCACAACATATAAGGCAGGAAAATGTCTTAGAAAGTTAGTGCTCGGTTCTAGTTTTAGCCACTCCATTGCCAGTCCACAGGCCCTATAAAGATGAAGCAACTCAATGCTTGAATTGATCATTCTACTGCAGAACCTCTCATGTCCCCTTCCCACACTTTTAAGAGGCACAGACACACAAAGTGTGATCCAGCTCCAGACACATGAGTTACAATAATGTTTGGAATTTTGGGTTGCAGGTGTTCAAGTAGTAAAAACAAGGACACATTTAATAAAGTAATAATCCACTCTTACCCAGGATTGACATTTTGGATCAAATAACGCCATACAAAAATTCCCCCGCTCTTACTTATTCTCAAGAATTCAACAACAAATGATAGTCTCTCGACCATTAGTCCACATAACTCAAATTTGGCAGGATGCAGAAGATGGGAAGGATTCCTTCACAGCTGCCCAAAGGATCTGCTAGCCATACTTCTGAATTACTGCCCAAGTTTTCTCTAGGAACTCTGAGACCGAAACTAATGTATAGAATTTGCATGTGAGTGCTATAAAGTTAGTAGTTATAATTTAAAACTTATATTCAAACTGTTTCAAGTTATTGATGTCTGGGGATTTACATGTGTCATTAAAATCATTCTCTAAAGCAGAACATTTTAGAGTTCTTTCCATATTGTGCTATGATTAAGAAAAAATAAACTTGGAACTTGGTTGCAGTGATCTGACAGCCAAGCAGGATACATCCATGTTTGATGGAACTGAGCCCTCCCAAGTCTGCTCACAATTCCACCCTGGACTCTCTGGTGAAGGGAATAGTCAATGGGTGGAGTAATGATGTTTCCATTGCTAATGGCTTCATCCAGGAAACACAGTATCCCTCCCTTATCCAGTTTTGTCTTCCTGGTTTCAGTGACCCAACTGCAGTCCAAAAATATTACATGTAATAAGATGTATATATACATCTTATACATATATAAGATGAGAAAGAAAAAAGTCACATAACTTTTATTATAGTATAAATTATTGCTATAATTTTTCTATTTTATTAGTTTGTAAAATTATTTTCTAATTTTTCTACTTTATTTAATCTCCTGTTATGCCTAATTTGTAAATAAAAAAGATAGTATACATACTACCTGGGTTTGGTACTCTCTGCACTGGGTGTCTTGGGAATATCTCCCATGGATAAGGGAGATGTCACAAAAACCCATTATCACAGAAATGGGTAATTCTATAGTTTAGAAAGATCCCCAAATGATATTTGAAAATTAAAAACAGACAATATCAAACAATAGGGAAATGGTAATATGAATTATGAGATATGGACTCAGTGAAATTTTGTGCAGCCCCTAAAAATTGTATGTCTAAAGACCACATAAAGATACTAAAAAAAAAAATCTGTAATAATGTAAAGTGAGTGTAAACAGGATATACATAACTATAATTACAGGATCTGGACATGAAAAAGACAAAAAGAAAATTCAAGAAAGCACTAAAAAATAATTACTCTTGGGTAACAGAAGTGTAAATATTACTTTCTTCCTTCTCCTTTCTCTTAGTTTCCAAATTTCTCTTAATTGAAATATGATAACTTTATATGGAAAAATCTATATGCTAAAGAAAAAAATGAAAGAAAAGGTTTTATCCTAATATCTACTGGAAGTCATCATTTAATCAACCTGGAAAGGTTGATTTAACAAAGGGAAAGTTCCCACCTATTGAAAGTATACTTTTTTACATTATTATGCAGAATCTAAGAATAACAGACTTGAATACTACAGAGACAATATTCTGCAATAATGGAAGAAAACACTTGCTTCTGTCTTTAAATACACAGCATTTCCAAAAGAAGACTGATGGAATGGCTTAAGATATTTAAGCAAAATTTATCAGTGCTGGGGAAAGTAGAAACTGTTGCACAAAAATCAGGAACAATTTGAAATCTACAGGTATCAGGAAAACATCCTGACTTAAAGATGAGTTACTGCACTGAATATCTGAACTCAACTTATTCCAGTGCACAAGTATAATTTCAGAAGATAGGACAATAAAAACATTAACAAAAAATGATGCTGACTTACATTAGTGAAAAATGACACAGAATCATAAGTTGAATCAGGGCAGTGTTTAGTTTCTTTTCTACTCAGCTCTTTTGCCAGTAATTAGTTTTTGCACAAGGCAAAGCCATCCAATAGGAGAAGTTGTCAGCCACAAAGGTTAAGTTACATGGGTAATTTTAGCCTCGTTCGAAAAAGTTCTATTCACTGCATGCAAAAAAAAAAAAAAAATGCCCTTCTTTTAAAAAAAAAAAAAGTAAATTAAATTTCAGTAACTTTGTTTTCAGGTTATGTTTATTGGAGTAAATTTGGTTTGCATCTTTGTATCTGCTCTTGGGGATACAGATTCAAATCTTTACAAATGTATGCTATCAGACCATGCCCACCACCAGTGCTCCAATAATCTTCCACCATGTTCCACTGGGTCCCTGCCCGCCCTCCCTCCCATCCCCAAGCCCTCCCCTTCTGGATGCCTCAGTTCTATAACAACCTATTTTATCTAACCAAGCATATACAGAATAATCATTATTTCAAAATTCTCAGTCCAGTGCAGCAGAACAAAGCCAAAGAACAAAGTCTGAAGACAGAGGGCTGCAATGTGCACTGACAGCAACAGCCCTGGGCAGGAACCCAAGCCCAGTTATCAGCCACTCTAGAAGCTGAGTTCCTTCCCAACACTCACTAGACTCCCCAATAAGAAATGTTGAAAATAGTATGCCTACCTAAATCAAAGCAAAGAAAACCACAATTAACTAAGGATATAAATAGGTACAACTCTCAAGATAAAATGACAATAGCAAATCATTATATATCAATTATCACTCAATGTAAATTAACTGAACTTACCAATCAAAAATTACAGAGTGACTAGTTGGATCAGAAACAAAACCCAACTTTCAGTTGCCTCCAGGATACCCACTTGAACTCTAAAGATAAACATAGGCTCAAAGTGAATGGCTGGAAAACAATCCTACCAGAAAAGGGAACCCAAAGAAACCCAGGAACAACCATATTTAGAGTACATAAAATCAACTGTTTGATTAAAAAGAGAGAGAGAGAGAGAAGACTAGAGAAGGACATTATATAATTATTAAGAGAGATTAATACATCAGGAAGACATAATGCCCATCAATATATACCTACCAAATGAAAGAACAACAAAATATATAACAAGTATTACCAAGACTATAAAAAGGACATTGGCTTTGTCAGTTTCTTTGTTTCGTTTCTCTGTGTTCCACATATGAGTGAAATCATCTGATGTTTGTCTTTTCTCTCTGGCTTAGTTCACTTAGCATAACCTCCTCTAATTCCATCCATGTTGTCACTAGTGAAAGGAGTTCATCCTTTTCTTTTTTAATCACTCAATAGTATTCCATTATGTCTATGTATCAAATCTTAATCTAGTCAACTGTCACTGAGCATTTAGGTTGTAGAAACACAAATACAACAAGCAAGTAGGGGACTTCAATGCCCTACTTACATCAGTGGACAGATCACCCAGACAGAAAGTCAATGGGAATGTAGACTGGTACAATCCCTATGGGAAAAAATCTGGGCTGGGATGTCTCAAAATACTAATCCATATGATCCAGAATTTCTGCTCCTTAATATTTATCAAAAACTTCAAAAACATGTGTTTAAAAGGATCTATGCATTTGTATATTCATTGCAGTGCTGGTTATAATAGCCAATAGCTATTGGTTGTCACAGATTTAACCAGCATATTTTTCATAGTGTGGGTTAACAAGTTCAGGAAACAACCTAAATGCTTAGTGACAGATGATTAGGCTAAGAAGAGATGGTACATAGACATGATGGAATATTATTTAGCTATCAAAAAGAGAAAAGGATGAACTCTTTTCACTGTGACATGGATGGAATTAGAGGAGGTTATGTTAAGTGAACTAAGCCAGAGAGAAAAGACAAACATCAGATGATTTCACTCATACTTGGAACACAGAGAAACAAAACAAAGAAAGTAAACCCAAACAAAGTCCAGAAATGGCTGAGGAATCGATGTTGATAGAAGGGAGAGTGGGACAGGGACAAAGTGGGGAAGGGGGTCCCAGTGACATGTGATAAAGGGTGCCCTTGGGTGGGTGGGGAAAATATCAAAGAGGAAAAATTAAATCTTGAATTTCTGAAAGAAAAGCATAGCATAATAATTACTAATTGACCAAGTGTTTGGCTAAAAACGTGAATTTTACTACATATGTAATTATTCCTTTGTAAGAAAATTTATAGTGTGAATAAATGCTGTTTATGCCATATTAAAAATTAATGGAGTTCTCTTCCTTGTCTGTCCTTTAAAATCACAGAAATATAGGCATAAAGCTACAGATATGGGTAAAGAGGTGGCTTCAACTAGAGACTCTTGACTCTACATATATGGTCTTAAAAACTTTAAAACCATCAAAACCTCACTTTCGAGACCCTCATTTAACTGCTCTGCTGTGTCATGGGGCGCTGATGGAGAGTGCACCCCAAATGAGAAGCACCAATTAGATCACCTTAGCAGGAACTTTCGGAGTCTGTCTCAAGTCCCTCACCTGCTTACTTGTTTCTACTATGGCCAAGGATGTTAGCAAGATTCAAGGAAGCTTCCTTTGGTGAAATAGTAGAGTAGCTATTGGTAGTCACAGATTGAGCAGCAGATTGTTCAGAGTGTGGATTAACAATATACATTTCCTATAGAGTGGTAACATTCATTTCTATAATATGAAAAATCTTGCTACTCCTATTACTGTAAAAACTAAAGTTACCAAAAGATTTTATCAGACTAATGCAACACATATTTCTTAGGTGTTTTCACGTATTATAACAGATTGCACATGCAGAAGATTGATCCTGATTGGAAAAGAATATGAGTAACAAAACCAAAAAAAAAAAAATGAATTGAAAAGGCAAGTTATAAAGAAAGAATTTTATTTTTCTAATTATCTGTGGTTTAAGTGTATAATGTCAGCATACAAAGTGGCTTAGGTTTACAATGTTAGGAATGTAGAAGAGTAAAGTGCCAGGCCCTGAAAGTGTATGTGTGTTTATTTACATATATGTTAACACAGAAATTAAATATATATTATGTAATCATG
Organism: Condylura cristata; assembly: GCF_000260355.1. NCBI lineage: Eukaryota > Metazoa > Chordata > Mammalia > Eulipotyphla > Talpidae > Condylura > Condylura cristata. The sequence continues at coordinate 18,917,931 of NW_004567124.1, read as the reverse complement.
TTTATATTATGTAACCATGCAAAACTGTTTCAATACAAAATACACAGTGAAGACATATCAAACCTCAAAGGCCACTTTAGAAATTACTTCACAAATAAGTGGAAGTCTAATTTAGGCTCTTACTTGCCATGGAAACCTGGCCTTAATCTCTCCAATTCTAAAACAGGGGCACCATTATTCACATTTTGGGGCTTTAGAGTAGTTAAATGTAGAAGCACTGGCAGTTGCACAACATATATGTATTAAGTATGAACATAAATGCCCAGCCTCTCACTTCTGACCCCAGGAGAAGGGAGTCCTGAGCCCATAAGAAAAATAAACATTAAAAAAAATGAACACTGAAGTAAAATATATATGAATAAATAAATTATTTAAAATGGAGGAAAAACAAAAAAGAAATTGCTTAACAGAGCACAGTGATCCCTTACAGGGACCCAGGTTTTCTGACAGGTGCTTTCTGCCCACGGTTTTAACAGCTGCCTCCTCCCCAGAGCTGACCGTGACTCCAGCCTAGCTTAGCCCATGGAGATCACAAGTCCAAGATCTTCTTCCTGGAGCACACAAGAGATGCCACAAATTTCTGGTTGTGCCCATGCCAAGTGACACCCACTCCACCTAAAACCTGGTCTCCGGGCCCTCCCTGGTGGCGCAGCGGGTTAAAGCACAGCACAGGGAGGCTTAAGCCACTTCCGCATGGGTTCGATTCCCGCCTGCCCTGGAGGTGATCCACATGGCGAGGCAGACCTCTCCTGGCCCGCCCGCTGCTCCCCCCAGCAGTGTACTTCGTAGATCTGCCTGTTCTGCTCCCCGCTCTGTCTCTGGGGGATCCTCTCACCCTCCACATCTCTGGCCTGTACCCCAGTTCTGTACGAATGAATAAATCTTTAAAAAAAAAAAAAACCTGTTTTCCCCTGGCCCTCTCTAGGCTTTTTACTCTCTCCCTGGATTATCACCGACAGTTGCCAAGGATAGATCCCCAAAACATGTTCTCAAAATTTTCCATTAACAGTGGCATGGAGACAAGCATACATTTACCACTATCTTAGATCACATTCCCTAAAAGCAGGTTCTGAGAGAGGGTTTGCATGCAAGTGGTTCATTAGGAAAGTGCTTCTTGGAGAAAGGGATAAGGGAGATAAGAGCAATGTTCTTTCATACTTGAGCACTACCAGTCACTGGTTCCAGCAGCCCAAGAGCCTCAGGCTAAGCAAAGCGGGAGGTGCAAGTCTTTACAAGCAACACACAGGGGAGCTGGGAGTGAGCACAGAAGACAATGGGGATCTTGAAAGAGTCCCAGAAGCTTCCTCTCCAACCACTAACTCTAAATAAGGATTTAAGCATTCCCTGGGCTCTCAGGTCTGAGTACATTTGATTTCTCCAATGTCTCAAGATCTAAAAAGTGAAAACTCAGTCTGAATACATTTTGCAGTAACCACCACCCTAGCTATTATTGGCTTATGCAGTTGGGCAAAATTAGGTAGATAAAGTTCCTCTGATAGTTGCCTGTTCAGCAAGAATTCTTCTTTCTGGTCAGTTTGAAAATTCAGCAGACACTGTGCTATATTCACGGGGTACAAACATGGTCAAGAGAGATGATTCCTGCCTTAGAGAAGCTTACGGTACTGGGGAATCTTACAAATGGAAAATGTTGCCTGATTCTTCCTGGATCCTAAACAATGCTCCGTTATCAATGATATGTGCTTCTTCCTTCAATTTTACAGGATCAGCAATGATACTTTTTTTTTAAGATTTATTTATTTATGCATATAGAACTGGGGTGCAGGGGCAGTGAGAGGGTTCACCAGAAACAGAGTGGGGAGCAGAACAGGTAGATCAACAGAAATACACTGCTGAGGGGAGCAGCAGGCAAGCCAGGAGAGGTCTGATGCGCTATGTGGGTCACCTCCGGGGCCGGGGATTGAACTGGCACTGAAGTGGCTGTGCCCAGCTTGCAGTGCTGCGTGCTAACCCATTGTGCCACTAGGGAGAGCCAACAATAATACTTTTCAATATATCATGCCATATTGAATTACAGAGAGATGCTATCTCATAAGAAATCAACAAAGCTAAACAAAAACAAAAAATAATACTAATACTACTTCTCATAATAATGACAATGATTGCTAACATAAATAGCTAGAATAATGTCATGCAGTTCTTGAATATCTAAATTACTGGATTAATGCCACAGCCTTCAGATAGAGGCCCCAATATCTGTTACTGTCCAGATGTTGCAAAAAATTTAACTAGAAACTAGAGAGACATTAAAAGATATGCTAGGGCCATTAGTTCACACTCATCATGTAAATGTACATGTTTTAAAAATACTTTGTTCTTAAAGGAATTACTATTATTCCCTAAAGATTATTACATGTTCTTTAGGGAAAAGACACATTTTATTAATGTCTCATATACCCAGTCTGAACAGCAAGGCCTGAGAAAGTCACGATAAGCAGCACTTGAGCTCAAAGCCACATACCACATTAGTTTACAGAATCACAGAATGCAGGAACTTACCTCAGACCACACTTATGCAGGGTCAAATTCACACAGAAGTCTCTCAGAGCAAAACCCATGCTTTTGCACACCATATTATAGTAGTAACAATTCAAAAAATTCTAACATTGGAAATGAATCAAATGGCTTTAGGCATCTTTATGGTTTATCCATGTCACACCAGGATCACACTTTGAGGTTATCTGTCTTTACAGTTATAGTTTCACATCAAAATCATTTTTATTCATTATGCATCCAAAATCATTTTCTGAAACAAGTCAGTAAAAGAAAACAGTGTGTAGTCGTTGTATTATTAGTGATCAGTAAGCTTTTTTGCTGTGAAAGAGATTAACTACTTTAATCTTGCCAGCAATTTTCTAGATTTCATAGCTTTTCCTAGTACCTTTATAATTTCTGGGAATTTTCCATCCTATATGACTCATTTATTTTTTAAATTTCCCTTTTAAAACTATATTCTACATAATATTCAAACTCTTCAAAATCATCATTCAGTGTGACTGACTGACAGATTAAAGTAAGTTATTTACAAATTTATTTTGCTTATCAGCAAAAACAGGACAAAGAGAGGAAGAATCAATAGAATAAAAGGTTTGAAATTTACCTCTGCTAAGTTTTCAGGAGATGTTTTTGCTAATGTTTGTGTGTAAATACATGTCTCAATATATTTCAGATTTAAGAATCATTCCTGTAAGCATTCCTTTATTCATAGATGAATTTAAAAGCAATAAAAATTCATATTGTGGTAAGTAACATAAATTTATTATATCATTTATATATTAAATTCAACTATCAAGTGAATACAAAGTTTGTATCACTATCACTTGATACAGTAATGTATCAAAGTCTCTCTAGTATCATTCCCCAGAAATTAGCAAATTAAATAATTCAAATATTTCTGAAATATCTAACTCATACAAATATAACATATGCCAATTCCAGAAATGAAAAATGACAAAAATACCTGTATTCCACAAAAGAGACACCAAAGGAATTTAAAGTAAGAATTAAGAGGGGGCCCTCACTGGTAGCATAGCGGGTTAAAGCACAGTACTAAGAAGCTAAAGCCTTCAGCATGAGTTCAATCCCTGCCCTGGGGGTGACCGACCTGGAATGGCAGACCTCTCTTGACCCACCCACTGATCCCCTCAGCAGTGTACTTAGTCAATCTGTTCTGCTCCCCACTCTGTTTCTGGTGAAGCCTCTCACCACTCCCACACTTCTGGCCTGTACCCCAGTTCTGTATGCATAAATAAATAAATCCTTAAAAAAAAAAAGTTAAGAGAGAAGTACAATCATTTGCTGAACACAACAAAGAATCCCAGAGACAGAATAGACTTATGTTTCCATTTTTAATTGAAGGGAGAAAGAAATGTATATTTATGTAATCTAAGGAAAAATAATCACCAATGTCAAGACTAGTTTTGAGGTCCCAGAAATCCTAAAAATTACCCACAAAATGTATTTCTTACTTGCTGTCGATGAGCACTTCAGATTTCCGATTATTCACTTGATTATCAGTCTTGTGCCGAAGCTAAAAATCAAAGTGTTTGTGAAAAAAAAATTAATCAGACTTTGTGTGCATAAAGAGGGACACTGAAAATACTTTGAGTTCATCTGCTTTGACAGCATCAATCACCCAAAATAAGAACCTATGCTTACTGTGGACCAAAATCCATATGTTGGAAATCTGAATCAAGACACTTCATAAAACCCCAGCCTGGGTATCACCAGTGGAACAAGTCTAGGCATGTGCTCTTCTTTCCTTACAAACTCTTTGCTTCTAAGAAGATAACATGCTCTTTACTCTGCAGCATAATTGCAAAGAAGCCATACATGAATGGTGATATCTTCCATAAAGATGACTAGGAGCTTCCATTTCTCTCACATATGTGCTCAATACTCTACTGGAACATCATTCATTCTGTTTTAGGATTTCTTTGACGTCAAGAAATTGCTAGTAACAATATGTATTTCTATTCTCCAGAAATTCTAATTGTTAACAGTGATCTTATGAAATGCTGAGCATTTAAAACAAAAATCAAAATACAAACCAAAGCACATTTGTTGTGGATTTGTGTCCTTATGCCCAAGTGACCTTATTTCTTACTGTATATTTCAATGTAAACATCTTAAATTGCTTAGACGAACCCAAATGTTATGAACCCTCTACTAAATTCATAATTGGTATCATTCATTTTCCACATGAACTAGAAATATCAGATAGAAATAGACAACAGTGGAGATAAGGCATTATTTCAACCAATTAGCCCAAATGTGTAGATGAATGGGATATTATCAGGCAAGATTAAACTTTGATTTCAAAGATTATAATCATCAGGATCAGTGTGCTTTTTCCCCTTTTCAAAAATATTTAAAGTACTATATCAACAACCTAATATATAAAATGTGTCCACCAATCCTTCCCTTTTCAACATCCTTCCCAAACCCATCCCAATTTTTCTGTTATTCTATACCCAGTGTAGACAATTCCACTAATTGCCAGGTATAAGTTCATGATAATACCAGAAAAATATGAAAGCACAGGAAATTAGCATCTGTAACATGAGAAGCATTTTTATAACTTAAGTAGAGGATTTATATTGTCGGTCCATCACTGGCATGCAACTTCAGCCCACCAAAAGAACGATGGAAATGGAAAGATTATTCTGCGTGCATAATTTGATAAGCATGATGGTTATGTCTATTTGCTCCTCAATATATACATGCCATATTTTTCCATTGTGCTCTGTGCATGGGGAAACTAATCCATATGGTCCTTTACTCTGGTTTCTGGTTGGCCATGGCCAATAAGTGGTGCAGGAAGAACAGAAGACCCAAAGGGAGTAAATGAAACATTTATTCCCTAGCTTCCTTCCAGTTGTGGAAGCAGTGAATAGAATTCCTATGCAGATATCCCTGACTGATGTGTGGCTCCCAACTGTACCTCCAGGTCTGCGAATCACTTCTGTCCTTTGCCATTCCAGGCCTAGAAGTGTCTTGCCACCCAAGACATTCCTTTTCTCATCCCCTTTATTCTTCTTTCTTCACTCTCCCCCCTTTTCAGGGTAACATCTTTCTCCTGCCAAGATGCTGACTGATAATGATATCTGATCGTTGGACTAGCACACAGTACCAAAAAATGAATGCATACTCAAGCATTAACCATGGTAAAGACAATAGGAGATTAGTATTTACTCATATCTACACCTGACCTAATAAAGAGTCCCCTAAATTAACTAGCAGGGCATCACAGGAAAGAACCCATCAACTCATCCCCTGAAAACTGAGCCCTCTGAGCCTCAAGGTGGACCCAATTCCACTTCTGCTCAGGCTTTTTGCCAAGGGGGCTTGAAATTTGACTGATGGAGTCTGGGAAGACTAGAAATGGCAGTCTCATCCAGATTGACTCTTTTTGACATTTTCTACGTATAAAGAGAGATGAAGGTTAAGACAAGAACTGCACCAGGATAAAGAGTGAGGCAACCAACATTGAGTGTATACCCTGGTAAGCCAGGCTCTGTACCAGGTGCTTTATACAGAGCATATCTTTTGTCCTCCCAACAGTACTAATGTTATTGGCTTCATTATACAGAGAGAGGAAAGTTCAAAGAAATTGTTTGTCTCAATCACACTGCTAGAACAGGAAAGGATAAGACATTAAGACATCTCTATCTAAAGCCATTTCTTTCTACCCTACCAATTACTCTTCTAAGAAATGTGACTACAATGAATGAGACCCTTAAAGTCATAGTGTAGCAACTCATGAGTATACTTCCCTGAAAGATGAATAATGAAGAAGTCACACATTTGCTCCAGAGATGTTCTACTGAAATTCACTGTTAAAAGTTCCTATCCGATGGAGCTGGAAAAGATCATGCTGAGTGAGATAAGCCAGAAAGAGAAAGAAAAATACCGGATGGTTTCACTCATAGCAGGAGTATAATGGACCAGGCG
>NW_004567124.1:18909423-18911045 GCF_000260355.1 Condylura cristata | reverse complement strand
TCATAAAGTGGTACTTTAACCCGTTGCACCACCAGGGAGAGCCTATCCTAAGTAGACTTTTGTAAGTTAAATACAGGGCCTCCCTGGTGGTACAGCAGATTAAAGCATAGCACTAAGAAGCTAAAGTCACTTCAGCATGAGTTCAATCCCCACCCTGGAGGTGACCCACAAGGTGCGGCAGACCTCTTCTGACCCACCCACTGCTCCCCTCACCAGTATACTTCATCAATCTGCCTGTTCTGCTCTCCACTCTGTCTCTGGTGAAGCCTCTCATCACCCCTGCACCTCTGGACTATACCCCAGTCCTGTATGCACAAATAAATAAATCTTTTTTTAAAAAGTTCCTGTCCTAGAATTACCTTTGGGCTCTATAGCCCATTCTTTGGAATATTCTTTGTTATTTTTTCATCTTTTACTCTTTAAAGATGTAGTAATTTTTTCTATAAGAACTTGACACTCTTGCCCTCCCTGGTGGCGCAGCTGGTTAAAGCGCAGCAGCGAGAAGCTAAAGCCACTTCCGCATGAGTTAGATCCCCACCTGCCCCGGAGGTGACAACATGGTGAGGCAGACCCCTCCTGGCCTGCCAGGTGCTCTCCTAAGCAGTGTACTTCATCGATCTGCCTGTTCTGCTCCCCGTTCTGTCTCTGGTGAATCTTATCACCCTCCACATCTCTGGCCTGTACCCCAATTCTGTATGAATAAATAAATAAATCTTCAAAAAAAAGAATTAAAAAAAAAGAACTTGACACTCTTTTGTTGGAAAATATAAATGCTTCTCTAGAAAAGCAGGTACAGTGATTACATTTTCTTTAGGGGTTGAGAAATGGCATTTGTTTCAAAACTGTTAACAAAGTGCCAGGAGATTGGCTTTCTTCTATACCTTGTACAGTGATCTTGAAGACAGTATTGTAAGACCTCCAAAGTCCCTTCAACAATGGCAACCTTACAGTAATAGATGAATTCCATCCCAAGCTGACACTTTAAAGTGACATCATCCATTAGTATAAATGGATCCTGTATGTTCATTAAAAATGCAGCCTCAGGGCCTCCCTGGTGGTGCAGCAGGTTAAAGCACAGCACTGCAAGCTAGCCACAGCCACTTCAGTGCAAATTCCATCCCTGGCCCCAGAGATGATCCACATAGAGCAGCAGACCTCTCAATGTCTCACTGCTGCTTCCCTCAGCAGTATACCACATCATTCTGCCATTCTGTATCTGATGAATCCTCTCACCACCCCTACACTGCTGGCTTGTACCCTAGTTCTGTATGCATAAATAAATCTTTATTAAAAAAAAAATCCAGCCTCAAGCTGTGGAGAAAAAGGAACTCTCCTGCACTGCTGGTGGGAATGCAAACTAGTACAACCACTATGGAAAACTGTTTGGCAGTTTCTCAAACTGCTAAAAATGGAGTTTCCCTGTGACCCAGCAATCCCACTCCTAGGTATCTACCCAAAAGATGTAAAAATACTGATTCAAAAAGACACCTGCACCCCTATGTTTACTGCTGCTTTATTTATGATTGGAAAGACATGGAAACAACCCAAATGCCCAAAAGTAGATGACTGGATTAAAAAGATGTGGTACATATACACAATGGAATATTACTCAGCAACCAAAA
>NW_004567124.1:18897318-18908893 GCF_000260355.1 Condylura cristata | reverse complement strand
CACCCCTGAGCCTCTGACCTGTACCCCAGTTCTATATGTATAAATAGATAAATCTTTAAAAAAAAAAAATCCAGCATCAAAAGTTTATAGACTCAAAAGTATACCATGAAAGAAGTTGGACATTTCATCTGAAATTAAGAAACCTATAACCTATATATCCTTTAAAAACAGGTTTCTAAGGACAAACTATATATAAAAGAATATAATTATACAATTTTCAAATGAGACACATCTAACTGCTGATTACACATGAAACACTAATAAGAATCATATAGACCAGCTTAAGTGCTTTTCCCCATTCAATCACTCTTATATAACTGGGTTCCCATGTTCTCCATGGAGCCTCCATAACTCACTCTCTGCCACTACCAATCCAGTCACTAAGGGCATTTCCTCCCACAAAGAACCAAGGCACTTTTTCAATATGATACATAATATTTTTGACCTTCTATTATAGTTACTGATGTATATATCCTATCTTCCTCTACTGTGTATGTTTTATTTTTCTATCTTTATATAGCTTAACTCAGAAGAATGTGTTGATTATGGGTCAATGACCTAAAGCCAGATTATCCTAAGTAGATATTTTTTTATGCTTACAGAACTGGGGTTCGGGCCAGAGATATATTAGGTGAGAGGATTCACTAGAGACAGAGTAGGGAGCAGAACAGGCCGACTGACAAAGTACACTGCTGAGGGGAGTAGCGGGTGGGTCAGGAAAGGTCTGCCACACCATGTGGGTCAGCTCCCTGGTTAGGGATTGAACTTGTGATGCAGTGGCTTCAGTGAGTTTCATAAAGTGGTACTTTAACCCGTTGCACCACCAGGGAGAGCCTATCCTAAGTAGACTTTTGTAAGTTAAATACAGGGCCTCCCTGGTGGTACAGGAGTTAAGTCCTCAGCACTAGGAAGCTATCCATGGCCACTGCAGCCCAAGCTCAATCCCTGGCCAGGGAGCTGACCTACATGATGCTGCAGACTTCTACAGCCTCGCCTACTGCTTGCCTCACTGGTATATTTCAATGGATCTGCCTGTTCTGTTCCCCATTATGTCTCTGGTGAATTCTCTCACCCCAGCACCTCTGACCTACACCCCCAACTCTTGTATGCATAAATAAATAAATCTTAAATCCAGAAAATTATAAATATATATGTGTGTATATAGGAATGTATCTATATACATATATATAGCTATTATGTCAATATATGATAAAACAGACTCACAAAAATTTCAATTAATTGAAAGCAGATATTAAAAACAAGTACAAAGAACCAAGTGATCATATAGAAAGCAATAACAAGATGATAGATTCAAACCTAATCATAACGGTTATCGTATTAAATGAGTTAAACATTCCAATTAAAATATTTCAAGGATGCATCTACAAATCCACTTTTGAAATAGGTTAAAAGTAGACAATAGAGAATATAGGAGTATGAATTTAGGGAGAGGCCTTGGCTGAAGTATCAACTTGTAAGTCCCTGGTATATAGATAGTTATTGAGGTAAGAGTGCATACAGTTATCCAGGGTAAGAATATAGCATGTGTAGATTTGGAATATTTGATTTTGCCAAAATTCTGTTTTAAATCTTTGTACTGAATACCATTCTTTGAATGATGCCGACTTCAAAACCCTCTATCATTTTATATCTCACTTGCTTACATTAGTTGTTTGATTTTTGAAATAATTTGATTTATAATTCCTGATAAATGAGTTGAGGATGTGAATTTTCCAGTACATAAAGATATGTGATGTAGAATAGATAATACCTTACTATGTGGAAGCAGTTTTGTTTTCTGTCTCTGCACTTAGTAATAACTGGTTATATGGTCTCTAGGAAATCATTTGTTCTTTATAGGCCTTAATTTCCTCATCTCTAAAATAAGGAAGTGAGTCTAGTTATTGAAGTCCTTCTGTTATTGAAGTCCTTCTGCTTATATCCTAAGAGGCCTCTGGTTCTAGTACATATATTAATCTTTGAGCAAATAGCAAAAGAGTACAAATGGCAATGGCAAAAAGAATTTCACATAAAATTTTCAAATGGATCTCTATTTATGCCTCTGAGAGATCAGAGTTGAAAATGAGGCCTCAGAGAGAATCAAGGTAAATAAACACTCACATAGTCATCCATGGCATCTTTGACAGCTGTCATAGTTATCACCAGGACCAAAGGCACAACGGTAGTAAGCCAGGCCAAGGAGGAGATATCTGGAATCAGCTGCAACAAACATTTTGGGTCATTTAGAGATTTGAAAGTTAGGAAATCTCTCTGCCAAATTTTGTCCTATCTCAATGAGACAGTTTTCCCATGAATTCAATCACACATGAACAAAATATTCTCTAGGATATATACCCTTTTTGCTTAAAATAATTCAGTATTTTGGGTCCTCTAGTAGTACAAAGGGTTAAGTCTCAGCACTCTAAGCAATCTTCAGTCACTGCAGTCCTAGTTCGTTCCCCAGCCAGGAAGCTGACCCACATGGCGCAACAGATCTCTCCTGTCTCACCAGCTTCTCTCCTCATCAATGTATTTCAGTCAGTCTGCCTGTTTTGTTCCCCATTCTGTCTCTGGTGAGTCCTCTCCCCACCCCCATCTCTGGCATATACCCTAGCTCTTGAATACATAAATAAATAAATCTTTTTAAAAAAAACTAATAATTTAGCTTTCTGCCTGTTTTAATAATTACTCAATGAGAAAGTTATTATTCTAGACTACACAATTTAACTCATAGCCCTACCTTCTATAATTAACACAGAACCCAGCAGATTCTGAATCTGTTCTACTTAAAGCACTCTAGTTATTTAGTACATAACTAGCTAACATAAACTGTTTATATGTATGTATATATCTATATCTATATATATACATATATATGTATATATCTATATCTATATATGTATATATATAGATATAGATATATATAACATCTTTAATGATACATCAACCAGAGTAACATCTTTAAAGATATATCGCCCAAAGTAGGAATAGAGAAGGAAACGATAAACAGGACTACATCAAGTTAAAGAGCTTCTTTACAGAAAAAGAGACATTACACAAAACAAAGAGACACTCCACTGATTGGGTGAAAATTTTTGCACGCAGTACTAAAGACAAAGGATGGATAACAAAGATAGACAAAGAGCTGATAAAACTCAAGAAAAATAAAGCAAAAACACCCTCAAAAAATTGGAAGAAGAGTAACAAAGACAGATCTCCAAAGAGGAAATGAAGACTGTCAGTAGACATATGAAAAAATGTCAACATTGCAAATTAAAAACACTATAAATACCATCTCACACCAGTGAGAATGGCATATATTAAAAGAAGCAACAACAAATGGTAGCAAGGAGGTAGAGAGAAAGGAACTCTCCTGCACTGCTGGTGGGAATGCAAACTGGTACAACCACTATGGAAAGCTGTTTGGAGGTTTCTCAAATTGCTAAAAATGGTGTTTCCCTATGACCCAGCAATCCCACGCCTAGGTATCTACCCAAAAGACACAAAAACATTGATTCAAAAGGACAACTGCACCCCCATTTTATTGCTGCTCTATTTACAATAGGGAAGACATGGAATCAATCCAAATTCCCAAAAATAGATGATTGGGTTAAAAAGATGTGGTACATATACACAATGGAATATTACTCAGCAAGCAAAAATGATAAACTCATGCCAGATGGTTTCACTCATAGCAAGAGCATAAGGGATCAGGTTCTAATAAAGTAAAAATAACAACTGTAAACCAGAGACATTTTACAGGGGTAGAGAGGGGAAAGGATCAATACTGGGATGGGAAGAGTGCACAAGACTATGGTGATGGCACGTGGGTGAATTGGTGGTGGGAAGTCCATGGAGATTACAAGTGAGATGAAAAAATACACAAAATGAAAAATGATGTAAAATATAAGTAAATAAAAATAATTTTTTTAAAAAGAAAGAAATCACAAAAAAACATATATAATAAGTAAAAGCTCAACTTTTAGTTAGACAGGAGGAAAAAGAAAGGTTAATAACTATCAATTAACCACTCAAGACTAAAATATAGTCACTTTGCAGTGAAATAGCATATAGCATAGAGCACTTACTATTTACTTTCATATATATACATATATGAAAAATTAGGAATATGCTGCAGTCATTTTATTTAACTGCTTTTTGTTCTTAACTTTCCTTTCCCTTTTCTAAAGTTGCTTCTTTAGAAAAAAATGTGTTGTGATTTGAGAATGACAATACGATTTATATATATATATAGATTATATTTATATATATATATATTTGAGAATGACAATACATATATATATATATAATGAATTGTCATTCTCAAATGCAAGTGAAATTTGCAAAATGGGGTTGCACAAACTACCACCCAGCTAAAACTGTGCCTCCACTCATGCAATGTGTGCTGTTTACATGAGGGGAGCAAGCAAGAAAGAAGGTTACAAAAAACAAGAGGCTCTGGTTTGGCTCAAATAAAGTGCAAGGTTGCATTTTACAATGAGCTCAGTGTCTCGAATGATGAATGTACTAGTTTTTGCCCAGTCCAACCACATTTGTGGAAACAGCAATAATAGCATTAAAAATCTGATAAGAATGGCTTTACCCAATCATGAACATTTAGCTAAAAGAATTAACATACTTTTTCAAAACTTATTAATACCTCTGACAAACACATAAACTTTACCTGTAAAATCAGAAGGACAAGGAAATAGGCATTTGCCAGTCTTTGGAACTGTTCAAATAAATTAATTGGCAAGAAGGTAAGAATGTTGTACTTGGATGTGTGGATACGATTATCCTGAAAAGGAAATGGCATCATATTAGTTTGGGGCAAGACATTGCTCATTATCAGCAGTAGCTCAAAAACTTACAAGGTTGAATATGAATAATGACAGATAAGCCAGTTATCTAGGAAATTTAAAAGATAAGCCAGTTATCTAGGAAATTTGAAAGGCCCAAGGTCTTTATTTTCCCCAAAATGACTTGCTCCTGGGTCTGGGAGTTCAATGCTATAAAATCACCATGAATAAAAAATGTATCAACTGCCCCTCAGATTATTTTTACCTGAGATAGTTTATTTTTATGTTTTCATTTATTTGGCAGATAGTCCTTAAGCACCCACTACATGTAGATTTGACACTGAACTCGTGCCAGGGGCCTATGAGGTTAGAAGGAACTTTGGAGATCATCTAACCACCTTCCCAGATTACGCCATTTAGTAACCCTGACAAGGAGTCTTGCTTTAGGAGATCATCTATAGTGGAAACTAACCACTTCCCCAAGGCAGCCCTTTTACATTTCAGAAGGAAAATTGCTAGAAAGGACTTCATTTTTATAAGAAACTGAAATCTAAATTTTTGTCATCTGACAAATTCCATCCATGGGAATTTGTCTAAGCCCTTTCCATCTTGACAATCTTGAAATAGTAAGAGATTAGTCATGGAACTCCCCTAAATCTTTTCCATTCTAATCCAGAGATTCCAACACCCTCATTCTCCGTGATATATTTTATAGGTATCTCTTCAAGATCAGCCTACTCTAGAATCACCCCAACTTTTCTTCATCTCACTAAAACACAGTATGTTGTGTATGTGTGTGTATGTATATAGACACATATATTTAAAAGATCTAAGATTTCATTAATATTTTGGCAACTCTATCATATTTTTAATATTAATTCTTGATTAACTCAATTCAGTCTCCCCTTCCTAAACATTTATAACTGATTTTTTAATGTTAACATGTAAGAGCTTTAATATAGGCCTATTACATCAGTCTAAATTTTAAAAAAGAATTTAATTTTTAATATGCTATCCTAAAATAGTAAATATTCCTATTAGCTTGTGTCATCAAAAAATTTCAAATACATGCCTTTTATATATTCTTCCAAAGCTTTCAGCTAATATATTACCAAGGTCAGGGACACCAATTTTTCTTTTTTTAATTAAAGAGATAAAACTGTAGCAAACTGCTAGAGCTCTCACCACAGGTTAATGTTTACAACTTTTTCTGGTGTTTATATAAACCATATTAAATATTTAGGTCCACATAACTTCACTCCCATGAGGCTTAATTCTATCTTTCACACAACGGTAGCATGAGAAATTTGGGGTGGCAGGTCTTGCTGAAATTCATAATCAACATGGCTAGGAAATTTCCATTCACTAACATTTTAAAACTGGGATTAGTTAGTGTGACTTGTTTTAAGTAAACCTACACCAGTTTCTACTAATCACTGCTACCCATTATAGAAAAAAATACAGAAATCTGTGCAGGGGTCATTTTTAACATTTCCCATGAATCAGTGTGTCCAGCCTTGCATAACAAGCTGTGGGAAAGTAAGAGATATCAAAAAAAGCAATTCTAGCTCAGGTGGTTTGATGTCCTGTACCTAACAGGTACTGAGAACTACTCTGTAGCTGATGATGATAAAGTCCGCAACAAGTTTATCTAGTCAAGCTCAGGGTTAGGAAGGAATACAGAGAGGTGTGGTCACAATACATTTTTCTAAAGAAGCAACTTTAGAAATAGGGAGAGGAAAGTTAAGAACAAAAAGCAGTTAAATAAAATGACGCATATTCCTAATTCTGTGTTATCCTTTCCTAAGTTAAAGCCAAAATAGGACAGATAAAAAATCTGACATCCAAAAAACCATGGCAAGAATCTCACACAAAATCAACTTCCACATAGGTGAAGAAACACTTTTGTGGGATCAGATGATAACTAATGCCAAGTGAGGATTGTGCCAAGTAATGCCTATAACTTGACATAGAAATGCTTGGTTTGTTCTTTGGGCTCTGAGGTGACAATAACAGAGGCTGCGAACCCTCACAATTGATTGGAAACAAGGAACAAGGGCTCCCCCTCCTGGACAATCTCTCTGCCCATTCACCTTCCTTTGTGTTTAAATCAAAAGGAAAAAAGTTTCCATAACTCCTCCGCCCCCTCCCCTGACACACATGAACAGCCAGGGTTCAACAAGTGAGTATTGAGAAGCCCTTACATCAGGCACATTAATATTCAATCATTTCATTGAGTCTATCTATTGGTTTACAGTCAGATTCTTATACAACACATTCTATAACATAACACCAAAGGTATTAGCCACTATCCTCTTGATACTAGCTTTCCAGCATGGAACACTGGAATCATGCCAATCCATTGAAAAAAAGAAAAGTTTGAGAACCAGGAGAAGAAGGGGTTGGGGAATGGGAAGAGTGGAGGAGGAGGAGAAGGAGCTGAAAGTAGCACTTGGAGCAACTTCAGTATTGATAGAAACCAAGCAGAAGTCACAGCTTTAGTTTATTAGCCAGTTGGGCCAGTTAACAGGCCCATGATGGGGTAGACTTTAGCACACAGTTATAACCAGTTCAGACAAGTAGTGGGAAAGAGCCTGCCCCCAGTGGATCACCGTTCTCTATAAGAGTCTTCCCTGAGAATTGAGTTGAAGAGGCCCAAATATTCCTCCAACACTGGCAGACATAACTAACTTCACCCTCTGGGCAGAGTGAGTAAAGCAGAAGAGAGAGAATGGTGGTCCCTGTGAGAAGCTGTCACATGGAGGACTATGTCAGGATGAGAATAAAAAAAGCACTGATTCAGCCCTCCCTGGTGGCGCAGAGGGTTAATGCACAGCACTAAGAGGCTAAAGCCACTTCAACATGAGTTCAATCCCTGCCCCAGAGGTGACCCACATGGTACAGCAGACCTCTCCTGACCCGCCCACTGCTCCCCTCAGCAGTGTACTTTGTCCATCTGCCTGTTCTGCTCCCCACTCTGTCTCTGGTGAATCCTCTCACCTCCTGCACCTCTGGCCTGCACCCCAGTTCTGAATGAATAAATAAATCTCTTTTTAAAAAAAAAAAAGCACTGATTCTCTAAAATATACTGCTACAAGGGTCCTGGGGTAGGCAGATGTTGGCACACTTAGAGCTCTAAGACACCATGAGGCTGAACACAATGGTCAGCATAAACTCTGGCTACAGAGAAATTCCTTGGAATCTGGACTACTTTAGTTAATTATCATAAAGACTAAAATCACAAGTGAAGTGAGAATTATTGAAATATTTTAAGTAATCTTGATGAGTCTCTAATTTTAACTGATTACCCTCTCTGCTGGGTAGAAAACAAATAGCTGATCACATAACAATAGATGTGAGAAGACTGATGAGGAGAGCTTTGAATTAGTCCAGGTGAGAGAAGATGACGGCATGGACCCAGGTGATAGCAGAAGGGATGATGTAATAGTAATGATGACAATAAAAGTGACTGATACTTATCAAACATTTATTATGCATCCTGTTTTGAGAACTTTGTACGTCATCACTCATTTTATTACACTGGTAAGTGACAGAACCAGAATTTGAAACTGGGCACTCTGGCTCCAGAACCGACCCTCTCCAGCTTCCTCCAAACAGTGTAAAGTTGAGTATCTCTTCTGCTTTCAGAGAAATCAGCCCTTGCTCTCTCCTCCACTTTGCATTTCTATCCTGCTGCTACTTTCTTACCAAGAGAAATATTGTGCATCTACTATTTCCTCTTGAGCAAACCCTCTGGATTGGAACCCGAATGATCTATTGCCTGATGTATGGTTACAGTGTCCTTGGGTCTCCTTAAATCCCTCTCAAAATGATTCTTTTAGCCCAGTGAAGACCAATAATATAGAAGCCACTTCCTTAGTTTTTACACAGGCAGTTTTGGCCAAAATCCTTTACACTTTTGACACTGACTACTTGTGCAGGGGAAGAATAAGTAAAACATGACATTCTTTAGAGGTGGGCCACCAAATAAAATATTAATAAAATGAGAGAAATTATTTTTATGAGACTTTGTTGTGTAACCGTATTGCTTAATAAAACAAAGCAAATAAAAAACAACAAATATTGCTAAATGAGTAAACAAAGCATTTGGAAAGTGTGCCTCAATCCTTCCACTGGCAAAATGGAGTGAATAATATTTTTCATGCACATATTTAGAGACTGCTCTGGAGATGAGATCAAAGATGTAGAAGCATTTTTTCTAAATAGAAAGAAATATACAAATATAGGATCGTTCTAAACTATCCCCAAATAATCCAAGTAGGTTTGGGAAATCCAAGGCACTAGGCAGGATATTTGCCATAGTATCAAACAACTCCAGAAGAGTTAATAGCTTAACATAGTAAGCGTTAATTTTTCTCACTCATACTCCTTGTTCAATATGGCCCAACAAGGAGACTATTATTCATGGCTATTCACAGTGAACCAGCCACCATCTCAAGTGCTTCTAACTGCTATATCCAAAGGAAAAAAGAGAGCTCGGAACAGTCTGACACCCACAGATTATGCTTCAACCCAAATGCTCCCAATTCACTGTCCAGAAAGAGCACCCAAGTATCCAAAAAAGCAAGAAGCCAGAAACACTACCCCAGATATCACTACTGGCTACTCCAGCCAGAAGTGGAAACTAACCCTGATATTTGGAGAATGTGAGATATGAACTACAAAAAATAAATATCAGAAACCAATGTCGTGCTCCAAATTCAGTCCTGTTTTTATGCCAAACATCACAGATATTATATGTTATTCCCTTTCCCTGAGTGAATAGCGCTCTCAGCATCTTTGTTCTGTAGTCTAGGTGGATTCAACCGCCATCCACAACTCCAAACTTTAGGCTCATGCCCAGATTAGTTTAAGCACATTATATGACCCATTCTCCTATTTAAAATTTTGAGTTCAGGCATGACCTAGTCAATTCTGGAAATTTGCTGGTGATGTGGACTTTCTCCCTCTTTACTGGATTCCACCTGGAAGCAAACAGACCCTAGGAGTCACTGACAGCATCTTGTGAGCTTGAGTGAGGAGGATGCCAAGAATTAACCCTAAAGTCTTGTAGGGTCAAGACATGCAGAGAAAAAAACTAGACTGAGGCTCTCCTGAGGCTAGTCCTATCTTCTGACTTTTCAGGTATATGATCTATACATTTACTTTATTGTCTAAGTCCACTTGAGTTGACTTTTCTTTTATTATGAACAAAACAGTTCAAAAGTATTAATGATTCAGGCAAGTTTAGTATGTTTTTATATGACCGTTTACTTTAACCTTTATATTTACTTTAAAGAATGACTCACAGAAGGCTGAGCCTAAATGCATTTGGTGGTTGTTGGGGACACTGTCTGCGTCTATGAATCCCAGAGGCCAAACCCCAGCAGCTTTCGCAATGAGTATCACAGTTTCGACACTATCAATCTTCCCACATTTGATGAAACATTTCTATGTCGTGACAGCTATAAAAAGGAGCTGTCAGGAGGTTGGGGGGGGGGGTCAGGGAGGACAATCTAGTTTCTTGCAACAAAAGAAGGCAGATATAGTCCTATTAAGGTATAACCTGGATTTTGGAGAGAGAAATAGTCCTGACTCCTGAGAGAGAGATTACCGCAAAACCATAAAATACAAAACAAAAAGAGGCTGTGTCCACAGATCACTTGCATTAAAAAGGAAGTGGGCTAAAGGAATTTACACCACTCAGGAAATAGCTGAAACACCCATGTTTATGCAAAGATCCCAGAAGAATGCATGTATGGGCAAAGGGCGCTGGAACTGGGTTTCTGGCGCCTCACTGACACCATGCAGAACCGTAACTTCTCAGGATTAGTCAAACGTTGTCCAGTGTGGAGTCCACAGCATTCAGAATTGACAGCCACAGAGAAATGGCAGGGGTCCTCTATGGCACTGCAGGGAATGGCGTGAGGTAATCAACCCAGAAGAGGCTTTACAAGAACTATCAATGTTAACTACAATCACCACTACCACCATCATCATAACAGTCCCCTGTGCCTGGGCTCCCCACTCTGAACAAAATATGTGGGCAGGCCGTCCCTGGTGGCATAGCAGGATGGAGCACTGCACTGCAAAGCTAAGCCAAGCTGTGGCTGCTTCAGTGCTAGTTTGATCCCCACCCTGGAGCTGATCACATGGCACAGCAGACCTCTCCTGATGCACCTGCTGCTCCCTTTAGCAATGTACTTTGTTGATCTGCCTGTTCTGCTCCCCATTCTGTCTCTGGTGAATCCTCACCACCTCTGCACCTCTGGCCTGTACCCCAGTTCTGTATGCATAAATAAATAAATCTTTAAAAATATATATGTGTGCAGCAGGGGAGAGCAGAGGACCTCCCACCCCCGTGCTAATGCATTCATTCATCTTCTAGGTGTCAGGGACTATATCACTGATCCAGGACTACAGGTGTGAATCAACAAAGACTTGACCTTCCTAGAACAAGTCTGCCTGTTCATTGGAGAGAAGCAGGAGTGAGCAAATGAGAAATATGTGGGTGAATAACATGATTTGAGAAGGCAATCGTGCATGAAGAAAACATGAAATAGAGAGCAGGAGCATTTGGTTGGTCAATGTTCCCTTAAAAGTCAACTAGTTTAGGGCCCTCCCTGGTGGTGCAGCGAGTGAAAGCACAGCACTGAGAATCTACAGCTGCTTCCGCATGAGTTCGATCCCCTCTGCCCCGGAGGTGACTACATGGCGTGGCAGACCTCTCCTGACCCGCCCGCTGCTCCCCTCAGCAGTGTACTTCATCGATCTGC
>NW_004567124.1:18883671-18896122 GCF_000260355.1 Condylura cristata | reverse complement strand
GCCCCGAGCCTCTGGCCTGTACCCCAGCTCTGTATGCATAAATAAATAAATCTTTAAAAAAAAAAAATTTTAAAGTTAAGAGCCCTAATGTTTAATGCATGGATTGTCTTTAATATATATGTGTATGTGTATGTGTATATATACCTATAGATAGGTTGATACATGCTTATACATATATTTAAAATAAGTATATGTATACTGGAAAGCATTTCTTTATTATAATAGGGAATGGACTCAAAAAGTCTGAAGACTGCTTGATTAAACATTATTATAGTCAAAGGAAATGAGTGTGACCCATAAGACTTGGACACAGAATGGAGACCATGTGACTGTAAAGCGGAGTCTCTACACATGATACCAGCTAATATGTATTGTGTCCTTCTACAACCCAAGCACTATGCTGCACCTGGTGCCAACATCAGCTCAGGTCATCTTCGAATATCAAATGAGCTGTTCCTATTTCAGCTGAGGAAACAGGCTTACAGCAGATGCCAGGATGACCCACAAAAGCTATGCTTTACACAACCATCTATTTCCCAAAATGTTGTTTCCTGGAAATCAGCCAAAATCAAGAAGTCTCTGGGCTCCCCCTTGATTAATGAACTCACTGGTCATTATGGGCTATTGTTAAGAGGGTAAAGAAAGGAAGATCTCTACCCTAAAGCATAGTGAAGGACACACATTAGTTCAATCAACTAAGAAACATAGTCACTTTCAATCCTTCTG
Source organism: Condylura cristata (assembly GCF_000260355.1). Taxonomy (NCBI): domain Eukaryota; kingdom Metazoa; phylum Chordata; class Mammalia; order Eulipotyphla; family Talpidae; genus Condylura; species Condylura cristata. Next base: position 18,895,396 of record NW_004567124.1, on the reverse strand, counting down.
ACCTAGGGGTACATGCTGGGATTGTCTAAGGAACTTTATTTCCCATCTAGGCTTCAGAAACAGACAGCTGTTAGGAAAACTTTTAGGCCCCAGCCTCCCCCCAAAGCAAATCTGCCTGACAGTTTCATAAACCTTGGTTTCTTTTCTACCCTCAGGCCTCAGTTTAGTGTTCCAGTGTGTGAAAGACTGTTCTAGAGCTAGTAAATGTCCTATGAATAGTAATTATCTACAAAGAACCAATTTTGGACACGTACCAGGGGAACAAATTTAATTTCCCTCCGAGATTAATTTAATCAACACTAATTTTTTCCCCAGGGTATTTAGATGCATATAACATATAAAGACTTTCAAATAGTTCCAAATAAGCAGTTAACTTTTCTTCTGTAACAAGTAAAGAAAGCTGAAAATACTCTTGAAATTCTATATAGAGAAAACTAGTACATGTCTTCTCTAGGAAAACATGTTAAACAAAAGAAGGACATGCAGAAGGGAAAAGAAACCAAAGGTTGTTATTTCAGAAGGATTGTCATAGAGTATCCCTAAAGATTTGTTTGCCTCCTATTTCTACTTTCCCAAAGCTCTGCTCTTTGTAGATCTGCTATCTGCTGGGGAACAGGCACTCAACACTGACCCCTTGACCCACATCATTCCAGGGCAAGGCTCAGAGGTCTCCAGATTGGCCAGCTCAACCCACTTCCTGAATTACAAGGACATCTTTGCACAACTTAGTGGCTATCTGCTCCTTTGTTTATTAGGACTAAGAATTCGACCATGTTCACACTGCTGTGCTGTCTGGGAACTGGGCCAAATTCAGGCAGAACCTCAGCATTTATGACAATAACAAAGACACAATGGAAAAGTCCAGTTAACAAGGAAAGGCACCATAAAGAATTTCCCACAGGGCCAGGGGTTGTAATAAGACACTATAAATAGCCTAATCCTTCCTCAGATACTACCTCTTCCACTAAGGTGCTGTACAAATAATTGCAGCTCTGGGATAACTGCAACTTTCTGCAGAATCCTGGGGATCAGCTGGGAGGTACATGCCTTCTGCAGAGTGATGGGGTCAAGGGGACCCATGACCAACTCAGAGATAGCCTACAACATTGCTAGCCTTTCCTGGTCCCCAACTCTTCCAGGGTTAAACTGTAAATCTAACTTTATACACATACACACCACCACCTGACTTTGTGCTTTTTGTTTGTGAAGTTGCATTTTGTTTGGAAGTAGAACTGATGAAAGGGAAAAATAGGACAATAAAAAAGGAAAATTTTCTACATAGGAGGAGAAAAAACAAGAGCATCTTCTAGAATTTAAACATGATAATTATAATTTTTAAAAACTGTCAATCCTCTATTTTTTGTGAATTCATCATATGCAAAGGATTCAATGAAATTTTCACCAAATTTAGAGGTTTTGCTAGGATGGTCTGAAATTTAAACAGATTACCTTAGACTTGCTTCGGGGTACTGGTAATGGGGTTCCTTAACAACATACATAAAAACGGGTGTTTTCTGTAGAAGTTAGCACAAGAAAGAGAGTCAAGAAGCTCATGTGAGTGCTAAGCAGATGTGGTTGGGATGTGGTTTCAAAAGTGAGTTTTAATAACAACTAGAACAGAGGCTCTCCATCACTGAACTGATTAACAATGGAACTGCTTCTCACAACGCCACATTCACTAAGTCCTTAACATGGTCATAGGTTTTTGGAAATAGCTACTTTAAGCAAAACGACAACTAATTTTACCATAGGCAATTGAACATAAAAAGGGGTTAAATTCCTATGGCATATTTTCAGCCCAAAAAAGATTACCAAACTTCTAAAAGACCCCAAACACTTCTAGTATGAAACAAAAATCAGTGTTCCTTCATTTAAAACCCACTTAAAGAAATGCAGGTGGCCAAAGCCTATCCTGGCTGCTCAGAGGTAAAGCTGGGAGCCAAGTATGAAAAAAGCACCCTTGCACTGCAAGGTGCGTGTGGACCCACACGCATGAGTGCTCAAACACACACACACACACACACACACACACACTCGAATGAATCAAGTGTGTACATCTTTGGAATGGGGGAAGATACCAGAGAGAAAAAGCAGAGAGAATGCAAATTCAGTACAGTGTCCCCAGCCAGGAATCAGTTTTATTTTGTTTTGTTCTCATCAACATTATAATAAAACAATAGTGAATAAAATGGCATTATTCAAGAAACTGCTGTATCAGACTTCAGGGAAAGTTACAGTGGGATTTATTTATTTAGTAGTTGACGATCTACTGAAGTATCACCCACTGGGGAAATCAACTAGGAATAATAGCAAGTGTACAAAACTTCCTCAGAACCAGGCAGACAAGATCCTTCCCCCATTTTATGAATGAATAAATGAGTGAATGACTCCTGGCTGCAGAACCTGCATTTTCTCTGCCATCTTGTCCCATGTCCCTCATATTCCTCTCCCAGCACATTCCTCTGCCACATTCCTTCTCCTGATTGCTCCATCTGAGTAAAGGCTGAGAAAATAAAGTTCATCCTGACCTCTAAGCAAGTGTGCTGGTTTTTCAGGAGGAAGAAGCCAGAGAGGCTATTGGGTTTGGCAGAACAGAATCAGGAGGCATGTTATGGAAATAAAAACTGTGGTCTGTGTCCTCTGGCTGAAGGTCACAAGTGGTGCTATAAATAAGAAAGGGATTTGAAGGGAATGGAAGAGGTGAAATCTCAGGGTCTCATTATTGTATGTGGCCTAAGAGCTTTTTGGGAAACAATTTTTTTTAAAGATTTATTTATTTATGCATACAATTACTGGGTACAGGCCAGAGGTACAGAGAATAAGAGGATTCACCAGAAAGAGTAGAGAGCAGAACAGGCAGATGTATCAAAATACACTGCTGAGGGGAGCAGCAAGTGAGTCAGGAGAGGTCTGCCATGCATACCTTTTATAATAAATAATGATGGAACTTGTTGAAAGTATTTTATGTTGTAGTTTTACACCAGAAACATGGTGCATTTCAATGGCTTTTTTTTTTAATCATGGAGCTTATTCACAAATGCAAGATCCAGTTTGAATTCCTGGTGTGGAGCCATGTACAATCTAATGGCACTATAGGATGTGTTAAGTTTCTCTTTCAACTACATGCTCGCAATAAGTGAAGTATTACCAGTTGAAGTTACTTATAACTGAGCTATGCACACCTACTTTCTAGCTTCACTCTCTATCAATGCTTTGCTGTCAGGTATTCCTGTTTCAACAAGTTCTGTCATTATTCACTGAAAAACAACTATTTTCACAACTATTAATAATAAGGGGGAGGAGGAGAGAAAAAGAAAACAGGAAAAAAGTGTGGGAGAGAGGAATAGCATGAGGGAGGTGGAAGGGAAACAGGCCATAAAAAAAGGAGTTAGATGTGTAAAGACAAATCGAAGCTCAAAGGTAAAATGCGCAGATTAAGAGATTTTCTCACAAACCTTGTTTCAAGAGAGCTTCAACACATTTCCCCCAAAAACTCTAAGTCATATTAACATAACAATAAAGAAACATCACGTTAATAAGCACTAGAATAAATGTTGATTGTACCAAGTACAACTAAATATTAGAGAAAAAATGAGGACGTGGAGTCCTGAAGATGAAAGGTGACTCCACATATTATCAACTATGGACTTCAGGAAAAACCTTAATCCCTCAAATCCTCAGTTTCCATATGTATAAAATATGGGCAAGCTGGTGGTAGACACACTATGGTAGTAATATCTGCTGGGGATACCCTGATGTTTTCTCTGTTAACAATAATTAATTAAATAAAAAGCATAAAATGTGGATATTAATAGTTACCATTGCACAGGTAGAAAGATAAATGAGATAATGCATAAAAAGCAATAGCACTGTGCTTAATAAATAAATCCTGTTTTCCCTTCCTCATCTCCTTGCTTTTAGCAAAATTTTCAAGAAACTACTATAGCAAGAATAGAAGGTTTATTTGGTACTTCTGAAACTCAGATGTGTATATTAATCATTTGGGAGCTTTTGTTCTTACTCAGTAGTTTTGTGATGAGACTGAGAGTCCACATTTCCAACAAGTTCTTGGTTAAATCAACAATGCAGATATGGTATCTCTTGACCACACTTCAAGAAGCAAATTATTAAATAGCTTCTAAAAGTGCTGCTAGGCACAAATATCTGTGATACAAGAAAAGATGCATGAAGTTTTACTGAAGATTAGGTAAATAATTTAATTCACTACAAAGCCCCATGTGCACACCATAGATTGAATCTTGAGAGATACATGGTTTCCCTTGTAGACCTTGGACTTGAGTCAAGGTCACACATGAAATACCTTACAGCAGGACTTAGACTATGAAAAGCTGTCCTTTGGACTCAACTTAAGATATTTTTTTCTAGATTCCTCTCCTACAATCCTGTAAGGAAAATACACTGTTGAAAAGAAAAATAATTAAAATAGTAGAGATTTTTTTTTTATTTGCCACTGAAGCTCTGGTAAATAAAAAGATCAGCTGAATCACTAGTTAGAAAACAAAGGACCATGGAAGAAATCCCACCAGTGTGGGCAGGCAAAGGGAGTGTGGCAGGATGGGGAGAAGGAACGTGGGATGATAAAACTTTTTAATGCAAAATTCTGGTTATTTGCACAGGCAATAGCTTAGAGACCCTGTATACTCCCAGTTCTTCATCATTTGTCCATAAAATATAAATTCAGAACTATTCCTAATGTTAAAGTATTTTAAGAATTGATGTTTTTAATAATTGCATATACAATTCACATTTGAATTAAATCAAAAAGTTCAACTGCATTTATTCTCAAAGCACTCAATTCCAGTATAGCCTAGAAGGACTTTTGAATGAACTCATCATTTTCTTTATTTACTTTAGGCTTGTATGGACTTAAGGTAAAGAGCACTCAGCTTTTTCTTTTTCCTTTTTTCTTTTTTTTTTTTTTTCACTTGGCTTTTGAAGTAGTCAATAGTTCCTTACTCCCAACAGGTATTCAAAGTAAAGTGCAAATTGGTAGGTTTCCAAATCAGACTACTTTTATACCATATAAATGCAACATGGTATTTTAACCCACATATTCTTTCAAATTGTTGTCCTTGCCCAAATGTAATAGTAAAAATGTTCATTGCAAGTCTAACACCACTTTTTCATGCATAATGCTACAATGTCTTAAATTGTTTATTCATGCATATGAAATAATCACAAAATCCTCAGGGAATAGCAAATTCCTAGAGAGCTAAGACCTTCACCACCACTTCACTCATGTGCCATCACCATAGTCCAGTGTTCTCTTTCCACCTTTGTTCTGATTCTGTTCCCTCCCTTCCCCTATAGAATGTCTCTGGTTTAAAGAGCATCAACTAACAACTTAAACTTTTTTAAATCTCTAAAGCATCTAACAAAGTAATTAATTACTCAATACAAGACTAATAAATCTAGTTGGACAAAATACAAAATAACATATGGGGGAAAGCAATTTCAATAATCAGAACAAAATAGGAGCTAATATAGTTGCTAGTAATTCACAACATAAGCCAGTAGTTTCTAGTACACAACCTAGAGAATTACTTTTTCCAAATAATATAGGTATCAATATAAATGTAGAATTTACACATTCTTAAGCACAACATCACAACAGCCCCATATCAGAATGAAGAAGGGAAAAAATTAAACATTCCTTTACTAATTCCCTCACCTAGAAAAATCTGAACAATACTTCTCTCCAAAACATAATAAATTCAGCCTATTTTTTTTCCTAGCCTCAAAAAAGTCTTGCTTATAACAATGGTGTTTAAAATATCACAAGATGGGAAGAAGTGGTTTTCAAGAATCATAGAATCATAACTTGTAAAGGAATCTTCAAAACTCAGTTATTTCTTCCATCCTTCACTTTCACATAAAAGTCACCTAAACATGAACCATAATAGATTTTTCTTTTAAAAAGGTTTTCTTCTTAAGATAGGGAGCAATAAAATACCAAATCTAAATCTGAACAAAAATTGGATTTGTGACCAGGACAGTTAATTAAAGATACTGGAAACTAGTTAAATCAACAAGACACAGTGATTACTGGCCCAGTAGCAACCTGTAGGTGACCTCTAGTGATAAAGCACATGGCTCTGTCCTCAACAGAATTATCCTCAATATTTTTATTAATAACTTACCTCACTGATTCCTAATCTTGGTTGCTTGAATCACCTGGCAGCATATACCAATGCCTACAGTATCCCCCCTAGAGCTTCTGATTTATTTGATCCTTTGGCTCAGATGATAGTAAAGATGAAGACTTCAATAAGTTTGCATTTGAGACAATAATGAAGAGAACAGTTTAATGATTATCTGTTGTGCGCCAAGTTCTATGACCAGCAAGATGTGGGAAAAAATTTTTTTACAAAGTCCTTGTCATTAATGATTAAAGAGAGATGAAAATAAGCCCGAAGGAGAGTAATAAATGCTAGATGGTGTCACTTATAAGTAGAATACAGGAAAACTAAAGAGTCAGACATACAAACTTGAAAACCAACCCTTGAAAGTTGACCATAGATCTGTGGTTTTCAGAGCAAGAGGGGGTTAGGGAGTGAGAAAACAGGCAGGGGTGTGGCAGGGAGGGGAAGATGAATGAGATTAACGGGAGTCAACAAATCACCAAAAAAATGAGTGCAATGTTAATTCATCTTTAAAACTTTTTAATAATTGTTCTAATTCAAGTTGATCAGGTAAGTGCTAGAATATTTTGTTTGACTTTGGACAAATCACTTTAAGAAACTGGAAAAACTGAAGCTGTTTAATAAGAAAAATAGTTACAGGTGGTACCCTGGAGATTAGTCTACTCACTGAACCCAATTTGATATTTGAAATACAAATACCAGAAGTGCTGTCATGTTTAATAGAGGAAACATTTTCTCTGGTTTAGCTCCTGAATAAAAGCTAAACCAATAGATAATCAAGCAGGGAAAAAAATCAATTTGTTAAACTGGTGGAAAAGCCCTTTAAAACCCAAACTATCCAAAAGCAGAAAAAGGCCATTTTGGGAGGTGGTGAGTACACTCTATTGGAGGGCTTTAGAATATGTCATCACTAAGAATTTTGTAGAGAGAATTAGACAGAACAGCATGAAATTCCACATTGAGATTCTATCGTGAATTTAAATTAACCTCCTTACAGTACCAGAGAAGTAAATCAGGCTTTTCTATTTGCATAAACAACTCTTCTTACCTGTACTTTTGGACTACAGATGATATCACCATCTGCAGCAGAGCTAGAAGGCTCATTGGTAAAGATACAACTTTTATTCACAGCAACCTTGAAAACTAAGAAACATTCATGCAATTCAGTACCACTAGGACTGCCAGAAATGTCAAGACACACCATCAACAGCTCAAGATATAGATCACTGACTTAGATGAAAGAATCTGATGGCTGCTCTGTTTAATTCCTCAGAGAAAAGTCTCTCATTCAAGCTAAACCGTCTGACAATAGTGAATACACATCCCAACAACTACAATCTTACCTACATGCACATATTCATACAACACATATGCATTTATTCACCCGCACATATATATAAGGCCCCTAACCCTCTCCTTTTAAAGTGACCTCTCTTCTCTAAGACTATTCACATGGGCTTCTTTCAACCACACCTTACAATTTCAAAATTCAGTTTTTATGGATTATTTTCATAAATCATTTGCCAACAAAGGAAACCACATTTATACTGTTTGCTCCACATGGGATGTTACCTCTCTTCCTGCTCCATCTTTTCATTTTTCAGTCTTTGTTTAAATATATTCCACTACAGGAAGACTATAAGTATCTTCAAATAAATGCCTAAATATTTCAATTTTAAAAAAATTCATAAAAGCTCAGATATAAAATGTAAGAGTAATCTGAACACTGGTTTTGTAAGAGTAGACATGAATTTGAGATTAAAAAGTTAACATGAATGATTTTAACATGAATCTTTCAACTACAAAATATAAAATGATAGTGACTACCTTCTAATAATACAATTCACAGAACCAAGCATTTGATCCATAATGAAAATTACAACACAAGATTAAAAACCACTTGGAGAACATTGGGGTTAGTGGTTTACCCGTTAACCTTTCAACTGTTACTGATCTTACCCAACTTCATCCACATGACTGATTTATAGATTACTGTTATAAACTGTTCACCAACAAAGGAAACTGCATTTATAGTTCTCTCTCCACACAGGAAGCTACTTTTCTTCCTGCTCCATATTTTCATTTTTTCAGTCTTAGCTTAAATTTATCCCACTATAGGCAGACTGTAATAAAGCCCCAAAACCTGAATATAATATCAAAATTAACTCATTTTTTCAATTTCTAATTTCAATTATATTTTCTTGAGAGACTTTATCTTGAAATAAAGTAAAATTAAATAAGCAAACTAAACATGTGTGGCTTTACTTGAAATTACTTCACAAAGCATATGGAATGGAACTATTGATAGTTTATGAGGATACAGAAATTACCTCAAGGTTAGAAGAGGCAAATAGCAAACAAATACTTCAGAAGTTTAGAGTTTAATTGAATTTTTTAATGACCTTAAAGTGCCATTTTAGAACATTTAAGAATAGGAATTCAGAGGCTAAAACAAAAGACCAACACAGACAAAACAAACCAAGGAAATAAGCAATCAAAAAAATGCTTAGCCAAAGAATAATGCCATTTAAATAAATCAGATGTCAAAAATGTAAAATATTTAGTTTTAGAATTCTTGAATCCAGAAAGAAAATTAATTTGAGAGAAGTTCAAAAGTTATCCTTTCTCTCACAAGGTAATTATTTATAAAGGAAAAATAAGAGCTTCTGTCATATAAAACATAGAATAATATACACATATTAATAGCACACAAAACAGAAAGCACTTTCAATGTTTGCCAAAAAGCCACTGTTACTATGGCAGTGCCCCAAAACAATAAATGCAACAACCCAAAGCCCATAACAAATGCAAGTTACTGGCACTTTCCATGACGAATTCTGATTTGTCACATGACTTGTCACCATCTGTACTCTCCATTGATGTATCAATTGCTCTTTTATCAGGCCTATTAATGATGGCACAGCTATGCTGCTCATAAAGAAAAAAGAGAAATGCAAGTTTTCCATCAGGTTGGGAGTCAAAGCAGGACTGGAACATGTCCCAACATGCTGATGGTCCAAGATTCTACTGAACAAAACACTTCAAGAGTTTTACTTTTCCATGGACTTTATGTATTTGAAAGGCAAGGTATATAAGAATATTGATTCAAAATGCTTCACTTAATTTCATCAACACTGAAAGATTTCATACTACTTCTTTCCTTTTTATTGTCAATAGTAGCCTTTTACCCCATTCCCTTCTTTCTTGTAGTTTTCCCCCTTTCCTTCTGACTTTACTGCCCCAACTTTTAGAAAGTTAAGGTTGCTTTAAGTACTAACTGCTTCCTTCTGATTTAAAAGGGTTGTCCTTAGTTATTAACCTCATGGGCACCAGCATTTACATAAGGCAAACCACCTCCTGTTTCCTTTTCTGGACTTTCACTCTCTTTGCTCCCATTCTTGATGCTCTCTGCTCCTTCCTGGATGGTCTCTCTCCCCCCGACCCCCACCTAATCAAGTTTCCACACCAAACACACTCACCGCACAGTTTAATCATGTTTCCTTAACAAGTTCCATCTTCCTGCTAGCTATAGGCATCTCCTTCCAATTGAGATTACTAGTCTACAGCTCTCAGCCCACCCAAGTTCTATTCCCTCTTAATCTGACTTCTCTAGTGAGTCTATTTAATCTGGAGGGCAAATAAAATCCTTTACACTGTGTGCCTCCTTAGCTTTGAGAACTTATTACCTTACATCCAAACTTTTGTTTGTTTTTTTTTAAACAATCTGGTCTCAATCTCTACTCCCAATCCCCAACCATGACTTCCTAACATATACTCTGGGTCCCCTAATTAGGTCTGACTGCAGAACTTTGCTCCTGTCTTTCCTTCCTGATGTTGGTGGTACAATGAAACAAATAAGGTTCAAACCATTTCCCATCTCCTTTTAGCAAAACTTTCACTCAGATTGAGCTACTCTCTGCCTAATACAGCCCACACTTAGATTTACCATTACCACTTCAATATAGCCTATTATTAACTTCATTTGTATGTACTGATCTTCTTTCTCTTCTTGAGTAATTAAGTATGTACTCCTAAAAAGTGGAAAGCAGAATATATTCCCCTTTTCTTAGTAACCCAGAAGCACTCAACATACTGCAAATCCAAACACATAGATCCTCCTTATATGACTTTGAAGCATATTTAAAGATATGCTCCACATCCTATTTTTTTTTCATGCATTTTTTAATTCTTTGAGCTTTATTTTCTTTTTGTACTTTGCCTCAAATCCTCTTTGGAAAATAAGCAAGTCAACATGCATATAACTTGAGAGAGATGGCACATTGAATATAATGAACTTTGAAAATCATTTTTGTTTATTATAAAAAGGGACGATGAATCATCTATTCATGCACATGGAAACTTGAATTTTTACTGTTGGTCTCAGAGAAATATAAACACATCATTACAATGCATCCCTGAAGAAGTCCCACAGTCCAATTTCACACACCAAGAATGGTGATGGACCCTATTTTTCTGCTCCATTCTTAACCACTTATTTTATGTTAAAAGAAAAAAGAAGTGATTGTGGAAACATACAAGGCCCCACTTAAATGACTGGAAGTCTTGGTGATATAAGTGTAGCAATGACTGCCAAGAGTCAGCCATATTGTGGTGCTGAATGAACACTCTGGAAAACCCAAACAATCATTGTTCAACCACGCACAAAAATCACTAACTTTATCAACAAGGGATTTTAAGATTCTAGAAATAAATTAGATCATAATTTCTGTGAGTTCTTACATAATTGCCTAATATTAACTAATTTTTAATTGAATTTTTTACAACAGCAATTGATTTTGCCAAATGTTCACATACGTACATAATTTGGGAAGTACAATTTCAGACCTGTGTGTGTAGCTGTTTCACTCACCTTCCACCAAAACTCCAGCACCAATTCCCTCCCATCCCCATCCATGGTTCTTCCCTCCCCTCTTCCCTTTTGATTACCACTTTATTTTTCATTAAGTTAGAATTTAATTTTTGGATGGAATTCTTTCTTTATAAACAAGAAAAACAATTTGACTAAACTTTCACTAATGTACATAAGCTTGTGCATGACCTGAGGATGATCAATAATTCAGGGAAAAAATCCTTTACACACCTGCACTATGCTTATTGTCCAAAAGTATATGACTGGATCAAGAAGATGTGGCACACATACACAATGGAATATTACTCAGCCATCAAATAAAGTTAAATGCATGCCATTTGCAGCCAACATGGAAGGAGCTGGAAGGGACCATGCTTAGTGAAGTAAGCCAGAAAGAAAGAAAAATACCAAATGGTTTCACTCATAGAAGGAGTGTAAGGTATTGGAGGAAAAAAAGTAATTGTCATAAAGTAAAAACTAAAGTCAACAAACAACTATAAACCAGAGATATTCTAGTGGGGCAGAAAGGAGAACAGCATCAAAACTGGGGCTAGAAGAGCATGCAAGACTATGGTGATGTTATATGGGTGAATTGGTGGTGGGAAGTCCACAGGACTGAGATGAAAAAATGTACAGAATGAAGAATGATGTAAGTATATATTTATATATCAATAGATGATAGATGATAGAT
>NW_004567124.1:18877873-18883571 GCF_000260355.1 Condylura cristata | reverse complement strand
TAGGTAGATAAGAGAGAAAGAAAAAAGGAAGGAAGGAAAGAAGGAAAAGGGAAAAGTACTTTAAATCTTTAGCAAATTCCCTTTGTGTATGAAATACATTCAGATAAAAGTTATTAAGGATTCAGCATGATTTTTGAGGCAGGGTAACTTTTTTATCACTCAATGAATTAATAGCCATTCTCAAATTGGGTTAAAGTTCAAGAGAATTAAATAAAGGGAATGTCTATGTCTATGTGAGACAGAAAAGAGACTCATTTTTAAATGAGTCAGAAATATCTATAATTAATCTAATTCTTTTACAGATGTTGTCCATATAACACATTTTAATACAACTAAAACTGTTTTTACTACTTCTATCATTCACTTTGAACTCCTTTTATAATAAGCCTGATTGGCTTGCTCTTACAATTGTTCCACCAATTTCAAATTTTAATATAACAGTTCTCATTATTTCTATTATTCATTCCTATAATTAACCAAGAAAGCTTCAAACTCCTTTCTAATGAGAATAATGATTCCAGCACTTGGATCACATTCCCTTTCTCTCCCCAGTTCCACTTTATTTTATATATATTGGCAGTCTGAAATACAACTTGTAATTCCACTTTTCACAGAATCATGTCTAATTTGCCAATTAATTTCACTTAGAAGCATTAACTTTATCTTTTTTGTTTATGCTCTAAACCCTTTATCTCTTGAAAGTACATTTGATTATTTGCCTTAAACCTACCCTATGTCTTAATAACATGCTTTGAAGTTTCTGGGTTTGTTGATTAATTAAGGCTTTCTATATATTGAAATAGCTTCCTTCAGCCTTCAAAGAGAAAAGTGTCTTTGGTCAGGCTTAGTGCTTGTAGAAATTGAACCTTTTAGATTAACTTAGTGTAAATTTTTCTCCCAATTTTTCATCAACAGATGCTAAGGGTAAGATTTAAGATCATTCTCAACCTCACATTTAGAAAATCTTATACCTCCTGTGTCTGTCCTTGTCTCCAGAGTACAAAAACTTAACCAGTATGTATACTAGAGAAAGCAGTTAAGAGCTGGGGGGGGGGGGGGGAACGGGGACAAGGGAAAGTGATTTTGTTGTTGCTCTATTTGTTCACAGTTTGCTTTTCAAGGTCAAAAGAACAACAAGGCAGGCCCTCCCTGGTGGCGCAGCAGGTTGAAGCACAGCACTAAGAAGCTAAAGCCACTTCAGCATGAGTTTGATCCTGGCCCCGGAGGTGACCACATGGTATGGCAGACCTCTCCTGACCATCTGCTGCTCCCCTCAGCAGGGTACGTCCTTGATCTGCCTGTTCTGCTCCCCACTCTGTCTCTGGTGAATCCTCTCACGGCCCCTGTACCTCTGGCCTGTATCCCAGTTCTGTATGCATAAATAAATAAATACTTTAAAAAAAAAAAAGAAGAAGAAGAACAAGCCATCATAGGAAAAACAGACTTCAGCAAACAGAATTCCATCTTGCCACCTGTCACTGTGTGACCTTAGCTCCATAAGTCACTAAATGGAGTCCCAGCTTCATCTCATTGGGTTTTGTGGAAGATTAGCAATATGTGCAAAGCATCTGATACATAGCTAGGGACTCTTGGCTATAGGGATGGAAACTTTAAATGAAATCTCTGTACCTCAGGGTCCTCACATCTAATAGTGAGATAATAAAAATACTATCTTCATTAAACTGTTGTAGAATTAAATAAATTAATATGGCAGCATACTTAGACCTATGCCTTTCATATGGGTCGTACAATATATATATGTGTGCACGCTGGTATTTATATTGTCAAAATATATATTGTTTTTATTATCACATTTAGCCATATATCCGTCAATATCCGTACTGAGATTTTCAGGAAAATGTCCTGAATTCTTTGCTTTGCAAAGAATAGGCATTCGATTAAGTAACTGAATTATCATTTCCATATGACTTATTTAGAGAAGCAGATGGTAAAGGGGTCTCTGCTATCACAACCACTTACACTGTTAGTCTTCTTATTTTAGGTACATTTGTTTTTCTACTATTGCATCATCTGCCTACTTATCAGCAATTTCTACATCTTTAATATCAGAGATTTGCTCATTTTTTTTGGCATGGTACCTATGTAAAAGTTTACAACTTTTGCCAATTTCCCAGTATCTTCTTAACATTATTATTGCCAGTATCTTATCTTAAATAGAGCTTCACAAGGCATCTAACACTGTATGTTAATACTTGTTGATACTCACATTAGGTTTAAGAGAAAAATCCACATAAAATGTTTAGCAAAGGACCTGGCACATAGTGTTTATATTGATAAGCTTTAATATTATCAAATATTTTACATAAATTATCTCAATAACCCTTTAGCAGATAAGCCTATGAGGAAAATTCTTCCAATTCACAGATAAAATAACTGATACTCAGAGAAATAAATAAATAAAGATCATAAGTTAGCAAATAAAGGAGAAAAAACGGATTCAAACTATGATGTATCTTATCCTCGAATACTCTTCCCATTTCAGGGGACTTCACCATTTTTCTTTCATGGTTTTCATAAGTTATAGTTTATTTACATTTCTTTTCTAGCATTTATATAGGAATACTGTTTTTTCTATTGTAAGCATTTTCTCTGGGGTCTGTTAGGGTCTTTCCCAATCCATTTCTATTTAGAGTTTTGTCCTTCAAAATTAGGCAAAAATGAGCAAAAGGCTCCAGACTTTTCCCTTACTTCAAAAGATATTCCAAGTAGATAGTGGTTCAAGAGACTTAAAATCAGATAGAGTCAAACTCCATCTATGGACTAGCTCCATAGAATCACTGTGCATCTTTCTACTGCAATTCTTACAGTAACTCTATAAAATCTGTAGCTGAGTAGACTGAGGTTGAGAGTGGCCCCACAGCTCACGGTGTAACCTGCATCCTGTCAGTCATGGCATCAGAAACACTGAGGGTCTAGTGGGAACCCACTGCTCATTCTAGGAGGCTTGCCAATGTGCCTCCCTCTGAGCCACAGAGGTATCCATTAGACTTGGGAAACCTGTGCTCTCTCTGATCTACTGACTTCCTGCTTCAAACCTTTTTTTTTTTTAACAGCTTAAAAGGATGTATTTATTAGGAAAATAAGAATGGGAAAAAGAGAGAGGGGGGAGAGCTGCACAGACACAGATGGGCAGTCTTGAGAGGAGAGCTGTCCCCTTTCTCAGCTCTTGTCATTACTGCTCCTGCCCATCTATGATGGGCTTTGTTTTTTCTTGAAAGTTTTCACTCAAAGACTGAGTGACCTGGTTGGGCCTGATGAGACTGTGGAATATTCTTGTTGTTGTGAGGACAGAAATCATAGGAGCAGCAGCACATCTGTGTATTTTTGTTCAATATCATTCAGATTCAACAGAAAACTACCTATGTCACTGGCATACTTTTACATTTAAAGGCATAGTAGATTGGAAGCATTCATAAGCACTAAACATAATATGTCTATATGAGCTTGAAATGACTCATAAACATAAATAAAAATAACTCTAAGTAGAAAAGTTTAACAACTCACAAAATGCAGACTTTACAACTGTAAAGCATGGCTACTTACAGAATAACAATACTTTTATATGCTGGAAAACAAGCAATACAGTCAAATACTGAGATGCATAATTACCCCATAGTAAACTACCTATTTCTGATTTTTCCCCAGGTCTCAACATGTCTACTCCCCCAAATTGGGGGTTGTTGTTTAAGACTTTCAAGGACTGTCTTCTATAGTTAAAGGACAGAATGAATAGAGAAGAATCAAGCCAAATATGGTAATGACCTGAGGGTTAAACAAATGATGTCCGGAGGCCACACAGAGCGGTAAAGTTACCTAAAAAGATTGCTCATCAACCCCATGAAAGGGATTCCTTCTCTGAAAGGCTATTCACTTTTATCAAATTTATAAGATTGAGGAATGAAAGCAGCATGCAAACATTATTTTTACACTGAGAAATTTGACATAGAAATAACACACTGACTTCCTATAGGGAAAGTTATACTGAACATTAAATTATGTGGTTAGTACAGCATGAAAATAGAGGAATTGCCAGCTATATATATTGAATATTTAATAGTATAGATACTGCTATCAATAATACAACAGCTCAATTCACCCATCTCCATATGTGGGAAAGACATGTCAATAGGGACCAAACACTAAGATGATCCATTTTCTAAAACCCCCTCTCATCTGGCCAGTACCTGGAGAGACACTGCCAAAGTTTGCTCACATTTCTTATAAAATATCTTATAAGCCACATGTCAAATACAAAGTTAATTCTGATTTCTAAGAACTATAAAAGGCTCCCTGTAGCAACTTAGGTTGAGCTATAAAAAGATAAAAGATTGTTATGAGTGTCCATCATAAAATTCACTAAGTTGTTCATGAGTGTATCCCAAGTTCTAGAGTAGTGCCAGCTATTCTATAGACCCTCAAAAAATCCTATTCAAAAAGTAGTTTAATACAAGCATAAAGCTTGTACATTTAACTAATACTACTACCACTACCACCACTTCTATAGCAAGCCTATTTTTAGTGTCCAAATGGACACCGACATAAACTAAGCATCAATCCTTGAGAAAGAAAATATTTTGTCTTTTCCATACCAATAAAAACATGAGCCATTCTTAGTTCAGCAGAGAAATAAGTGTAGAAACATTATTAAAATGTATATTTATAAAAACAAATGGCATGTTTCTATTAAAATTGGCCAACACAAGGATGTGGAGAAAAAAGAACCCTTGGACACTCTTAGTGAGAGCATAGATTAATCTATCCCCTATGGTATGGAAGTTTCTTAGAACATTAAAAATGTATCTACCATAAAACCCAGCAATTTGACTCCTGAGTAGCTATCCAAAGAACATAAAAACACTACTTTGAAGATATATATGTACTCTTATGTTCACTGCAGTCCTATTTACAATAACTAAATCAGGAAAATAGCCCAAGTACCCAACTATACAAGAGTGGATTAGGGGGAAAAAATTTCGCACACGCATACATACTAACATACACATAATGCATATATACATATACATATAACATGTATATGTCAGTACATCATGGAAAGAAGAAGTAAAACTATCACTATTTGTGGAATATGATATAGAGAGAGAACTCTGAAAACTCCACAGAAGAATTACTCAAAATAATCAGCGAGTTCAGTAAAGTAGCAGCATAAAAAGTTAACACACAAAAATCAGCTTTCCTATACAAAAGCAATCTGAAGAAGAAATCAAAAAAAAACCCTTTAAAATTAAAACAAAAAAATCCCTTTTAAAATTAAAACCAAAAAAATAAAATATTTGGGAATAAACATAAGATGTGAAAAACCTATACAAAGAAAATTTTAAAAAACTATTAAAAGAAATAAAAAAGACACAAAGAAATGGAAAAATATCCCCTGCTTATGGATTGGAAGAATTGGATTGGAAGAATTAGCATTACTAAAATGGCCATCCTACCCAAATCCTGATTCCAATAAAAATATCAATGACATTCTTCAAAGAGATAGAACAAACACTGATGAAACTGATATGGAACCACAGGAAACCAAGAAGAGCTGAAGCTCTACTGGTGAAAACAAAGGAAAATGAAAGTATCACACTCCCAAAGTCACAGGAAACCAAGAAGAGCTGAAGCTCTACTGGTGAAAACAAAGGAAAATGAAAGTATCACACTCCCAAAGTCA
>NW_004567124.1:18864555-18876863 GCF_000260355.1 Condylura cristata | reverse complement strand
GTAGGAGTATAATGGACCAGGTGAGAAAATAACAAGAATAATGAACAGCCACCATATACAAGAGACATTTTGTGGGGGTGGAGTGGAGAATGGGATCAAAAATGGGGGGTTGGGGAGGGAAGTGCACAGGATTATGGTGATGGCACATGGGTGACTTGGTGATGGGAAACCCGCAGGGACTACAATTGAGATGAAAAATGTAAAAATGTAAAATAAACTGTTATAAAAAAAAAAAAAGTGTGGTACTGGAACAAAAATAGGCGCACAGACCAATGGAACTAAATAGAAAGCCCAGAAATAAATCCATACCTATATGGAAAATTAATCTTTGACAAAGGAACAAAGAATATGCAATGGAACAAGGACATTTGTTTAACAAATGGTGCTGGGAAAACTGGACTAACAAACAAAAAAATGAAACTAGACAATTACCTCACACCAGGCACAAAAATCAACTCAAAATGTATAAAAACTTTGGGCATAAGAACTGAAACCATAAAATATATAGAAGAAAATATAGGTAAAACCTTAGAAAACAAACATCTTAACATTTTTAAGGACTCTTCACCCAAAGCAAAGAAAATGAAGGAAAAGATAAACACAATTTGGGAAAACATCAAACTGAAAAGCTTCTGCAGAGCAAAATAGACATTAACCAAGACAAAAAGACACCCTACTGACTGAGAAAAAATCTTTGCACCCCATACAACAGACAAGAGACTGATCACAAAGCTATAGAAAGAGTTCACTTGAATCAACAAAAGCAAAAGAAACAACCCAGTCAAGAAATGGGCAGAGGAACTTAAAAAAGACACTTCTCCAAAGAGGAATTGCAAATGGCTAACAGGCATATGAAAAAAAAAAAATGTTCAGCATCCCTCATAAGCAGGGAAATGCAAATCAAAACCACAATGAGATACCACTTCACACCACATATCAAAAAAACTAAAAACAATTGTTGGTGAGGATGCAGTGAAAAAGGAACTCTCCTGCATAGCTGGTGGGGATGCAAACTGGTGCAACCACTATGGAAAGCTGTATGGAGATTCCTCAGACTACTAAAAATGGAGCTACCATACAACCCAGCAATTCCACTTGTAGAGATCTACCCAAAGGACACAAAAACATTAATTCAAAAAGATACATGCACTCCTATGTTGATAGCAGCACTACTTACAATAGGTAAATCCTGGAAACAACCCAACTGCCTAAAACTAGATTATTGTAGCAGATATATACAATGGGATGCTATTTAGCAATCAAAAAGATAAACTCATGCCATTAGCAGTATTATGGATAGAGCTGGAAGGGATTATGCTCAGTGAAATAAGTCAGAAGGAAAAGAAAAGTATCGATGGTTTCATTTATAGGAGGAATTTAATAGAACCAGATTAAGAAAGGGGGAAAAAAGAGGATTGTTATTACAATACAAAAACAAACAGACTATTATAAACCAGAGAGACCCTACAGGGGAGGGGGACAGAGAGGGATCAGAAGAGGGGCTATGGTGATGATGGGAGGGGGAAGTAAACATTGTTCTAAAATGAACAATAGGGCCCTCCCTGGTGGCACAGCGGGTTAAAGCACAGCACTAAGAAGCTAAAACCACTTCAGCATGAGTTCAATCCCCACCCCAGAGGTGACCCACATGGCAAGGTGACCCTTTCCTGGCCCGCCCGCTGCTCCCCTCAGCAATGTACTTTGTTGATCTGCCTGTTTACTCCCCACTCTGTCTCGGGTGAAGCCTCTCACTGCCCCCACATCTCTGGCCTTACCCCAAATCTGTATGAATAAATAAATAAATCTTTTTTTTAAAATGAACAATACTGTAAATGGATATATAAAAAAATAAATTTTAAAAAATTCTAAAAATAAATTTCACACACACATACATACTAACATACACACAATATATATAGGTATACATGTGATATGTACATGTCAGTACACAATGTAATATATATCACACGCAATGGAATATTATTATTCTGCTATAAAAAGGGATGAACTCAACCATTTGGGACAACATAAGTGGAACTGGAAAGGCTAATGCAAGATGAAAAATGTCAGAAGGAGAAAGACAAATACGGGATAGTCTTACTTATATGTGCAATATAGAGAAACATAATAAAGTGTCAGTCAAAACTAAACCAATAATAGACTCTTAACATCTGATTACAAAAATGAGGCAACGATTTGAAGGAGGATGGTGTGGTAAGGATGGCTGAAGGAAGGAACCCAGTGGAACATGGGAAAGGTTGCTTGGGCACTGCTGGTGGGCTGGATGTGAAAATATACATTTGTAGATATTTGACCCGATAGTCCCCAGAACAGATACAAAGATGTAAATCTACCTTACCTCAATAGACATAATTTGGAAAATTTAGTTATTTTTAAAATTGGCCATCAAAGAAAGTTTTTAGAGAAGTGATAAAGTCCTATAAAACATGACTTTCACTGCCCTCAAAGGAAAACCTACCCAAGCATGTATGTATTATGTGTGTTTACTCACCGCATATCGGAACTTTTCATTATATTCACGGTCATTGGCTTTCACTATCCGTTGCACTTCTAAAGAGAAGAGAAATCAGGTATGAAATTAAATTTTCAACCCAAAGAAACATATAACTCATTAAACTAACATCATGTAGACTACTTTGATTGTTGTCAAGGTTGCAAGACTTCTTTCCTTTGAACTTTGAAGAGCATTGGTTTTTTCCAGCCTAAATGTTGGAACAAGTGTTGGAAAGTTCCAAAGTGGAAAGCTGAAATGTTTTTCATTGTCTAATGCCAGTCATAAAGCAAAACATTATGTGTCTCCAATTTCTACATTCCTTTAGTTCCACAAAGACCCTGTCTCTTGACTTTAGTACAATTGTCCTCCCTTATCCACAGGAGATACATTTCAGGATACCCATTGGATGCCTGAAACTGTCAATCATACCAAATCACCTATCAATTATGTTCTTTCCTATACATAGTGTGATGAAATATATAATTTATGGATACTAAGAAATTGACAACAAAACTAATAATAAAGCAATCATAGTAATAACTGTAATAAAGATTATGTGAATATGATCTATCAAGTGCTTTGTACTCTCTCTTTCTCATAGTTTATCATACATAGTATTTTCAGACCACTATTCAGGATGGGTAACTGGAACTTAGGAAAGTGACATCATGGACTAATTAAGTTATTTAAATCCTAATGGGGAAGGAGCTGCTTAAAAGCAAATGCCAGCCTGAGAGGGAATTTTCACAAAAGTCACTAAATTCAGCATATCCAAACAAAAGCAGAGTGAGATAGCCATAGAGATCACTATCCTTATGGACACAAAGTCAAAGATGATAATTCTAAACAACCCAGGCATGTTGAGAATAGTTCCACATCATCAGGAGACTAAGACCTGCCCATAGCTGGAAGTGACCAACACTTAAACAGCTTCTGGAAGCAAATGCAAATACCAGTACAAATAACAAAATAACAGGACAATAAACCACAAATTTTCAGAGACCAAGAAAATTTGCCAAAAGCAAGGAAAAACAATGCTTCAGAAACACCAACAGAGCACATTTTGTAATTAAGATAGCAAGTTCCATGTTTATTAAATCTCAAATTGACAAAAATTAAGGTTGGGATAATGAAAGCTTTGGAAAGAAGGGCCACCATATGTCAAAGTTGGATTCTCATGGACTTAACCATCTTTGCTACAATTTCTTTAATCCCACAGTTCTCTACCTACAAAAGTGACAGATGGTATAAAGTATACAGATAACCTATATCTCTCTACCAGAGTAGACTAGAAGGTGAAAAATGACTCACAGGCACATAAATTCATCTCTAAGAACTGCTCCAGACAAATAATAATCATCTTTGGTCATGATGAGTTTCTACCACTTATAGGGTATCTTTATTTAATATCAACCTGAATGGTTTCCTTCTTATCCATCTAATAAATTCTTATTACTGTTACTTTTCCTGTTTTTCAGACTAGCTCATCTAATTGCTGATTAAAACAATATTTTTTATTGCTGTCTATGGTTGATGACACCTAAATGGTTTGCCCCTAACACGTATAATTCTGAAATCCAGAACCTTTCCTCATTGTTCTTTCCCATGAGACCCAGCTATAACCAGGATGTTCTCTTTTTGTTTCTAAGTTGTTCATTGTTAAATCTTAATCTTTGCTTCTACATATCCCATAATTATTGTCTTTCTGAATTGCATCTTTGTGGATTTATTCAGGCAGAAGATTTTCCATCATTTTACTAAGCTCTTCAAAATTTTGGCTTTGCTTCTAAATCCTTGTCGTTTTCTGCCTTGACTATGCTAAGCCTGAATTACCTTTGTAGGAATTGACAATCTCCTGTGTACTGTAACAGTACATGAGGGGATATAAAGCCCTTTTAGCAATGAGTCACATTCTGCATGAAGGAGCTAAAAACAAATTCCCCATAAACAGGTCACATAGAGAACTGTTCAGAGGTTCAACGACTTAATGCCCAATATTTCAGGCACTATGGGATTTTCCAGATGTGAGAACACTGAAGGGAAGTACTCACCAAGGGATTTAAAATTCACCAGTGCAAGCTCACTCCTGCACAACTGTTATAGAGTTTGCCAGCTTGTCTGACTCTAACCTATAGCAATATAGATTGACTGTGTGTGTTCCTCCAAAATTCACCCCCAACATGATGGTATCCAGGGGACTTTCCAAGGTAATTAGACAAGAAGGATAGAGTTCTCCTGAGTGAAATTAGTACCAAAGAAAAGAGGCTCCAGAGAACTCCCTTGCTCCTTCCCTGGTATGAGAATACAGTAAGAAGATAGTTCATACCATCTATGAACCAGGAAGCAGCCCCTCAGCAGACACCAAATCTGCCCACCCTTTGATCTTGGACTTCCCAGTCTCCAGAATGTGAGTAATATCTGTTATTTACAAGCCACCCAGTCGATAATATTCTGTGATAGTAGCCAGAACAGACTTATA
The DNA here is from genome assembly GCF_000260355.1 of Condylura cristata. Taxonomy (NCBI): domain Eukaryota; kingdom Metazoa; phylum Chordata; class Mammalia; order Eulipotyphla; family Talpidae; genus Condylura; species Condylura cristata. The sequence goes on along the minus strand of NW_004567124.1, from coordinate 18,871,869 downwards.
ACACACAGAAAAATTTTTCTGTGGGCTGCCTACATCATCAGTCCTCCCACTTAAAGAAAAGGCATGGCAGGAAAAATACCTCTGCCACTACAGCAATCCATCTAGTCCTTCATTTGTAAATAAAAACCAACAAAAGTCACCAGACTTTTGAGAAAAACCAATAGAATCCAAAAAAGGATCTGAAGAGGAGAAATAATGTTGAAAACAGGTGGCAATAGAGGGGTTTTTGTTTTCCTTTTTAATTCTAATGTGTACCATGAAAACATGGAATCTATGAAACAACAGCAATCTGACAGAAACAAAGAAAGCAAGAGACTAAGAAAAATATGCTGAGAGTAAAAATATGTACTGGACTAATTGTACAGTGCGATGGACAAATTGGAAATAAGACTGAATAATAGCTTAAAATATATATCAAAATGACTAAGAGGAAGAAAATATTTAAGAGAAAAGTTAGGAGAAAAGAGCACAGACAATGAACAGGAAGAAATAAACAACAAAGAAAATGTCCCTGTACCAGATTAAGAAATAATTCTTCAAAGTGAAAAGGCCACCAAGTACCAGTCAGGCTCAATGAAAATGGATCCACAGATATCCATAAAAACTTGAGCTCCAGGGGCCCTCCCTGGTGGCACATTGGGTTAAAGCACAACACTAAGAGGCTAAAGCCACTTCCACATGAGTTTGATCCCAGCCTGCCCCGAAGGTGATCCACATGGCGCAGCAGATCTCCCCTGGCCCGACCATACTCCCCTCAGCAGTGTACTTCGTCAGTCGGCCTGTTCTGCTCCCCAGTCTCTCTGGTGAATCCTCTCACCGCCCTGCACCTCTGGCCTGTACCCCAGTTCAGTATGCATAAATAAATAATCTTAATAAAAAAAATGAGCTCCAAAGACAAAGAAAAATTATTAAGTTCCAGGGGGAAAAGTATTGCTTGATCTCTGAAACACAACAATCAGAAACACATGAAACTTCTCATCAGTAACAGAATAAGAGAAGGCAGTGGAGTGAAGTTTTGCAGTTTTAAGGAGTGAACGTCTTTAAACTTAGAATTCTATATCCAGTCAAATAATCAATCAAGACTGCAAGTCTTTACCTGCAAGACTGTCTCCAAAACAACTACTCAAGAGTACAATAGGAAAAGCACTGGTATGCATGTTAAAGGTGAGCAAAGAACTAGTGTGGAAATAAGGATAATGATCAAGAGGAAAGAGACAGCAATGAAAATAAAAATGCCTGACATGATCACCTATTCCGAGGAGGCCACGAAGTCTACAGAAAAAGGAAGGGCTCACTAATGCCTTTATTTCACAGTCTGAAGATAAAAACAGGACAACTGCTCAGCAAACATATAATTATGTATTAGTTCTTAGCTCAAGCAGTAATTATTTGGGGGGAACCCTCATAAAAAGACATTGTTTGAGGTAAAGAAAACAAGTTGAACTCTTCCAAGCCTAGAGACAGCATCCCGAACACATGGCAGAGGGCTGAATGGTAGGGTCTCTGTCCTGAGTCTCTGCTGAGCTCATTAAGCTCAGGAATATATATATTAGGATATTAAAAAAAAAAAAAACACTACATGTTCTTGATTCAACTGTACTAATTATTATTTCTCTCAACTGCACTTATGTTAAATACTAAATAAATGTGAGATTCAGATTAAACTTCCTGGAAAATACTTGGAGAGCTGCTATGCCTGTGGTGCTTACTAGAAGACGGATTGGTTATTCGTGTTAGCATTCTTTGGTGAGAGCTGAGGAGCCCAGCAAAGACATGGATGGGCCTGGACAGGAAGCCATCATCAACAAAGAGAATAGCCATTCACAGAGGAACATCGTCATAGAAACTTGTTTTGAATCCACTCCAGAAGCTAGAAAAATAATTAACTAATTGAGCTTCAAAGTCCTACCCCATATAGGATCATGGAAATGGCCTTCACTGCTCAAAATTCATAAAGACCAATATAATTGGTGTTTGCCTCAGTCAAATAAAGTATCAGTGAAGCTCTCATTAAATGCTTATCTTTGAGGCATGTGCTTCCTGTCACAAGATAACTGTCTAAGATAACTAAATAGGGACAAGTCTTTAATTTTATGAAACGGTCATTTGTCAGTCAGGTAAATATTAGGAAATATTTTCAAAAAAAGAAAAGGTAACCTTAATTTCAGGCTAACTGATCTGTAGCTTACCCTGTCCCTCCCCAAAATAATTATCTGATAGGGTTGATGGTTTGTTTAAGCCACTCTTGGTTTCAAATAATAAAACCATATCCATTGTTGTATAAATGTATGCTTGTCTTTCCAGTTGGAAAGAGAAAATACAACTGTAACATAAAAAAGTGTTAGCAAATCACTAAGATACAAATTTAAAAGATGGAAGAGACATAACACTGCTCTGCTGGAAATTTTTAAGTGCAATCAAGATGTTGTTCCCTCAATTAGCAAGACTTTCTTGAGCCACAAAAATCAAATTCTGATGACAGCACCTTCATCTAAGATAAAGAGCCCTGAGTCTTGAAACAAAGAGCTCAAGATGTTCCATCAACTATTTGTGTGAGGACATTTTAACTCGTGACCTTTCTTTTTTCCTCAAAAAAATAATATCATTGCCACCATTAAATGTATGGAAAGTACTTTGCAACAGAAAAATATCATCACTTACCTAGAAAATTGAAAAAAAATGGCAAATAAGGGGGGAAGAAAGGAAATCCCCTAAGCTTGGCAAGTCAGTCTTTAAATTGCTTATATGATTATTTCTCAAGAGAGTTTGAAATAAATTTCTAAATATTTTCAAATTGGAATTTGGCAAGTGTGCATTGATTCTCCTCCAGGTCTTCAAAGACAACACCCAACTTCTAATCTGGGCTCCTCGCCCCCATAATATAATAAATTATACTTTATCCAGCTTCCACTTCCAGTAGGCAAAGACAGGTCATTTATATATTTTTTATTAGTTTTCCCAAAGAATTCATAATACCTTAGTATTCAAGACCAGTTAGTGAATGCAGCAGCTCTGTTAAAATGACCAAGAGGAAGAGGAAGATTTAAGAGGCTTCCATTGGACCTGTGAGTGATCAGAGAAACTAAGCACCTAATTAATAAACATAACTATGTTTCTTCCATTAACTTCAGAGCTTTGTCCTTTACTAAATGTGGCTTAATAGACAGTCTTCAGGCAATTGGCTTTAGATCCCCCAAATCATGAAATGATGAAGCACCACAGGGAATTGGGGTCTCCTTATAAAACCCTGGTGGCATTAACTGATATTTCCTAAGCAAAGTTGGTCCCAACCCAAAAGCTGAAGCATGTCTCCAAACATGGTGTGTCATTTGGGGTTTGGGATTGTTGTTGGCTTTTTGGGTTGGGTCAGAAATCTCAGAAAAATTCCTTCAAGCCAAATCAATAACTTAAGCTTTTTCCTTTCTTAATTTTCTTTCATTCTTCACAATCTGGTCTGTGTGGTTGGAAGCCAAAGCAATTCATTAAAGACATGAGGAAAGAACAATGAGTGGGGAAAGTTTTAAAGAAAAGAGTTCCCCAGCCTCCAAGACTTTCTGATTTGACTCCAAGTACACATTCTGATACAATTGAAAAATATGTGTCCCAAATAGGGGTTTCCTAGTGAAACCCAGTGGTGACCCACAGCTGCTAGGACTTTTTGACATTTAAGCAGCAAACTAAAGACAATTGAAGGAAAAAAAAATCTTCCCACAATATTTTTTTTATTCTTGTCCTCACAAAAGAGCTTGGAAGCAAAGTTAGGGGACTTAAACAAATACTGAAGGGTTTGGGGTTGGTTTTCCTCTTGGCTGAGTCAATTTTCTCATCAGTCCAGATACTTGGAAAATTTGATTTTTTTGTCAGCTTTATTCCTTCATGAATATACTTATGTTTGCCATTTTGAGATGCTTACTATAGCTTCACTAAGAAATGCAAGAAAGGTTACTAATTCATTCTATTTCTAGACATTTATGATTTATATTATGCAAGAGACAAGTAAAATCCTCATACACACCCCTCAACATGCTATTTGTGTAAATACAAATCGTGACTATCGATTTAAAACACACTGTCATGTAATTATATGCTAACAGCTCACATTTATTGAGTACATATTAAAAGTTAAATCTTATAGTAAGTAGTTGTATGTATTATTTCATTCACTCTCAAAACAATTTGGTGCATACTGTTATGAGAGCCACTTCACAAATAACGAAAAACATATAGCATAATTAGGCAGAAGAAGCATAACTCAAATGCCAAACTGTCTTCCTTGTTTAAGAAGCTTAGAAGGGATTCTGAGTATAAGGAGGTGGTGGATGTTATGGTACAGAGATGACTGGGAAACTGTAAATTGGTGTGTGTCTGGGTCCCCAGGTAAAGGGAAGGGAAAACTGACCTCTGAAAAGAGACCCCTGGATGTAAACACCAAGATGTTCTTCAGATCACACATTCCCTCATAATTAATCTAGTGGCCCTGTGATCCATCATCCCACTTCCCACTTCTCTGTTTCACCCTGAAGGTGTCTGCCCTCTTCTTGGAACCTTTGGTCAACTTTGCTCTCGATGAGAACAATATCCCAAACCTCTGTTCAAAAGTTACTGCCTTCTTTTAAAGCTTTCTCTTATGAGAAAGTTCTACAGTGTGGTTCATTTAGCTATAATTTGATAACTATAGCAAAAATTACTTTTCTGCAGACTGAGCCAAGATGGAAAATAATTACATCTTTTTATCACATGCTCATTAAATGTATATATATATATGTACATATATATACATACATATATATACATATATACATATATATATATATAAAAGGATCTACCACTAAAGATCACAAAAGCCTCAAAGAAGCTGAAGGATATTTAATTTTCTACTGAGAGATACATTCCAGTCATCCATAGAAAGCAACCACCTGTCACAAAGTGAGAGGAAAGAATACCAGGTAGCAAAGAAAGACACATGGAAGAAAATCTGAGGAGGTCTCTTATATACTATATACCTTGGGGGTTACACAGGAAACTGTGTTTTTCAAAACTTGTATTTATCACTTTGAGATGCATGGAGTTATAAATTAAGTTTCTTTAGTACACATTGGTTTCTGTGTCTCAGATCCTGAATCCATGTGGCAAATAAAATTTGCTGGAACTAAGACAAAGTGATTTATTCCAGAAATATTTATTGAGCCCCTTTGAGCAAGGCTCTATTCGAGGCAGTGAAAGAAAAATAAATAAGACAGTGATGGCTTTCAAAGAGTAGACGTGGCTACAAATACCCACACAGCAAGGAAGCAGAGAGGCCTAGGGAGACATGGGAAACCAGATGGGCAGTCAAAAGGCATCATTAACTCACCCAAAAACAGCAACGAGTAAATTCTGATAGCTTCTTATACAAATTGCAGGGTGTGGTTGGTTGTTTTGCCCAACACCTTACCTAAACGGAGTTAGAGTTACTTACTGAAAAGAAAAAGAATTTGAGAGAGGCACTTGCTACCTGAGAGTGGGAAAAATATAGCCTTTACAAGAAGACATCTCCAGTCTCCCTGTAACTGTTCCTTCTAATAGGACATTCGGCCAAGTATGAAAAGACTAGAAAAAATAAGAGCCTCACTTTATTACTGTTTCAGAGGATTTGGATAACACAAAATTTGAAAGAGATCTAATGGGTAAGTAACACGACTAGAATTGGGACTTGTGCTTCCCTCCTGCCATGATCACAGCAAATCTATAATCCTAAATGGATTAATCTCCATAGACACAAACTCGAAGTCCAAATGAAAAGAATTTATACAACAAAGGATAAAAATGTAGCATACAGACAGACAGGAGCTCTCACCAAGGAAGACAGCCCATTGCAGGAGCAGTGAGTCACAATCAGGAAGACGTCTCTAAGGTCCACAGCAATTTTCCATGGGACATAGAGGAAAGGACTGTGCCCTAATACTTACACCCCAAACCTATGACCCAATGTAGTGAGATAAGCCCCTGAGATCCCTGCATTGGGGGCAAGAGGCAAGTGAGCACAGGACAGCCAAGGAAAAAGTACTCTATGTAGCAGTCCTTCACAGCCCCATGAGGAGTTTATTTGCCTTGGGACCCAAAATATTAACACCTAACCTACAAATGAAAGAAAACTACCTACCATCTTGATATCACTGGTCTGGGAAGTAAGAAACACCATGCAGTAATCTGGACTTGGCAACTTCTCATCACCTTGCCAATAATTTAGGCTCATGTTGGAACCTGGCTTCCATAGCATCTGATCCTAAGGACAAATCTATTCAGTGCAGGACTCATCTAAACTGAAAAGGTGCTAAAAATATGCAAAAGAGGAAAGTCTCACTTTAAAAGCTATGCTGACAATAAATATAGTAAACCTCATAATGCAAAGATGAAAGTAGTAAAATTAACTAAAACTACAACTAGTCCAGAGATTTATATAACTTAAGGATGACAATGACATGGTGAGGATAAAAGTGCACAGTTAGAATATGTTCTAATAGAAGCAGGTATCAATTTAATACATACACATACTTCCCAGACCCAACTATATACCACATAGAAGAGATTCACTTAACAGAAAATGACATTCACAGATTCAAAGCAGTAGAATGGAAAAATATTCCATCTGTGCAAATCAAGTTAAAAAGAAAGGTGATACAGGTATACTCATATCAGACAAAAGTCATTTTAGAACAAAGACAGTAACAAAAATAATGGATATAACTATAAAAGTAGTCAAGCCATCAAGAAGATAAAACAATGATAGGTAGCTAACAATCATACACATGCATATATAATAAATATATATCTTCCAATTAGAAGTACCAAAATATATATGTTAATACATCAAATGGAAAAAATTGACAGCAAAATAATGATAGTAGGAGACTTTAAACTCCCACTTACATCAAGGAATAAAGCCTCCAGACAGAAAATAAGCAAGAAAACATCAGTTTTAAATGATTCAATAGACTAGATGACATAAAGAGGGGGGAAAAAGGATGAAAGACTCAAATAGATAAAACAAAATAATGAAAGAAAATATGATGGATGCCATGAAACAAAGGATAAGAAATACTTTGAACATCTATAGGCCAACAAACTGGACAAACAGGGTGAAGGGATAAATCCCTTCACCATACAAGCTCCCAGTACTGAGTTACAAGGAGAAAGAAAAACTGAACAGACTAATCACAAGAAAATAAAACAGTAATCAAGAACATCCCAAAAAACAGAAGTCTAGGACCAGATGGTATCAGTGGTGACTCTACCAGCCGAAAAAGATCTAATATGTATCATTCTGAAACTCTT
>NW_004567124.1:18860800-18863140 GCF_000260355.1 Condylura cristata | reverse complement strand
AACTTTCAGGCTACAAAATCAATATGCAAAAATCTGTTGTACTTCTATATGCAAACATTGAGCTAACAGAAAGAAAAATGAAAAGCACAATGCCATTTTTAAAAACCACATCTAAAAGGGTAAAATACCTAGGAGTATATTTTACCAAGGAAGTGAAGGACCTATATTCTGACAACTTAACTGTTGAAAGAAATTGAGAAGACACAAAAAAATGAAAGACGTTCTCTGCTCATGGTTTGGAAGAATCAGTATTGTCAACAGCAGAAAGAAATATATAGATTAAGTGTGGTCCCTGTTAATATTTTTTTTTATTTATTTTTAGGTCATTTTTCATGTTGTGCCTTTTCCCACTCGGTTGTAATCCCCCTGGAGTTCCCACCACCATTCTACACAGTAGAACAATCTTACAATTTGTATAGCTCAAAAAAACTTTGAGTAGTCAAAACAAACCTGAGAAGAAAGGGTGAAAATGAGGTGTCTCCCCTCTTCTGTAATCACATCACTAGTTCTCTCGCAGCCATCCTTATATCCCCAGCCTCTAGTCTCAGGGACGCATGCTGACCAATGCCCACGCCCATGTCCCAGGTGTCCACAATGAGATGCTTGCGCTCCCTGCCCACGCTCCAAAGCGCCCACGCCTCTCTGCATCAGCACAGTCGAGGCTGCAGGTGATAGCCATAGAGGCTACTGGCAAAACAAGCTTGATTAGTTCACTTACCCTACGTGGAACTTAAGGGCTAAGACCACCGTGAATCTCCTCCATACAACTCATGCATCCATTGCATAGTAAGAAGCTTGAATCATGATGCTCACTAGAGATGACTTTATGGTGCCCTACTACCCAGTTCTTTTCTATTGGCCTTTGCCAGTACCATGCCCAGGTTATCTAGACAGGTACGAAGACGGAAGTCTGAAAAATAATAGATTCCTAAAGATCCTAAAGGAGAGGGGTGGATTATACCCAGCTTTTGTAGGTGTAAAGGCAATTCACTAAGAAAAGGAAAGGCAATTCACTAAGAAAAGGAAAACGCCCGGCTCTCCCTGATGACGCAACAGGTTAAAGCGCAGCACCAAGAAGCTAGCCGCAGCCGCTTCACAAGTTCCACCCCTAGCCAGGGAGGTGACACACATGGCACAGCAGACCTCTCCTGACCCACCCGCTGCTCCCCTCAGCAGTGTACTTCGTAAATCTGCCTGTTCTGCTCCCCACTCTGCCTCTGGTGAATCCTCTCACCGCCCCTGCACCTCTGGCCTGTAACCTAGTTCTGTATGCGTAAATAAATCTTTAAAAAAAGAAAAAAGAAAAAGAAAAAGGAAACTCCATTGTGACCCATAACATCTAAAAATGAAGACACAGAAGAATATAGCACAGATGCTAGAACAAGCAAAATCCCTGAGAGAAGTCTCAATCCAACAGAACTGTGGAATATGCCAGGAGCAGTTTAAGGAAGAGTTTAAGGTAATAATAGTTATAACCATGTTTGCAGAATTAAGAAAAACAGTAGATGAATAGGAACATAATAAGGATTGGGAAAATATAAAACTTCCACAACTAAACTAATCTGAGAAATAGTATAACCAAATTAAATAACACAAGGGCCTCAACAGTAGACAAAGGCAAGTAACGGTAAATTAGTGAACTTGAAAGCATATGGTCAGAAAAAACACAAATAGAACAGAGGGGGAAAGAATTAAAACAGTGTAAGAGTTCTTTGAGCTAACATAAGGAAAAATAACATCGTATCATGTGGGTCCCAGAAAGAAATAAGAAAGAGAAAGGCATAAAAATTTTATTTAAAGGCATCATTACTGAGAATAATCTCAATTTGGGAACAAACAAGACGTTTTGATCCAAAAGGCCAGAAGAGCTGCAAATAAATTAATACCACACCAAAACACATTATAATAAAAGTATTAAAAGCCAATTAGAGAATAGAAAAAGAAAAAAGAGAGTGACCTATAGCACCAATTAGACTACTTAGCCAGAAGAAAAGCCAAAATGTTGCCGTTCTGAGGAGTTAGAAGAAATTCTGTGTGGTAAAGTAACTCAAAATGACAAAGACAAATACTGGAACTTTATATAGCAGGTGATTCAAAAAAGTAAAATACTTACAAAATTTAGCAGTCATTAGTAAATGAAGATTTCTGAGGTTAAGTGGGAAGAGGAGAGGAGAAAGGGTCAAGAGAGATGTAAGGAATGGTGAGAAGTGTTTAAAAATGTTAATAGAAAATATGAAAATGGCCTTCAGGGTCCTGCTTGATCTTGACATGGTCATCCCATTAATCTGCTACCCTCAGCTTGCTAAGGGAGACAGACTTCCCGTGAAGTGTTTTCTATAC
>NW_004567124.1:18847254-18860379 GCF_000260355.1 Condylura cristata | reverse complement strand
AAGTGAACTTATAAAGACATTACATTCTAGTTAACATGAAGGAGAATTTATTATCAGAGCATATCATGAGCCACCTCCTAAATTAGTTGTATATAAAAATATTTATTATATTTATATCTATATAAATAAAGCAAAGGAATAGACAAAGCCAAACCAAAAAAAACTTGCAATCCATATGCAGAAATGAGGTTACCAGAGTGGGAGCAAAAGCAACAGTGTAGGGGTTGGTAGTGTTACCTTGGTAGTAGACATGATGTAGACATAATATATATTAAAGTAGACATGATATATATTAAAGAAGTGTGAACCTGTACTCCTAATACATATGCAGTGCAAGATTACCTCATTTTTTAAGAAAGAAAAACCACCCCCAAAATTAAAAGAATGACAAATAATAATCTATACTGTGTAAATTATATATATATATATAATTTTATAGACATATATATTATATAGAAAGAGAGAATTCCCTCTCTCCTACTTATAAAAGATGAGGAACCTATAAATGGGAGACTTGAGTCCTGCAATATTTATAACAAGCAGCAGGGATTCAGAATCTCTGGAATAATTTGTTTTATCTTTGTGCACAGAATTCTAGTGTAGTAAAATAAAAGGAATTGAGGCATTTCTCCCTCATCTCTCACTGAAACCAAGGAAAATTTCCCAAGTAGTCACCCACAATTCAAATGTAAAAGGGAATTCATTAGGACCAACTAAACTGAAAGGTACAAGAAAGCTTTTTAGGGACCAGCACTATCTTAAGAATGCTACTGACCCACCCGTACCAATTGGCACTTCATTATAATAACCTCATTTACTACTATTAAGGAAATAGATGGTTTTGAAAATTGCAGATCCAGTTTTACAAATTACTGTAGTACACAAAAAGCAAACTCAAACAAAAATTAATTCCTTCTTATAAGTAACTGCAAACCACTTGAGAAACAGCATTTGGATTTGTTCTACCATGAGAACTAAACTCAATGTCTATAATATGTTATATATAGAACTCTCTATTAACATAGCTATTAATACACATACTTTTACTGTTATATGCATTAACATGGGGCCTGTAAGGATGGGTTCCATGTCTTATTTATCTTCTGATCACCAACCAGGCTACAGGACCAACCCAGTACCTGCCAAAGAGTATGTGGTCTAAAATAATGCCAGAAAAGCAGTGTACAGACATTCAACCAAAGTACTGCCTCATTGGTAGGCATAGTTGATGCAATACCTAGGGCCCACAATACTTTTAGGAGCATACAAAAATGTTTTAATTTTCACTTATTTTACAATTAGCAGAAAAATGAATATAATAATATGAATCCAAGCTGGATTCTATTTGTCTTTCTATCCATACAATGGAAAAATATAATTTTTAATGTTTTTTGGAGGAAAATCTCACAAAGCACCCATGAGAGACCTAAGGTGACCTGGGTCTAATACTTTCCACCCCGCACCCCATCAACAAACATACTGAGGACTTCCCTGTGAAGTAATTTGTGCGGGCTCTATAGCCCCCATTTTCGCATCATGAACAGCTTTAGCTAGTTTAAAGAAAGCTTATAATTATCTACTTCTTTCACGTCCCTATTAACCAAACTACATGAAATCTGAATTAGGTATTTTATACACAAACAATACTCCTAATTTCTGTGTAGAAAGGCAGATACATGCTTTGCAAAAAATTGTCTTTGGTCCTCTCCTGTACGCTACACAGAAAGAGTCAATTACAAAGAACAAACAGAAAATAGCCAGTAATCATAACTTTTAAGTAACTGTATCGATTAATTGGAATTTTTCACATCTTGATGAATGTGAGATTTATAACATGGAGAAAATAATAAAGCATATCTGGAAAAAAATTATTGTTTTCCCACAACATATATATCATCAATGGCCCAAGCTTCCAGGGAGATTCTGAAAGTGTATACAAATGCAGGTGTTCCTTTATTAAATGTTGCAGATATTAACTATCCTGATGTGGTAAAATATCACTGCATATTTTTCACTGACAACCCTAGGTTTATTTTCAGGTAACGAGTATATGCTCTTCTGGCTAATATACCATCTGTTGAGATGCTAAATAAACTGTTTTTAAGTTATCATTTATACTTTAAACCATACAATTGTGTGAGGATACATGTGAAACATAAAAAAGCTACCTAAAGTCAAGGAAGGCACTATGTGTGGCATACTATCGGAGTTCAAAGTGTTTATTGAGGAAGTGAATAAATGAATGAATATTTTAGAGTCAAAAAAGCTTTCCACAAACCAAATGCTGCAAAACAGACGAAAAGATCAAAAAGTTGTGGCATATTTACACAATGGAATATTACTGCATGATCAAAAAAGACAAACTCATGCCATTTATGGCAATATGGATGGAGATGGAAAGGATTATACTAAGCAAAATAAGTCAGCCGGAAAAATTTAATATTAGATGGTGTCACTTTTATGCAGAATATAGTGGTCAAGAAAAAGACAAAACTAGCAAGCTGACCAGAGATCTGAGGCATACAAGAGGGGAAAAGGAAAAAAAGGTGAAAATAGGGGAAGGAAGAACACAAGGGAGTAAAGGTGTTGGTTCACAGGTGATGTGGTTGTGGGAGAACTATGGAGACTACCACAATGTAAGGAAATAAAAAAGATAAATTAAAATTTATTTAAAAAAAAGTTTTCTAGACTCTAACCAGATTTTTAGGAACTACTATAACAGAAAGATGCTTCATTCCTGATCATAATGATGCAGATGATGGTCACACAAAAAGTCAGACCCATGTGGCCCTGTAGGTTACAGACCCAGCTATGTAGTTAAAATACTTAGACTTGTGAGGAAGCAGCCACAGCTGGAGCAGAAGTGGTGATATGAGGACTGGTGTCTTAGCAAGGAGACAGAGACAGAAACAAGCAGAAAGGGTAGAAAAGACTGAGAAACAATAAGTCAGAATTGGTTCCAGTTCACCAGAAGGGATAGTGCCCTTCCCCCACCAAAAGTCCCCCCCCAACCCCCACCCCCCCAGCCCCAGGATCTCCTGAGGCTCCAGCCCAGGATGGGGAGTGCATACATCTCAGAAAGCACAGCCTGTTCAACTATTCAGAAAGGGTACCTAGGCAGCCAATGACTAGTTTCAGTATTGGGGAAAACCACCGACCCAGGCAAATGCTGGGCTCCCAGGTTGTCTGCACCTGTCATATAGAGCCAGGAAAACCACCCAGTTGTCACCCTCCATGAACTCTGAACCTGCACCCAGAGAACACAGTAGGAAACTGCAAGAAGCCACAGTGAACACAGTATGACCAGTGGCTTTTCCTTGCCCACATTGGGCACAGAAGTATAAACTTGGAACTGGCATTGTGTCTAGGGAGAGTTTCCCTGCCCTGTGCATCCCTGCTCCATAGTTAAGTCCAGGACATCCAGGCATATGCTCATTGCCCTACTGCCATGGGAGACTGCAGTCCTCTGGGCATATTGCTCAGAGTCACAGCTTTATCTACATGGGGAGTCTGCGTGAGCTTGAAAGCCAAGGAAGCCACCTACTTCTCCCTACTGAGTGACCTCTGGGCAGACACCCAGACTGCGTAGTCAGAAACTAAGAGAAACCACAGTGCCCACAGTCTGTGAGCAAAGCATTTCTGCTAGCTGGTGGCCAGGGTAGGCTCACCCCAGTGTACTCTCTTGGGCTACTGCTGAAGTTCTAAACTTGATAATATCTGAGAGGTGAGAGAGTTGAGAAAGGATATAAAATAGCAAAATATACACTCATTACAATATATAGCAAGTTGAGACCTCAGGAAAATATGACATCACAAATATGGAACAACTTTCTAGAACCCAACCACAAAATACATGGAAGATCTTATCGTCCTACAAGACAGAGAATGCATATTGCCATGATAACGAAAATTATATTCATAAGGAATATAATTAGTGAATAATATTACAAATCAAATATTTAAACAATAAGGATTTAAACAATGGAAGATGCCAAATGATCAATAGAAGAGATTTTAAAAATTCTGGAGAAAGTCATGGAAGTATCCTAGACCAAATGGAAAGTAATCGTAAGGATAATGGGTACCCTAAAATTGGGGGAGAAAAAGAAGGGAACAGAGAACTAATTCAAAGAAGGAATAATTTGTATGTTCAGTCCTGCTAGCTGGTAGCCAGTGTAGGATGGAGCTAAATATACAAATTCATGAAAGTAAAAGAACATCTAGATATCAAAATGGATTATGGGTAATCGAAATGGAACAATGACTTATGATAGAGGAGTGTGTGCCTTGGTGATCAGTGTGGTGTGATGACAAGAATCTGAGGAGTTGTGATACTATGCCTCTAAATCATAGTGGTATAAGCTAATGTTACCTCATAAAAGAAAGGACCTACAGGGCCCTCCCTGGTGGCACAGCAGGTTAAAGCACAGCACTAAGAAGCTAAAGCCACTTCAGCATGAGTTCAATCCCTGCCCTGGAGGTGACCCACATGGCATGGCAGACCTCTCCTGACCCGCCCGCTGCTCCCCTCAGCAGTGTACTTTGTCGATCTGCCTGTTCTGCTCCCCACTCTGTCTCGGGTGAATCCTGTCACCACTCCTGCACCTCTGGCCTGTACCCCAGTTCTGTATGCATAAATAAATACATCTTTATAAAAAAAAAAAGGACCTACAATTATATGAACATTCCAGTACATCTTAGAGAATGTACACATGTTCTTTTTTACTGGAATAAACTATGCTGAAAGTCATATTCATGCAATAACGAACTTTATTGTAGAGCACGATGTAATTTTGGTTCATGATGGCAGGAAGTGTTTGTCAGGGGTGGAGGGGTGAGTAATTGATCTAGCTGAGCAGTATTAATAATATTCAAGGTTACTTTTAAGTAGCATCCTAACCAGAGTACTGAGCTCCTTTTTCTCTAGCTATTCAAGGACAAACTATTATGTAGTTTTTCCTTCAAAAATATACATATTCAATTATTCTTGATATTTTCTTTGGTTTGACTCACAGACTTTAGACCCTAGAAGCTGCACTAGGGTGTATCTAATGCCTTTCCTTCCTTCTATCATCTCTGACAGGTGGTTACCCTACTGCAGTGTGTAATCATCTCCTGGTGCTGTCTGCTCTCTACCGGACACTTAGCCATTGCAGCCTTCAACATCATGATGAGCTAAAATCTATCTCACTGTAGTTCCCATGCCCCAGGCCATTAATTATGCCCTTTGAGTCAATACTTTCAAGTTCCCAAAGCAGACTAAAAATCTAGAATGAGTTTTACCTTTTGTTTCTTTTTTCAAAAGAGCCACAACTGTACAGTGGAGAAAAGAAAACACTCTTTGACAAATGATGCTGAGAAACTTGGATAGTTTCTCAGGATTAAAAACTTAAGTATAAGACCTTCAACCATCAACTACATAAAGGAAAACATAGGTGATACACTCAACACATCAACCACCAAAATGTACTTGGTGACACAACTCCAATGGCAAGGGGGAAAAAAGCAAAAATAAATGAATGGGACTACATCAAACTAAAAAAGGGAGATTAAGAAATTGTGGAATTTGTACTCAATGGAAGGCAACCAGCTCTTTAAAAAGATGGAATAGTGTCTTTGGAGACAAAATGAATGGGACTTGAGGTTATTATGCTAAGTGAAAAAAGTCAGAAAGTGAAGTTATTCTACAGTTTCACTCATTTGTGGTACATAAATAACCAGAGAATGCAACCTAGCAAAACACAATACAAATAACACAGAATCTATGAAAAATAGTGCTTACGAGAGTGAATAGGGTGGGGGAGGTGTCAGGAATAGGGTAGGAATTTGATGGGATACTGACGAGCATTGCTGGTGAATGAAGCTTGGGCCCAAACCACATAAAGATGTCATCTTGTACTCCAAATTGCATAGTTGTGTAAACAATCAGAAATAAGTAAAATTTAAGGGAAAAAAAAATGTTAAAAAGAAAAAATGAACTATTGCTATATTCAATCACATAGATGCATACCATGTGATTTTATGCTATACCTCTAAATAATAAATGTTGTAAAACAATGCTATATCAATAAATGAATTAATTAAATGTATAAAAGCAAAAAAAATTATGCTGACCAAAGAAAGCATGTTGCATAGTTTCATTTATATTAATTTTTTAAAACAAACAAAACTAAGCTGATGGAAACCAAAAGGTGGTTGTGTGGAATACAGGGAATATGAATGAAAAGGGGAAAAGGGAACTTACTGGCATGTCAAAATGTTCTGCATCTTATTTGGGGGTAGGAATTACACCAGTTATCCAATTGCCTAAGCTTATCCAAGTTGAGATATAACTTTTGAATATAAATTGCACCTCTGTAAAATAAATGTTTTTTAAAAATCATATTTCTTTAAATAACGGATGGTTTCGCTCATAGCAGGAGTATAATGGATCAGGCGAGAAAATAACAAGAATAATGAACAGCCATATACCAGAGACATTTGGTGGGGGTGGAGTGGGGAATGGGATCAAAAACAGGGGCATGGGAAGGAAAGTACACGGGACTATGGTGATGGCACACTGGTGACTTGGTGATGGGAAACCCGCAGGGATTACAACTGAGATGAAAAATAAAAGTACAAAATGATGTAAAAATAAACTGTTATAAAAATAAATAAATACATAAATTTAGAAAACTCAAAAAAAATCATATTTCTTTGTGTCATCTGAAGAACTCAGTACTTACCACGTGGTCTCTTTTTACTGCAGAACATTATTGCACCTGATAATTTTTCACTAGTTGGCCTACATAAGAAAACAAGAAAATTGCCCATTAGCATTTGCTCATGCTCATTAACCATAATTTTCCTTCATTTTAGTTTCTTTTTGGTCAGTCATTCACATAACAAAGAATAACATTCAATTTTCCAGACTTAAATCTAACCAGATAAGAATAATTCTATTAAGTTAGTGTTTTGTGTTTATTTGGTCACTATCTAAGAGGGGAATAGCTATGCCATGTGGCAGATCCACTTCTAGTGTTTTGAGGAAACCTTCATATGGCCTCCTAAAGAATACAAAACACTAATTTGAAAGGAAACCTGCACTCCTATGTTTATTACAGCACTATTTCCAACAGACAAGATATTGAAACCACTCAAATGCCCCAAACAGATGAGTGAATCAAGATGTGGTATATATAAGTATGTATGTACACACCGTGGAATACAATGCAGCTATCAAAAAGATGCACTCATGCTATTTGTGGCAACCTGAATGGAGTTGGAAGGCACTATACTAAGCAAAATAAGTCAGAAGGAAAAAGATAAATACCGGATCATTTCACTTAATGTGAACTACAGAGAAACCAAACAAAAGGTCAGATACAAACCTTGAAAGCTGATTATGGATCTGAGACATCCAGCAGGAGAGCATGGGGGAGAAGTGAAAACAGGAGGGTGGAGAGCATGGCAGACTATGACCAATGCTACGGAAATAGGGTTGTAATAGGTTGGAGTAAAAGGGACAGAGGGGCCTAATGGAGGATTACTGGAGCTTTGAGAGTAGGTGTGGAGAAATGACATACAACTGTAGAGGTGTAGCCTATACCTCAATAAAATAAATCTAAATTAACAACATCAATAAAAAGTAAATATTTATAGAAATTGAACCTTAAAAAAGAATATTTCTATGCAAAAATGGTGAGCTTATATTATAGAAACTATTGGAGCTATTTAAGGTAAACACAGAGGTGTAAGGGCGGTGAGAGGATTCACCAGAGACAGAGAGGGGAGCAGATCAGGAGACTGACGAATTACACTGCTGAGGGGAGCAGTGGACAAGACAGGAGAGCCTGCTATGCCATGTGGGTCACCTCCCTAGCTGGAATCAAACTGATGCTAAAGTGGCTGTAGCTAGCTTTGTAGTACTGGGCTTTAGCCTGCTGTGCCACCAGGGAGGGCCCGTCCAATTTTCTAATGTATTCCAAACACGTGAATTAGAATATCTCAGGGATGAGGCTCCAGCATCTGTTTTTTGTTCGCGTGCCATAGGTGATTCCTTCCCACAGCCAGAGCTGGGAACCACTGCTAAACTGCAGGAGCTAAATGTGAGAGGAAGTTATTGACTGGATTCTAGAGGAAAAAAATACAATTCAGTTTTTTTCATCAATATATTCTTACATTTCTTCTTCAGATATGTTATCCAAAAAGCCATAATTACCATTATCTTTCATTTTTTCCTGCATGTGGTCTAATTTCTTCATATGGTAAATTAATTTTACCCAAAAATTAGAATGAATACATAAGAAGTAAAAAATTATTTCAAACACGTAGTACCCAACAGATCATGGAAGCAAGCTTAGGCATCTTTGCACACAACTGGGTACTGATGCATGCTCTTTCAGTTAAAAAGAGAAGTGACTTGTTTGCTCCCCTCGCAAAGAAGTGGTGTGGCAGGATGCAGTAACATACATAAAGAAGAAGTTGGTCAGTCATACGGAGACTAAAAGAGGGGAAGAACAGAGCTTATCACTTCATTATTGCAACAAAGGAAATGTAGGGGAAGTTCATAAAACCCACTACTTCCCTACAAATCGCTCAGAATCTAAAAGGCCTAAAACTGACTATTTGTCTCTGTTGTGCACCAGCACCCGAAATCCATGCATTCTCCTCTACTACCTCAGGGAAAGTTGCCATCTGCTGGGGTATGCCTAACAAACTGGGCAACTGACACTTTGTGAAACCCACTACTTTTCTAAGGATTGACTACTAAGCCACATGAATTCAAGCTAGAAGATGCATGCCATGTGAGTGTGTGTGTGTGTCCATGCTCAAAATATTTCCTAAATAAAAGAATGAATGAGGTCTTCAACTTCCATGAGGAATCCAGCAAGGGCTTCCAGGTGATAAAAGGCGCCTCCCTATTACCAAATACCCTTCCCAGACCCCAGCTCCAAGTACTAGCATGTCTTAGATCATTCCAAGCTTGTGCCATGGTGGCTTTCTTGACAACACCCATGGTGGCTTTCTTGACAACACCCTCCTTCTACTGTTCTCATCCTCCTGTGCATTTCCATCTCCAGCCTAGGGAAAACCTCAAAGGATGAGCAGTATTTGGTTAGCAACAGAAGCAATGTTAGAGGAAAACTGAAGAAGGGGAAATTTGTAAATGTTGGTGGAGGACAACAAAAGGAAGTGTTCTGGCGATACAACAAGATTCACAAAAAGGGTTTCTTGAGATAAAATCTTTCTATGAGAAATAACAAGGACAAAAATGGGTTTTCATCCATGAAAGACAGTCTTTGTTCCAAAACAAATAGTAATAATGATACAATATGGCAGCAGGGTGAATGAATTCTGAAACAATGACATCTAAATCTGATGGCCCCATCCAGCTAGATGATGAAGACTCATCAACAAGTTCTAAACCAACTCGTTAGGGCTTGAAAACTCTCAGGAGACTAAGTGAACATGTTCTGTAGTCACAACTCAGGATCCCTGGAGCAGTAAAAAGATAGAATGATTCTTTTAGCAAGATAGCAAAAGAATCATCTTGCCCTGACAGATGGCCATGAGAAGGCAGTAGAGAAAGAAACTCAGTCTCTCAGGAAGCTAATATAAGTGCTGGCCACTAGCCAATTTATTCTTTCATTCTCTGTATTTGTTTGCTAGATAGGCTTGAGGGACTAATCCTAACAGACAGCATTACAAAAGATGAAGCAAAATATAGTTGTGCAATAAAAATGTAACTGAAGTGAAAATATCCATTAACTTCTTCTCTTTCTTGTTTTAGATCTTTCTGCAAGTTCTCGTATGAGAGATCCTAAGTAGTCAACTCTAAAGCAATGCCATATAAAATTACCTTGAAGTCACATGGATATTTCATTGTTTTCTATTTTCCTAGTACAATTATCCAATGTATCTTTGAAGCCTTCATTTTAAAGATAAAGACTACATCCAGCTTTTACTTTTAGCCATTTTTGTTCCTAAAGAAAATATTCTCCTCATACTTATTCAAGATTGGATTATATGAATTGAACAATATATCTGTAAGAGTTGTAATTATAAGATCTATATTTATATACTTACTATTTCATAGTAATGATCTTATGTCTTACTCTCGAAAAGATAAAGATAAAATTAAAAACCAAGAGTCAACATCCAAATTCTTGTCCTCCTCCAAGTCAATCTTTCCTTGTCAGAAGATCCATCTGGCACATTTAATGAGGTTCACAGTGCAGTGGCATATTCTAGTGTAACTTTCAGAAAGTAAAATTTAGTCCTTTTATTCTTGCACATTTATCAACTTACCACAATACTACAATTGACACTTGTTCCACCTTTAAAGGATGTTGGAGTAAAGAAATTCATCACCTGTTGAATTTTGGATCAGCGTAGTTCTAAGGAAATAAAGTAAACAAAATCAGATGAGAGAAAAAGATATGCTGAAATGAGATCTAGCTCTACAAACGGAAATTTAGAAAATGGTTTTGAATTTCAACCATCACAAGTGTTAAAGCAACAGTAGCAACATTAATAAATTCCTCCTTTTTTGAAATCATTCCCAAAGCAAAGAAATGGAAAAGGGAAAGCTGCTAAACAGTTCTTATCCTACCCCCGGTTTCATTCTATGCAAAGGATTAAAATGGTGGCATCCTCCATAAGCATGATCAAAATCAAAAAGGCCAGAAACAAGTGTTAACACGGAGTGGAAAAGGGGGAATCTTGTAAGACTATTGGTAGGAAAGTAGACTATGAAAGACAGTATGGAGTTAACACAAAATATTAAAAATATATCTATTATATAATGTGACATGGCAATTCCACTCCTGGGCATCTATCCAAAGACTACCAAAACTCTAATGTAAACAAATATATGCATTCTACGTCCACTGCAGCATTATTTCCAATAGGCAAGCTATGGAAACAACCTAAGTGTCCAGTGAGAGATGAGTGGATAAAGATGTGATATATATGCACAATAGAATACTAAGATTTTTTCTTAAAAGATGAAATTCTCGGGCCCTCCCTAGTGGCACAGTGGGTTAAAGCACTGCACTGAGAAGCTAAAGCCATTTCCGCATGAGTTAGATTCCCGCCTGCTCTGGAAATGACCACATGGCGTAGCAGACCTCTCCTGACCCGCCCGCTGCTCACCTCAGAAGTGCACTTTGTTGATCTGCCTGTTCTGCTCCCCACTCTGTCTCTGGTGAAGCCTCTCGCCACCCCTGCACCTTTGGCCTATACCCAGTTCTGTATGCATAAATAAATAAACCTTTAAAAAAAAAAAGATGAAATTCTCATTTGCAACTACATGGATAAAATGGATAGGATTACAAGAAACAAAACAAGTCAGAAGAAAAAGAAAGATGATTTCATTCATATGTGAAATATGAAGAAACAAAGCAAAGGATCACACAAAAACCAAACAAAATAAATCTTTGAAATCTGAGTACAGAACTAAGTCTACAGAGAGGAGGTAAAGGGTGTCAATAAACTATGGAAGAAGACGAATGGTATTTTAGTGGTGTACTTTGATATTGAAGTCAATAACAAGACATCCATGTCTAAGTGTGGTTAAGTGCTGTGTGCAGACAAGGGCATCTTGTCTATATCATGACTCCAGAAGGCCTCTACTTACTGTGAAAGTGTTTATACCTGTGTGGAGGTGATTCAAAGTTTAATTCAAAGGATTAAGTTTGAGATTCCCTCTAATGACCTGAGGCCACTCAACAATCAAGTGATTACAGTTAATTCCCCCTGCTCCTATTCCATGATCACCAAGCAACCTGCTGATAATAATTTGTTTTCCCAAAGAAGTCTGCCTACAGGGAAAGAATGCATGAGTCATGCATACTGAAGTGAACATCCTGGCCCTCCTGGCAGTTATATTATACGTTTAAAATTAATAACTTGTCATTATTATAGCATCAGTTTCCTGAGCTAATATTAATATGGCCCAAAAATCAGTATGCTGTTAAGTTGTGGCCCAACATTTGCAGGACAACAACACACTCTAGCCATTGTAAATTCACCACCCGTCCTCAAGGGAATGGCCTGATGACCCACTCAAGAGGCAGCAGGATGTAGAAGCTTGTCTTTTGGAGCCAAATCCCTGATCTTGGTTCCAGCTTTTTTCACTAATGCATTACAGAATCTTGAGCAAATAAGCTCAGTTAGTTTCAGAAGCTACCTGGGTGGATGTTGGGGACAGAAGAACAGGGTACAATTGCTCATTAGATATTAAGTAACTTCAAGACAGCCCTCTCAACATTCTTTGTCAAAGCACCTACACAAACATTAGAATGAAATGAAGATAGTTCAGTGTAACTCCTTTAAGACATTCTGCAATAAAGTAAAGGAGGTAAGTGGGAATGGGTAATAAGACATGTTATAGTAGCAGACTGGACCATGGGGATAATCTGAGAGGGCAGAAACAGTGGAAAGTGAAAGACTGAGAATATGAGGTGGAGGTCTAGAAAGGCAAAGGAACTGGAGGAGACAAGCTTAGGAAAAGGAAGGGCCTGGCATTTGGGAAAGATGGGAACAATGGAAGCTAAGAAGCAGAATCTTAGCAGCTCCCCTCACAATGTACCTCTCCCTGCTTGGCTTCATCTCAGGACCTAGGGAAGAAATGGACTGTCCCCACTGGGGAGACCTCCTACTTCCTTAGAGCAGTACATTCTCTGGTTCTCAAGACTCAGGGCCAATTGGAAAGGTGTTCCACACAGCTTCAAGGCATGTACCCTGACCCCTGCCCACTGTGAGGATCTCCTTCCCTCCCTCTTTCTCCAGCCTCTGTTCTGATCTGCTTGCCCTTCTCTTTCCCCTACTCTGCTTTCTCTTCCCTTTTGGAGATACTGTGCTATATAGGAGAGACTTTTAGAATAACAGGATTCCAATCCCAATTCAGTTCTTATCGAATGTTACTTTGGCCACTTGCCCTTCCTAAGCTGCTATGTGTAGTTAGTATACTCTAGGAGGGTAGTATAATAGAGGGCAATAAAAGAGAGGTGACTCCCATGGCAGTTAATAGGTTAAGTATATGGATGGATGGATAGATAGATAGATAGATAGATAGATAGATAGATAGATAGATAGATAGATAGATAGATAGATAGATAGATAGATAGATAGATAGATAGA
>NW_004567124.1:18806562-18847154 GCF_000260355.1 Condylura cristata | reverse complement strand
ACTGTTGGTGTATCTTATTCATGTTATTCTTGCTTTTGCAATATATATGTGTGTGATTTCAGGTGGTATTGCATTATTTCATATGATGGTAGATTATCTGAGCCTAAGGATCCTCAATGTTCTTCCATATAAGTGAATGTAATGTCATCTTTGTTTTATGCTGTTTCAATTTATAAATGTTTTATAGGAATATTCTACTTCTGGTAAGCAAAAGAAACATGCAGAACAGTCTCCCCATTTTTAAAAATGTGTCCCTTTTTTTCTTTTCCTACTCCTTTCTCTTTTCTCTTCCTAGTTTCTTTTCCATATTTTCCTAATTTCCCTAGATACTTCTAAAGAAGGTGTTTGCTTCCTAGCCCAACCCACATCTACTCTGAGGCCTGCCCCAATGAGGAACAGAAAGGAGAGAGGCTGCCTGAAAAGCTAGTGTCAAGCAGGCTTAGGTGAACCTTGGAAAATCTCACCTGCTTGTGCAATAGTGGGGCGCACAGATGGGAAACTGGGATGGCAGCATCCCTTTGGCCCTAGATTCCCAAAGGCTGATAAATTGAGCCTCAGCCAGTTGTCCTGTACCTGGACACAGTCACCTTGCAGTCATATTTGCTGCCTACCAGCCCAACAATATTCCCCAGGGCCTCTGGGGCCAAGACCCTAAGGGATGGTTGAGCTGAAACACAGTTTTAAGATCCCCAAAGAAGAAAGATCTTTGTGTAGCAAGTAAATCTCAGTGAGGGATAAAGAATAAGCCCAGGCCTCTGTCCTGCTTATGTACAACTTTGGGTGTGATGTGAGGATAACATGTCATCGCATCTGGTGTCTGTGACAGCTTCCAAATGCCAATAGAGCTTGAAGATTACTGTAGATATGGGAAAAAAAGAGGAATGAAAATCATTTAAGCCTGTGAGTGTGAGAGAGGGAGAGATAAAGAGAGCGACAGAGTGAGAGAATGATGGTTAGTATAGCCAACTTTATAAATTGCCTAACAATTATATTTAATTTCCATGCCTCAATAATAAATGATTCTGGGGCCCTCCCTGATGGCACAACAGGTTAGGACACAGGACTGCAAGCAGGCCGCAGCTGCTTCAGTTTGAGTTCGATCCCTGGCCCCGAAGGTGACCCACATGGCACAGCAGACCTCGCCTGACCCACCCGCTGCTCCCCTCAGCAGTATACTTCGTGGATCTGCCTGTTCTGCTCCCCACTCTGTCTCAGGTGAAGCCTCTCACTGCCCCTGCACCTCTGGCTTGTACCCCAGTTCTGCATGAATAAATAAATCTTTTTTTAAATAAATAAATGATTCTATTTCTCAATGCCATATATCACATTGATTGTGTTGTGCATTGTCTCACAGACACCAAGGTCTACTTATGTTCTATTAGGTATGCAGTTGTCTCCCAGCCACAAAATTCTAAAGCAGTGTGAACACTCCTCTCCTCCTTCCTCTTATTTAGGCCCTTCATTTTCCTCTTTAGTCTCCCAGTTTTCTTATCTCTTCCTCTCTGCTCCCTTCTTTGCCTGCTCTCATTGCCTCGCTTTTTCTCCCTTCATGTCCTCACCTTCACTTACTCTCCCAAAAATGCCTACCAGATGTAGTCACCATCTTTACATCTCTAACTTCCCTATTCTCACACCAGTCCTGGAGCCAAAGAGTGAGGTTGGTCCCACTAGCTCTGTAACCTTCAGTTCCCCTCCACATGAAGCCCCAGTTTACCTGTCCATACACAAGGACAACCGCAGGAATTCATAAGACCATTTAAACAACTGAATCAGGTCATACCTGTGAAGAAATTAGCACAGTAGCTCCTACCACAACATTATTATTCAAGAAAGGAAAGCAATTATTGTTTTTCTTTTTCTTAAATGTATTCTTTTTAAAGATTTATTTATTCATGCTTACAGAACTGGGGTACAGGCCAGAGGTGTGGTGGGTGAGAGGATTCACCAGAGACAGGGTGGAGAACAGAACAGGCAGATCAACAAAGTGCACTGCTGAGGGGAGCAGCGGGCGGGTCAGGAGAGGTCTGTCTCGCCATGTGGGTCAGCTCCCTGGCTGGGGATTGAACTCGTGCTGCAGTGGCTTCATAGAGTTTCATAATGTGGTACTTTAACCCATTGCGACATCAGGGAGAGCCCTCTTAAATGCATTTTAACTCTCCCCAGGTAGCAAACCTCCTATCAAATCTGAGCTCCATCCCTACTCATGCTCAACCATAAAACACTCATTAGGTGCTTGATTTATGTCAAACTTGAGCTGGGTCAAGACAAGAGGGATACATATCTGTCCTTCAAAACCCACAATCTGGGGAAGATGGATACATAGAAAGGTCATAGAGTAGCAAGTGCAGGGCTATGTTAGAGGAAACAGAATGGAACCAGGGGAAAAGGAGTTCCCAAGACTGTGTTGCAAAGTTAGCTAAGATCTCAGATGTGGCGATTTTCATGTGAGTTCTTTTGAAATGCAAAGAAGAGTTTGCTCAATGAAACACAGTAAACACAGGCAAAAGGAAGAGCAAAGGGGAAAAACCAGTATTATGAAAGGGAAGAGGATGGTTTAGAGAGCAGTGACAGTCACAGCAAACAGATCAGAGTGGGATGTGGAAGAGTGTGGTATATGTGTGGCTGACAGGTAGCTAAGAGATGGATTCTGAAAGAAGTTATCCTCATCTTCATTAGTGCCATCACCATCATCATCACTAGCATGTATGGGTACATGGTCTTGTGCTAAGACCCTAATCTCATGTAACCCCCACCAAACTCTGGACAGGGACTGTTATTCTCCCGTTTAATGGTGAAGTGACACAAAACATTTCTATGGTAAGATCTTGTGTTTGATCTGATAGTGGTGAGGAAGAATAGTTCTCTTAGTAGAAAGTAAGACGAGATTCTATCCTTCCTTGTCCATATTCACTCCTCCCTCGGGTTCTCTATGCAAGTGCATGCTGTCAGAGTTTGTAAGAAAGTTATTCTCACTAGCACAGAAAGATATGGGAGAGTGAAGACAACATGTTAGTGGAGTTGGACTCTAGAAATATTTCTGTAGTTGAATTGACAATTTTCTTAATGATTCATATGTGGAGTTGCAAAATAAGGAGAATCTAGGTTCGTGCCTAGGTTTTTAGCTTGAGACACCAAGGGATAGGAGTACCATTAACTAAAATGATAACTACTACTATGAAGTATGAAGTAGGTAGAAGAGCAGGAACATATTTGGGAAGGGGAATGGTTAACTTAGTTTCCATAGGTAAGCCATGCAAAAAGCCAGTTGCACAAAAATAGATGACTAGAGGCCCTACCTAGTGGCGCAATGGGTTAGGACCAGCATTGCAAGCAGCCACAGACGCTTCAGTATGAGTTTGATCACCCAGCCAGGAGGTGACCCACATGGTGCAGCAGACCGCTCCTGACCTGCCCACTGCAGCCCTCAGCAGTGTACTTAGTCCATCTGCCTGTTCTGCTCCCCACTCTGTCTCTGGTGAATTCTCTGACTGCCTCTGCACCCCTGGCTTGTACTCCAGCTCCTTATGCATAAATAAATAAATAATTAAAAAATAGATGACTAGATCAAGAAGATGTGGTATATATACACAAGGTAATACTATTCAGCAATCAAAAGAGATAAATTTGTGCCATTCATAGCAAGATGGATGGAGCAAGAAGGGATTAGACTTAATGAAATAAGCCAGAAGGAAAAAGAAAAACATTGAATGATTTCACTTATAAGAAGAATATTGGGGAACTAATTAAGGGATCAAGGGGAAAAAATAGCAATAATAATATAAAAAAAAAACTAGCAGGCGACCATAAATAAGAAACATTTTGCAAGGGAGGGGGAGGAAATGGGATCAAAACAGGAAAGAGAAGGGCCATGTGTGAGCTGGTGGTGAGAATTTTACAGGGAATACACAGTGATGTAAACGATATTTAAAAAAAGATTTAGTTTGAACATGTTAGGCTTGACATGCCTCTTAGACCCTGAAAATAGCTTTGGCATTAAATAGGGGGGAAAAAAAACAGGTTTATAGATTTATAATCATCAACATAAAAGGAAACGCTGAGGTCATGCAGGAAAAATTATCTCATTTGGGAAAAAGAATAAAGAGAAGTGAGGAGAAGACAAGGGTGAGGCTGAGTCAATAAAATGACAGAGTCCTCGGGACACTCAACCTCAAAAGAAGGGACATGCAAATGCTGTCACTTTCCTTCTGTGCCTTCTTCTCTGAGTATCTAACACAAAGTCTGGCGCAAAGTAGATGCTCAAAACACTGTCACTGAGAAAATAAGAGGAGGAAGGAAAGAAAGACAGCCTCAAAGAAAGGAAAGAAAATGTTCACCAAAATAAAATGATCAATAATGTTTAATATTCAGTTGAAAATGTGTTAATATCTGAAAAATATTTTATATTGCTAAGAAGTCAGTAAGACTTTAAGTATGTGCTATAAATGTGGACCATTTTCTATGACATCTTTTCACGAAAAAATCCCAAAAACAAAGGCTAACACCCAATTCTTATACATACCAAACACGTATTTTGACTGTATTCAAGACTTATTTTAAGGAGAGTTACAATTTCCAATTTACTTTGAGATGATAGATTAAGTCCCCTCCTATTAAATGAAAATTGCCGATTTACCAGGTAAGAACAAAATAATATCCTCCTGTGCACAAAAAATCCACCAGGGGGACATAAGCCACTTGTTCCCCTCATTGTTACAGAGGCATAGATGATGAAACAACATAAAAGCACAGATGGATAACTACAGGTTTTAAAAATCACCCTGGATTCACATTTTGCAACAAAGGTTAGCAGGGAACAGCACCTGAGCCAACCTGACCGTTTGTGGACACAGGTGTTGCTAATCCCATATGTGGTCCTATTTCCTCATCTGCTGCCTAATAAGCCATCAGCCTCCAATTAATATATCTCACCCATGCCCTTTTTCTCCAAAATAGCTAATTGTGAACAAGGGACCTGAGACCTCATGCTGTCAACAAAACAGATGAAAAACCAATTTTTGTTTAGACAAATCTTAACACTGAAAACATACCCCTCGAGCCTCAGTGGGTATAACAATCTGTTCCTGTGTAAAATAAAAATTAATCATAGAATAAATAATATCTTGAATAGGTGCAATGGAGACAAACCCTCTGAAAAAAAAAAACTGAAACCAACTATTACGATAAGCAAGGGACAAATACCCACAAGCCAAGAAGAAATGGACATTGACCCTACTCCCACTAGCCATTTATTAGATGATATGGACAGAACAAAAGTTTGAATTTCAAAGGAAAGAGTCCTATTTCCCAAACCAAACTAATATCCACACAACGCTGTTTTTTTTTTAATTGAAGGAGAATAATAAAGCCCATTTCTAAACCTCAACCACCCAGAAAATAAAAGCAGCAAAACAAGCCAGCCACCTGGAAAAAAGAAATAGAACGTCCCAACTAACCCAAATCTAATTCACCTTGAGACTTCATGAACCACTGAATGCTCCCGCCCGACTCACCTCAGCCTGGACCTACCAAGCTTCCCCAAAAGAGATATTTCCCAGCAGTGCGGGAAGATCAAATAGGTACCCATTCCGTGACCATATTAATGAGAAAACCGAGGCTATTCTGAAAGCTCTCAGAATGGCACAGAAAACAAACTGAGTCTCTTGGGGACATTCTTGCAAACCTGACATCAACTCCCGGAAAAAACCTCTTGACCACTTACCACTACCGGATGCTTCTAGAGGGTAGATCAGAATCAGCATCTCATCAAAAAAAGAAAAAGGTGTTGCAGGATAGCAGCTTCGCTAGCGTTTGAGGAAGGAGAAAACACTCCTTGGAAAAAACACCAATGCTCAGAAGAGTGACTTCTATAGCTGCCCGCTGCAGCTGCCAGGACAGAAGTGGTTAATCTTGGAGAAACAAAAGGAAGTTCCCTAGAGGCTGACTTCAGGAGAATGGCTTCCTCTGTGGGAACCAAGAGTTCAGAAGGATGGCAGCTGACTTCAGGAGAGGTCATAACTACCATTTTTGCTAAGCAAACTTTTTTTTATCAGCACTCAACTGAGGGAGATACCCAGATATCTTGAGTTCTCACCTGTTTTTCCAGAGTTGAAGGAATTAGCAATGTTCATCATTACAAGAAAACTTCAGTTCTCTTTTGAATAGAAGCTAGGCAAGCAACATTCAACACACATAACAGGGATACTTTTTTTTGCCAACATCCTTAATTTCAGCTCAGAGTGAGCAAATATTTAACCCTGAAGGTGCTGAAGAACAAATGTACATAGGAAATGGATTTAAATTTGTCAGCTCAGAATCACTTGGAGGAGGCTCTGTATTTTAGGATGAGATTAGATGAAAACAAAATATTTTGGTTTGTGTCTATTTTTAAAAGAAAGAATTGTGGTTCATTTAAGTATTTCTAAAGTCATTTAGGGATTTTCCAGAAGTTGCATCAGATTTGCAGTTAAGTACTGAAACCAAGTATGTTTTAATCATGTCTCTATAACCAGTGCAAGCTGATCCCCTGTGCATAGTCAGCTCCACTCCCCTGGAACATCCTGGTACTGTGCCGCACATTTCCACAGAGAGCAGAATGAAAGAGAAAGGAGGGCCTTTCCCTGCCAAGGATCCACAGCCACAGGAAACCAGATTTCTTAAAAAAAGAAAGATGGATTTCCTCCTTGTGTGATAAAAAGGACCAAGAACAGTTAATACAAGAAAGCAAGTAGCTCTTTTGAATATGTATAACGAAAAACATTTTTTAAAATGTCTTAAGTGGGCTTCCCTGGTGGCTCAACAAATTAAAAGCACGGTGCTATGGAGCTATCCACAGGCACTGCAGCTGAGTTCAATCCCCAGCCAGGGAGGTGATCCACATGGTACAGTAGACCTCTCCTGACCCACCCACTACTCCTCTCTGCACTATATTTCAGTCGATCTGCCTGTTCTGCTCCCCACTCTGTGTCCGGTGAATCCTCTCACCCTGGGCACCACTGGCCTGTATCCCAGTTCTTATATGCGTAAATAAATAAAATGTGATAAAGGGCCCTCCCTAGTGGTATAATGGGTAAGAACACAGCACTGTAAGCTAGCTGCAGCTGCCTCAGTTAAGTTCGACCCACAGCAGGGGAGCTGATCCACATGGCCTGGCAGACCTCTCCTGCCTGGCCCACTGCTCCCCTCAGCAGTGTACTTCCTCAAGCTGCCTATTCTGCTCCCCACTCTATCTCTGGTGAATCTTTTTGCTGCCCCTGCACCTCTGGCCTGTACCCCAGTTCTGTATGCATAAATAAATAAATCTTTTTAAAATCTATTATTTTTAATGTGATAAGTATAGCTTCTTCACCATTTTTTACCTATCACATTGGCAACTATTACAAAATTGATGATTTCCTGGTGGAAGGAGAGACAGTATGCATACACCATGAAAAAGTAGTCAGCTACTTAAAAATATGGAAATCTGCTGTTTTTTCAAAATGGGTAGACCTAGAGCGTATCATCCTTAGTGAAATAAATCAGATAGAAAAAAACAAACACAATATGATCACACTCATATGGGATATACAGAGAAAACAAACAAGTGAATGAAGATTATACATGCACACACACGTCAGTACTATTTTTAAAGGGAAATTAATATATGATAGTTGTTTATAGAGAGGAAAACATCCTCTCTCATACTGTTAGAGGGAGTAGCAACTAATAAGATATTTTTAAAGGGAAATTAAGTATTACCTATCAAACACAGAAATGCTTATTTCCTATCTCTTTTTTTAAAGATTGATTTATTTATTTATTTATGCATACAGAAATGGGTTACAAGCCAGAGGTACAGGGGCAGTAAGACGATTCACCAGAGACAGAGTGGGGAACAGAACAGGCAGATTGATGAAGTACACTGCTGAGGGGAGAAGTGGGTGGGTCAGGGGAAGTCTACCATGCCATGTGGGTCACCTCCAGGGTCAGGGATTGAACTCAACACTGCAGCAGCTGCAGCTAGCTTGCAGTGCTGCATCCAGCTCGCAGTGCTGTGTCCTTACCCATTGCACAACAAGGGAAGGCACCATTTCCTATCTCTTAAGTATTTACCTTACAGATGATCACAAACATATCTGTAAAAAAAAAAAAAAAAACCTAAAAATGATGGACAAATTCCTACAACTTTACAAAGCTAGGTAAAGAAGAAATAGAACACCTAAACAAACCAATTACAAGCAGTGAAACTGAAACAGTAATCAAAACCCTCCCCCAAAACAAAAGCCCATATGGATAGATTCCCAAATGAATTCTACCAAGTGTTGAGAAACAAACTAGTGCCTATCCTACACAGATTCTTTCAAAAAATTGAAAAGGAAGGTATACTACCAAATATGTTTTATGAAGCCAACATTACCCTAATACCAAAACTGAATAAGGACAACACAAAAATGAAAGCTACAGACCAATCTCTCTAATGAACACTGATGCAAAAATTCTCAATAAAATCTTTGCCAACAGATTCCAACAATGCATCAAAAAAAAATAGTTCAAGACCAAGTAGGATTTATTCCAGGGACAGAGATGATTCAACATCTGAAAATCAATTAATATAATCAAACACATAGACAAAAAGAAAAAGAAAAAACATATCATATCAACAGATGCTGAGAAAGCATCTGACAAAGTTCAACATCCATTTATGATAAAAGCCCTTGAAATTCTTGGGATAGAAGGACTATAATTTAACATAATAAAGGCCATATAAGACAAGCCCAGAGCCAATATTATTCTCAATGGTGAAAAACTGAAAGCCTTTCCCTTAAAGTCTGGGACAAACATGTCCAATATCACCACTGCTTTTCAATAGAATACTGGAACTCCTAGCCAGAGTAATAAGACAAGAGCCAGACATACAAGTAATTCAAACTGGGAAAGAAGAAATAAAACTATCACTAGTTGCAGATGATCTAATAATACACATAGAAAATCAAAAAAATTCTACAGGAAAACTAATCCAAATAATCAACCAATTTAGTAAAGTAGCAGGATACAAAACCAACACACGAAAAATAGCCTTCCTATATGCAAACAATCAATCTGAAGAAAACGAAATCAAGAAAATCATCTTTTTTACAATTGAAACAAAAAAAAAATCAAACACTTGGGAATAAACCTTAAAAAAAAAAAAAAAAAAAAGGTGAAGTGGCCCTCCCTGGTAGTGCAGCAGGTTAAAGCACAGCACTAAAAAGCTAAAGCCACTTCAGCATGAGTTCAATCCCTGCCCTGGAGGTGATCCACATGGCATGGCAGACCTCTCCTAACCCAACCACTGCTCAGCAGGATACTTCGTAGATCTGCCTATTCTACTCCCCACTCTGTCTCTGGTGAATCCTCTCAACCACATGTCTAGCCTGTACCCCAGTTCTGTATGCATAAATAAATAAATCTTAAAAAAAAAAAAAGAGGTGAAGGACCTCTACAAAGAAAATTATAAAACACTGCTAAAAGAAATAGAAGATCCAAAGAAATGGAAAGATATTTCTGCTCATGAATTGTAAGAATTAACATTATGAAAATGGCCACACAACCAAAAGCAATTTACAGATTCAATACTATTCCAGTAAAAATTTCAATGACATTCTTCAAAGAAATAAAACAAATATTGATGAAATTCTATGGGGCCAAAAGAAACCTTGAATAGGCAGCCCTCCCTGGTGGCGCAGCCGGTGAAAGCACAGCACTAAGAAGCTAAAGCCACTTCCACATGAGTTCGATTCCCGCCTGCCCCAAAGGTAACCACATGGCATGGCAGACCTCTCCTGACCCGCCCACTGCTCCCCTCAGCAGTGTACTTCATTGATCTGCCTGTTCTGTTCCCCACTCTGTCTCTGGTGAAGCCTCTCACCACCCCTGAGCATCTGGCCTGTACCGCAGTTCTGTATGTACAAGTAAATAAAAAAAGAAACCTCGAATAAGCAAAGCTCTCCTGACTAAAAAGGAGGGGAATGGAGGTATCACACTTCCAGGCTTCAAACTATACTGCAAAGCTGTAATAATTAAAACTGTATGGTACTGGAAGAGAAACAGACTCACAGACCAATGAAATCAAGTAGAAAGCCCAGAAATTAACCCAACAACTTATGAACAACTAATTTTTGATAAAGGAGGAAAGAATATGCACTGGAAGAAGAACAATTTGTTCAATAAATGGTGCTGAGAAAACTAACCACTACGTGCAAAAGAATGAAGCTAGATTACTGCCTCACACCATGCATGAACAAAAACTCAAAATGACTTAAAGAAGCAGACATAAGACATGAAACCATAAAATATATAGAATAAAATATAGGCAAAACACTACATGACATACATATCAGTAACATCTTTAAGGACACATGATCTAAAGCAAAGAAAATGAAGGAAAAGATAAACAGCTCGGATTACATCAAATTAAAGAGCTTCTGTTCAGCAAGGGAGACATTAACCAAAACAAAGAGACAACCCAATGATTGGGAGAAAATTTTTGCACATAATACTAATGACAAAGGACTGATCACAAAAATCTACAAAGAGATAATGAAACTCAGCAAAAACAAAGTAAACAACCCAGTCAAAAAATGGGCAGAATAGCTAAAAAGATAATTTTCCAAAGAAGAAATGAAAGTGGCCAAAGGCATATGATAAAAAAAAAGTTCAACATCACTTGTAATCAGGGAAATGCAAATAAAAACTACACTAATATATTACCTTACACCAGTGAGAATGACACAAATTTTAAAAAAAAACTAGCAACAACAAATGTTGGTGAGGATGTGGAGGAAAAGGAACTCTCCTACACTGTTGGTGGGAATGCAAACTGGTCCAGCCTCTATGGAGAGCTGTGGTTCCTCAAACTACTAAAAATGGAGCTTTCATGTTCCACTCCTAGGAATCTAACCAAAGGACACAAAAACATTAATTCAAAAGGACATCTGCACCCCTATGTTTATTGGAGCACAATTTACAATAGCTAAGCTATAGAAGCAACCCAGGTGCCCAGAAATGATGTGATATGTTTATACAATGGAATATTACTCAGCAATCAAAAAGGATAAACTCATGTCCTTTGCAGCAACATGAGTGGAGTAGGAAGGGACTATACTCAGCAAAATAAGCCAGAAAGAAAAATAAAAATATCAAATAGTCTCACTCATTGGAGGAATGTAGAGAAAACAAAAAAAGGAATCCAAAAAAAGTAACTATAATTTAAAAAAATCAAAATTATCAGGCAACTATAGATCAAAGACATTCTGTAGGAAATAAGGAGAAAGAAGGATCAGGATAGGGGTGGGAAAAGCACAACAGACTATGGTGATGGTGCATGGGTGAATTGGTGGTGGGATTTTCACAGGGAAACCATACATTATACAAAATTGAAGAATGATATAATGAATATATCTTAAAAATTTAA
Organism: Condylura cristata; assembly: GCF_000260355.1. Classification (NCBI taxonomy): domain Eukaryota; kingdom Metazoa; phylum Chordata; class Mammalia; order Eulipotyphla; family Talpidae; genus Condylura; species Condylura cristata. The sequence continues at coordinate 18,835,726 of NW_004567124.1, read as the reverse complement.
AAATAAATAAATACATCTTAAATATTAGGGGTTGGCTAAATAAGTAAAGGAGCTTCCATACAGCAGAGTACTATACAATCAGTAGAACTGGAGGAAGAATCAGGTCATCTGGAATCAGATCTGGTTCCACCATGACTGGCCAGGTGACTCTGGGTAAGTTCTCAAAGCTCTCTTACCTCTCAGCCTCAGTACCTCATCAGTAAAATGGTGAAAATTACAGTACTTAGTTCAGAGAACTGTCAAAACTAAGACAGTCCCTGAAGCCTAGTAGCTGCTCAATAAATATCAATAATTATCAATGAAAGAAGTTAGCCTCTTGAGACTAGGAAGTTGTCCAAAATTTTCTGTGAAATGAAAATAGCAAGTGCCAAAAGAGGATATATAGGATAATCCCATTTGGTAAAGATATTTTTTAATGTTACATTTACTGTTTCTTCTCACTAAACTGTAAGTTCCTTATAAGCAAGAATTTTATTCTATCCCCAGCTGTATCCCCAATGTTCATAATAGGAAATTAAATATTTATTGACTGAATAAATGATAACGGAAAGAGTAAATAAGAAGAAATAATTAACAGCAGTTATCTTAGGAAAATGTGGAAGCATGGAGGTGCTGGTGGAGCCAGGGAGAAATATTTAATTGTTCATTACTTACCCTCCGTACTACATAAATTTTACACAATAAGTTTCAATGCCAACCAATAAAGATACACCTCTTAGAAGATGGTAGTTTTGTTGTTTTTTGTTTTGTTTTGTTTTTTTAAGATTTATTTATTTATTCATACAGAACTGGGGTACAGGCCAGAGGCTCAGGGGCGGTGAGAGCCTTCACCAGAGACAGAGTGGGGAGCAGAAAAGGCAGATCGATGAAGTACACTGCTGAGGGGAGCAGCGGGTGGGTCAGGCGAGGTCTGCCATGCCATGTGGTCACCTCCGGGGCAGGCGGGAATCGAACTCATGCAGAAGTGGCTTTAGCTTCTCAGTGCTGTGCTTTAACCCATTGTGCCATCAGGGAGGGCCAGAAGATGGTAGTTTTTTTTACAGGGAACATTTTGAGACTTGTGATTGTCCCCACTAACAACAGATGGGAGAGCATAGGATGAATCTACTTATAACCTAATAAATTAAATCAGAAATTAATTTACAAAAGAAGGAAAGCATGGAGTTCTCCTATTGTTCTTGATCTTCTATCAACCATTCCAAAGTCATGCCTATAAATGCCAAACCAGATCCTCTAACCCAGTCCATCAAAACCTCTCTCCATTTCCTAAACATCATCTGTACCTCCCACTGTGACATCTTCACTCAGGAGATCCTCTCCTTTTGGGATACTTTCCATTCATCACCTCACTTTCCAACCTGTCCTTAATGGACAGGATCACAGTCTTTTCTGGCCTTTCCAGTATCTCTGGTCCCTCCCTGACAGCACTTCTAGAAACTGGGTTTGGTACCATTCACTAGCACTTATCCTACAATGTCTATTTTCTCTGCTGGGCTTATAGATTGCCAGGTATAAGGACCATGTCATTAGTTTTGCAAACACACACACAGAGCCCAAATGGAATGAGTGTATATTAAACAGATATATATTGTGATTTTCATTGCAAAAGTTTTCAATACCAGAAATGGTTTATGTACCTCTTCATTCTCCCTGAAATTTCAAGTGTAGAGATGCCTTTCTTTGGCTTACAAAACATATTCCTGTTAAAGCATATTCTTTTCTAAGAGTCTTAAGCTAATTTAAAATGCTCTAGTTATTCATATATGAACTACTCTGAACTAATATAAACAAACTGCTTTTTTCCTAAGAGACAGAGAATGAGGAATCCTTATGGGAGAAGAATGGGATAGAAGGGTTGGCATGTTTACTAAATACCTCAGATCACCTCCCTTAAGTTAGCCCATACATAAAATCTCTTATCAGGAACTCATGGGAAAGACAGAGAGAATGAGCAGAAAGTGAGTCCTTGCTATAATTCCTTATTTTTGAAATATTCATTCCTTTTGAAATGCAAGTATGTTGTTAATTGAATACTATCTTTCAGATATATCTTTGGGTGCTTAAATAAAAATTAACTTTACAGTATGATATTCTTAAAATCATAGAACAACAGATATATTTGTCCCATCCCGCAAAACCCCAAAACCCTTTATCCATCTCTAGAATACAAAATCACAGCACTTGAGGCATGACTAGTATAGATATGTATTTCTGGATCAAAAATGTGAAGGGGGAAATAAAGGTTTAAAAGTGCAGTTTTTTCCCACTGCTAGGTATATACCCCAAAGACCTCAAGGCAAGGATTCAAACAGATATGTATATATTAAATATTCATAGCAACATTATTCATGATAGCCAAAAGGTGGAAATGACCCATAAATCTATTGATGGAATTGATAAACAAAATGTGGTATATATTGGAATTTTATTCAGCCTTTAAAAAGGAATGAAATTCTAATACTTTCTACAATATGGATGAACCTTGAAAATATTATGCTAAATTAAATAAGCCAGATACAAAAGACATATATTCTCTGATCCTAATTTAAAAAGGTAAAGAACAGAGATTACCAAGGGCGAGAAAGAAGGGAGAAAGAGAAGTTACCGTTTATGGGGTCCAGAAGTTCAGATTGGGATAGTGAAAAAATTCTGAAAATGGAAAGTGGTGATGGTCACCTAGAAATGTAAACATATATAATGCTTCTTAACATATTTTCATTCACCAAATGCAGATACTTTGCTAGACACTTTGTGAGATAAAATGTGATTCTTACTCATAGACATGTGTGTCCTATGAGAAGTCAGACAGGTAAATAAAGGGGTTATACAAAAAAAAGGGGTGGGGGAAGATAGGCTCTGTTGTGAGAATTAGACCACCAAAAAGCAGATTCAGTTACTCTGTGACAATTAAACTTAATCACAATGAAATTAACTAATTAAGATTTTGTGACTCCCTGGAATTTTAGGCAATGTCGGCTTGCTTTCTTCAAATACCAAGAAAGGAGAATTGCACTGACTGAACTGGAATACCAAGCCTGATGTTAATCTGAATGACAGGAGAGCATCTCAGTTCTAAAATTATGATTTGGACTAGACAATAAAAAAAGCAAAGAAACCCAAAACATAGTATTCTCTAGTTCCATAAACATGGTTTTAAAAAATCAGTGTACATGCAAAAAGACATATATTGTATGATTCTAGTTTAATAAGGTAAAGAATAGAGATTACCAAGGACTAGCGAGAAAGAGAAGTTACTATTTCTGGGGTCCAGAGGTTCAGATTGGGATAATGAAAATACTCATTATTTTGGAGTGAACCATGTATGTCTTCCTGCTGTGAACTCACCAGAAGTGAACTAATAATGAGGCATTCTCTCTGGGAAGAGCCCTGTAGTCTACAAGGTAAACCAATGCACTACCATATGAAACTACTAGAGTGTAAATCATACAATGTTGTACAAATTATTTATCCACCTTTAACTTTAGCTTTTATTTAAGCTGCTTGTGAAGACCAAATAAGAGATACATTAAGTGAATAATAAATAATAAATGATTCATGTACATGTACATGTAAATTACATATCAGTGACAGAACCCATCGACAAGAACATAACCCATCATCAATCACACAGTTGTTACTCATCAAAGGTCAGTGTCCTCTCTGCTCTCACTCCACAGTCTTCCTAGCTGGCTACCACATTTCCTTTATCAGAAGGGAAGAAAGACCCCCCCCCCAAGTTCTAAGGTCTTTCCATCCTGCTACCACCACCAGCCTTCTCCTCTTTCTCCAGGACAGAAGTTCCTAGACACATATGTTTCAATACACCATAAAGCAGCACAAGAAATTGACAGGCTTCAAGGATGACATCAAAGTTAAATTTAAGTTTTGGCACCATAGGTCCTCCTTTAACTTCATCTATAGGCTTTTGAAAACTGCAAAGTCAAATGAAATTACATATGACAAAATCAATTTGTCCATAAGTTGGTTAATTGACAAATAAAAATTAAGTTCCCACCTCATATTTCTGGTAAAAAAAAAAATCTTAATAAAAACCCCAAATACTTCCAGTATTAAGCAATCATTTTTATTCATTCATTCATTCAATTTTCCAACCAAATTTATTGTAGTTCAATGTCTCAGGTGATGGACACTATCCCCATGGCTCAGGGCTTAGGGCTCAAGGCAGGACCTAACCTGGGACAAGATTCCTTTCATTGCAGAAGACACCCACACTTCCTCACTCAGACTGGAACAACTCACACACACCTGCCATAAAGGAATGTGCACATCTTTGGGGGGTGTGTGTGGAGATGGTGGGGGCTGGTCAGAGAAAACGTAAACAGACCAGGGGAAAGCATAAAACTCCACAAGGTGTGACCCCAGCCAGGAATCATTTTTTTTTTTTTTACTAACTTTATAAAAGACATTTATTCAAGGACCTGTTATGCAACCCCCCAGGGAATGTTTAAGACCCTCAGCTCTAGGATAAGTTTCAGTAAGTGACAAAATATACCTAGAATGTATACCACACCCCTCTTTCTTTAATGACTAAAACCTATTCACTACCCATTCAGAAAAGTGTTCACCAAATCTTTGAAATATAGTCTCATGGTTGTTAATATTAAAAAGTAAGGAAAGTTTTCTAACCTCTTAGAGGTTCATTTACCATCAGGCAGTTTCCATGGTGTATAAGGCTCAAGTTATTAAGAGAAGGTAACTCAGCTCCTCCCCCCCCCAACCTCCCACAAATTACTTCCTGGTGGTTGGTTAGCCTTTTGTGTCACAAAGTAGGTTTCCTTACATTACCCAACATAAGTCACTGCCCCGGTGCTTGGTGGTGCCATTTCCGATGTGGGACTTTCCATCCTCGAAAAAAGACTTGCAGATGAGTTTTAGATATTACTCCACTAGCTCACAAAAAGGACAAAAAAAAAATAGGAATGCAAGGAGAGTGACATGTCTTTAAATAAACCCTGCATTGAAACCAGACCCCAAAACAGAGGTGCTTCCTAATCTATTATTAAATTTTAGGAAACAGAAAATAACATAAATCCACCATTACTTTCAGGCGAAACTGGTTTGATGTCCAAAAAGATGATACCCAAATTGCTCGGTGCTAAAATTCACCTTTCAGGACCAGCTCCTTCCAGCGTTTTGTAGTTTTTTTTCAAGACTCTCCTGAATATACCTTTCAGGGCAAACACTCAGACACAAAGGACAACGGGGCTCAAAAAGTTTGTTAGTATCTAATCCCACTCACCAATACCAAGTGATTTTCATTTAACTTGCCCTTTCAAATGCTCTCTGAACCATGTATTCTAGGACTAGCTGACTCAAGTCTAAGCCAGCCAGCCTAATCCCAATCAGACAATTGGCACCCTTAGTTATAAGAAATCTTTCTGACAGTTCATATCCAAATGGTTAATGCACCGCAGCCAAAATTGGGTCCTGCAATAGACTACTGGCACCAGGGAGGAAAATACTTCAAAACTGATGTATCCCTTCCTGTCAGAGATATGTGATGTCCCCTTACAGTGTCTTCTTTGCACATAACAAGTGCCCAAAAGATATTTGAGGGCTCTTCCTTTACAGCTTAGCATCATAAGAAGTCATTAAATAGTAGAGGGTATTTGCAAGGAAGAGAGAGTCAATCTGAAAAGGATACTATCTGGATCAGTGTGGGGTCTCTAGTCATTCAGAACCTTCAAGATGCAGAAACAGCCAGACCCTTGGGATCCTACACTCTCACTTCAGTTTCACTCCTTCTTACTGAGCTCTAATCCCAGTAAAAAAAGGAAAGCTCGGGGCCACTTGGCTTTACAGAACTTCTACCCTCTATCTTTGCCCTTTTAACCTGCACATACATCAGTAGGTGTGAGAAAGCCCTACCCCTTCTGTGCCCTTTGGAAGGGGCTGGGCCAACACCAGAGGAGTTCAGAATCCTAACCAGGACTATAACCAGAACATTACACACATTCATCACCATGCTCCAAGGCTTAATTCTGTCTCAGCTCTTCTGCAAGGCATTGTCAATCCCAAGAGACCCATGCCTGGACTCTGCCCCAGCACAAGTCTTTCTAGGGTAGGGAAAGGCATTGTCTATAAGTCACCATGACACAATATGGTCCAAACTCTAATAGAGGTACCCACTGACTAAATATGCTTAGAACTATAAGAAAAATCTCAATTTATTTCTATATGAACATAGAGTTGTGAGGAAAAAGCCTCAGGATAACATGGGAAGATGAGTCCTAAGAGATGAGTAGGAGATAAACAGAAACGACCCATGTTAGTTTCACACGCTAACAGTGCAAAAGAGAATTTGTCACTGATCGTTATCTCCTCTTTTGGCTGTTATGCCAGGCACCTCAGAACAGCTGTCCTTTACCGTCACTTGGGTTTCCAACCCCAATGACCAGAGTGAGTCACAAATGCACATCCTCCAACATTCTGAGAGTGCAGGGCACTTCAGTACATCCGTCACAATAGTGGCCAGGTCCTGGTCGATCAGAGACTAAGGAAAGGTTAGGCTGGAATGAAGACCTCAGCTGCTGCTTGGGTAACCAGCTCTGGCTATAATGCAAGCTGAATGCATCCTTTTCTGAACAAAATGCTACCGTTCTGGGTAGATGTGGTAAATTATCACTGTAAGACAACCCACCCTTCTAGGAAATTGAAAGACTGCCCAGAGACGTGATGTAAGAGGTGATAGCACAGATGGCATGAGGAAGGCAAAACTGTCCTAGGCAGCTCCAAGATTATCTTGCCCCCTAGAGGCAGCATCCAACCTCTGATGGAGAGGAACTGACCCTACCAAACACTCTCTTTGGAGAAATACGAACCCAGGTGAACAATGACACGCTACATCTCACTCCATTTCGAAACACGGTCTCATTAATGCTGATCTGTCTTCAGCTAGAAATTGCCCCCATTCTCCAGGACTTATTGTGATGAAGGGGATGATGGAGCTACTTCTCTCATACATTTCATATTCCAATGCATCCTGGGGGAAAGAAGGCATTTTTCAGACTTTTCCTTAACTAGTGTTTTCATCTTCTATCCTGCCTTTCAATGGAAGTGGGCATGAACACCTTTTCAGAAAAGAAGGATGAGACCAGGCAAGGGATGGGGAACAACAAAGGCAGACACTAAAGTCCTGGTTTGCCCACACTGGGGCCTAAGCTTAAGTGAAAACTGACTATAGAAAAAATATGGAAAACTATAGAGGTTCCTGAGAAATCTGGATGAGTGACCTGTTTCCACTAACTCTAAAGGGTGCTTCGTCCACAGTGGCATCAAATCCTGAAAGACTGAGAGCAAGGAGAGGAGGAATATGGTGATTCCAGCCACTTGAAGCTGTGTTCCTGCCTTCTCATGACTGATAAATGACAAGGACCAGGTCCAGATGAAGATACTTCGTGGTATAGATATAGCCCAGAGGACCCAGCCTGGATCCAAGCTCCCACCTCCTTTATGCCACAGAGTCTGGTGAGTCCCAGATGCTACCTTGAAAAGAAGCATGAGGAGGAGAAAGACATCAAGAGGTTTTAACAAAGATGAAATAATGGAAGGAGCTAATGTGAAGTATAAAACACTGTGATTATACATGTTGCCAATTGAATGTTTGTTGCATTTTTCCTACTTAATGATGGGAGGGGAGAGGAGGGTGGGATGTGTAGGTATGCGTTAGCAAGAAAGAACAGGTTCTTTCTTAAAAATTAGGGAACTGTGGGGGCTCTCCCTGGTGGCACAACAGGTTAAAGCACCGAATTATGAAATTCTCCAAAGCCACTGCAGCATGAGTTTGATTCCTGGCCAGGGAGCTGACCCACATGGCAGATCTCTCCTGACCCACCCACTGCTCCCCTCAGCAGTGTATTTCAGTACATCTGCCTTTTCTGTTCCCCACTCTGTTTCTGGTGAATCCTTTTACCTAACACACCTGTGGCGTGTACCCCAATTCTATAAGCATAAATAAATAAATCTTTTTTTAAAAATTAGGGAACTGTGAATAAAATGTGATCTACTACTCTCATTACCAGGCAATCTGTATATGTCTTTTCCTTGTTACTAAAATAATCAAACTTATACCAAGAGAATACTGTATTTATTTTGTACATTTCAAAGTACCAAAAACTGAGTGTCTTAAAGCAGTAGAAGTTTATCCTCGTGGTCCTGGAAACTAGATATCAATCAAGGTGTTGGTAAGGTTAGTTTCCCCTGGAGATTATGAAGGCAAATCTGTCCCATGCCTCTCTCTTAGCTTCTCATAGTTGTCAACGATTCTGGGTGCTCCTTGATGAGAGAAGCAACTCTACTCTCTACTTCTATGTCACATGGTCTTTTCCCTGTGTTTCTCTTTATGTCTTTGTATCTTCACATGGATTTCTTAAGAAATCTTTATGTCTTTGTATCTTCCTATGGATTTCTTAAAGAAAATTAGAGCTCTCCACCCTGTCTACACTGGGCTTTTTTTGTTTCTCTATATACATTACATGCATCTTTGGGCCTTTGCACATGCCGCCCAAATGCCCTCCCCCTGTGTCCACACCTGTTATGGGCTGGATGTCTATGTCTTTCTAAAATGCATATGTTGAAGCCCATTTTTCCTCACCCACAGTGATGGTAGTTGGGAATGGAAGTGAGAGCTAAATAAGATCAGAGGAGCTCATGAGGGTCAAGATCACCAAAGAGCTTGCTTTCCCTCTCCACTCTCCTCCACTGAGGACACTATGAGATGACAGTAGTCTACAACCCAGAACTAGACCATTCTCATACCTTGATCTCCAGCCTCTAAGTCTGTGAGAAATAAATGTCTGCTATTTGTAAACTTATGGTAATTTGCTAGAAGCAACCTGAAAGGACCAAGACAACTTCATTTGTGTCTCACTTGCATTATCGTTTCTCCTAAAAACCCTCTATGGAAATTTCTATGAAATATGTACCTCCTCTGAGCTACCATAAGATGATGCACTTCCCCATCATGGCTCTTGCCTTGCTATGATCTCCATCATCCACTTGTCCTTACCTACAATACCTGAGGGTATCCCATGAACAGTACTGGACCTAGCACAGAATGAGGGCCCCAGGGCCCCTAAAACGAACATTTTTAGGCCTTGAATAGCTAAGCGATTTTATACAAGTCACCCAACTTCTTTGGATCTCAGTTTCTCTATCTATAGAGTCTCAGACTAAATGTCTAAGCAACCTCCCAAATCTAACATTCTGTAATAATAATGATAGGCAAAAACTCCTGATCATCAGGCAGTATTTACTAAGCTCCTTCTTACAACAATCCTGTGAGGAAAGTTGATTAGCAGATAAAAAATTGAAGACAAAAAGATGCTAAATTAGAGAGCTAGAAGGAACTTGAACCTTAGTGGTCTAGTTCTAGAATCTCTGTGTCTAACCTATCTACTCCCTATTTCCATATAATGATGCCTCCTGTCATTCCGGAGCTGATGTGAATTTATTCACTCCCAAGAAACTAAATGTGTTTGGTTGTCCACACATGTACAAAAAATATAAACTCTGGCTTGTTACAATTACATTAAGAGCTGATGTGAATTTATTCACTCCCAAGAAACTAAATGTGTTTGGTTGTCCACACATGTACAAAAAATATAAACTCTGGCTTGTTACAATTACATTAAGAGAGTAACATTTCAATACTTTGTTTTAATTTCAAACAATGATATCTAAAAGTATTAATATCCATCAATAGTTTCCAAATCCTTACTAATATAGAACCAGTCACCTAAGCTTGTATTAGAGATATGAAGATTGATTAGACATGGATCCTTACAATACAAGTTAAGTTTAGTAGAAGTAAAACATAACATACATTATGATGACAAATAATGCAGTAATCAGAGCCCTTAGAAAGGGTAGAAAGAAAGTTGCAGTGGAAAAGGAAAAAAAGCAAAAGGCTCAAGGACAGGTAGACTTTGAAGAGCCCAAAGTTTTAACTGCCTTGAAGGGTTGATATGATTTGTATACACACCAATACAGAATGAAAGCAATTCATGCAGAGAGAATAGCCAGGGAAGTTAAAGAATAGTGATCATCAAATACTTCAGTCTATCTGGCAAATGGAGTATATGGAAAGGATAATGAATGGGGAAAAAGAAAATAAAAATGTATAATAGGCTTAGGTTATATCTTATACCCACTATATGGGCAAGTGAAAATGGTAGTCTAAATTAAGTGATAATGGTAGTCTAAATTAAGGTAATATCAATGGCAATAAAGGACAAAGGACAGGTCCAAGAAGTATTTCAAAGACAGAAGCAGTAACACTTGGCAACAGGAAGGGAAAGGAGAAAAGACGATCAAGAATAAGTTCAAGTCTAAATCTTCATGGCTAGAAGAATGTTGGTGACATGGATGAAACTTGGCAGAGAAAGTGAAACGTGTTGTGATCTAACTATTTGAGCTCTGTGTATCAGCCTTTTCACCAAGGAGGAGTGGACATTTCAGACCCAACAGTTACTTTGATTCATCAGAAGTGAGAGTGAAGTTGTTTGTTTGTTTGTTTTTTCATTCTCACAATGATAAATCAGGTGATTAACTAGAGGATTCAGAATATCTAACTGTCCAGTTGGATTGTCTGGAAAGAAAAAACAATGACCCTCAAAATCTAAGCTTATGAAAAAATTTTAAGTTTTTATATTCTCACCCTTCAGTCCTTATACAACTGCAACATGAAAGCTATCTTCTCTTTTTGCAATATAGTAGTAACACATTATTCATTTCCAAACTTTCAGTTTCATCTACTTTCAATATTTAGTGTGACAAATTCCCAGTTCCTAAGATGATCAAGAGCACTTGGATTTTATCCCCATCAAGATTCTGACTAGCGTCTCCATACTGCATTGTCTTCATCACTCCCCCCACCACTCAGTTCAGAGAACCTGTCATTTCAACTGTTCCCACAAGTCAGTTTCAATGTGGTCAGTGTGGATCGCTTAAGATACACCCAAATCATCTCACATATCACATCTTTCCATCTAGATTGGCTTGGGTGGCTTTTTCAGTGCGTGTCTATCTAGGCTTTCAGACAGTCTTTCAAATTGAAAATAATCTGGTCATGACTTGTCTAATTTTATAAAAATGTAATGGAGCAAACTGACAGAAAATCCACATTGACAGGATCCACACGGTACTTTACCTAGTGGCACAAGAATCAACTGCTTTCTGCAGAGCAAGGAATTAGAGTCTTCTTCCCATTATCCCCATCATAACTAAAACCTGAGATACATGAAACTGTTACTGAAATAAAATTGTAACTGAAAACTGATGTCACTGAAGCAGAGCAACATTTAAAGAGAAATGCCCTGCTTCCTTCTAATATCTGACTGAGAAACTTTCAGTGCAGCTAAAGGAACACAGATGGAACTTCAAAGCACCCCTAAAAGAGTACAAATTCTTAGCGATAAACCCTTATCTACCCAAGATTAAACTCTAGAGTTCTCTGACGTTTAATAATTCTCTCATATAAATTTCAATGAAAAGTGAAGCTGTTTTATTTAATCCAACCTTGAGGTGGAGACTTTCTTCTTCTGAACTATTGGTGTAAGCATGACCTTTAAACACACCCAACAAGTAGCAGCAATTCTCCTTGGGTCTCCTGGTTATGCGGATTACTGTGATGCTAGCCATGGCCATTCCTTCCTGGAGTTTAAGTAAACAGGACCACCACTTTCTGCTCTTAGCAGAGGATTTATAGGGGCTGTGTGTCTGGCACTCAGGGAGATGTTGGCGTGCTCTCAGCAATGATTACATAGAAAACATCTTCATAGAATTTTCAGATTTCTCAAAGACTTCAAAGCTCACAACCTTCTGTGAACTTGCTACCCGGGCATGTTTATCATGGCAAAGACAACAGGGAGGAGTGCTGAACAGAAACTTCAAATTATAGGCACTTCACAAATGCGTTCTCTGTGTCTAGAAAATGTCAAAATACCCAGGAGAAAAATGAAAAGGCCAGTCAGTCTACCACCATACAGGGATAAAGCCAGGCTGGAGCCAATGTGGCTTAAATGCTGGTTTGGAAAGGCTGTATGATTTTTTCCATAATCAAGATATTTAATCCTAATTGTTTCCTTTACTAAATGAGTAGTGCCTAATTGGTAAGTAGAAATGAGTTCGCTTCCTCCCCTCTCTCTTTTTTGAAAGTGACCAGATGTCCCATTTGGAGGAATTATCCTTGTGATTTGGTACTAAGAACACAGAACAGGCTTTGTGTGACTTTAGAGGACATGTTGCATGAGCACGAGGCCGACACGCTCAAGGCAAACTAGTCTTTGAGTAAAATCCAACCTTGCCACTCTGTAACTTAATACAATTAGATGTTACTCTCTGTGTCTCAGCTGCCTCATCTGTAAAATGGGCATAATAATAATGGTGCCTACCTCATCCTACTTTGAGGATTGCTAAAACTATATAGGCCAACTCCATGAAAGTAGATAATAAATATTATTTTACTTTTATAGTTGAAACATTGGAAAGGAGAAATAAAAGCACTTTTCTCCAACTCAGAGATTCAGTCCTAAAAGACCAATAGAAAACGGTCTTGTTGGGGTTCTAAATTCTGTATCACCATAACTTTTGTTCATGCTCTCCTGGAGCACTTACAATAGCAATGTCCCAACTATGCATGAAGCACTGGGCAGGAGGTTTCTCAGACATGTTATGGCCACAGAATCAAACAAGATGTCAACAGTCATTTAATGTGACTCTTCCCACAAATACTTTCTCTTTCATTCTCTTGTTCTGTTTCATCTATCCAGTAAGGCCCTACTAAATGGCAGTCAATGGGCTACTCCAGTGCAATTGCTCAATATCCCTGGCTCTTACTGATTGATGAGTAAATTTTTCTAGAAAAACATTTTGGGGGAAGCATAGGTTCCTAATGTTAGACAAAACTTTCCAGAGGGACTCAGAGCTTTCTTCCACTCAGAAAGATGGCATTTCTCGCTTTGAGCAGTGCTGGCTAGAGAGCTACAAGGCGTGTCTTTAGAATGCTGAGCGTCACAGTGCGTCATCGTGATTCAGTGATCAATCACTGAGTGACATTCAAGCATCTTGACTAACTACCAGTGGTATTTTAGTTGGGTTGTTGGAAGCTTCTCAGAGTAAATGTGCTCTGGGGATAAGATCTGAATCACTGTCTCTGAGGGCAGCAGTGCATATTGCCAGGAAATGCCTCACCAACCACCGAGATACAAAAATAGTCTCACTTTGTGTACTCCACCATCAGGCATTTGCTGTCGCTCCCTCCATAGCCGGGCTCACCATGCTTCCCTCGTGAAGTGACGCACATGCACTTATAGCCACATACAGTGTTAGGGGTCGAGAGGCACCATCTTAGTGACTAATGATAGTAAGAGGGGAGTAGAGGAAATCTAATATTTGTTAAATTCCACAACCCAGGTCTCCTGGCTGCCTCTTTAATGATCTTTCCACTGCAGTACATCTGATGACAAAATCTCAGGATTTTGCTCAGCTGCTCTATTACTATTCTTTTTCCCAAAGTTTCCACTGCTCAAATTAATTATCAATAATTTGGTCAAGGCAATGAGCACCACCTGTTCGTGATAAATCATCTTAGTATTGTGCTAGGCACTCACTGCAATAATCTATTGCATTTTCACCCTTCTGCCTTTGTCAGCCACACTGGGACAGTCTCTCACATACCACTAGGGAGAGGATGGACCAGGACAACCTTCCAGGAAGACAGCCTCCTACCTGTTGTTACCATGTATGGCCTCACACTGTCGGTGTATCTATCTTGGGACTTAATCATTGCATCTCTGAGAATGTGCACTAAGAAATTATGAGAAATGTGGCAAATGTATGTATGTGGTTATCAATGGACAAAGCATCATTGGGCCGGCTATAGATATCTACAGAGAGATAACTGAATAAAACATGTGTTCAGTCATCAGTTAGCCAAACTTGAACACCCTAAAAAGCCCCATTGCCCACCTGGAAAGCCAAAGATGAACAATTACATAAGGAGTGTATCTTATAAGCTAACCAAATTTTATTGACAGCAAGTTTCCCAACTTTAAATCAGAAATTAAAAAGAAAATATTTCAATAAAATATTCAACTCTTTCCAGACACTTTTTTCTTTGTCCTTTTCTCCCTTTGTTGATCTCTTCTATACTCATATACTGCAGCCACCTCCATCTTCTAAGAAGTCCCTCTACAATGTAAATCCCTTCTTTTTTTTCCCCAAAACCAAGGTTGACAGAAATAGGATACAACTGCTACTATAGGGGAAGATTGAAATATAAATAAAGTAATGAATGAAATGCATCTGTTCTATAGGTAAGACAATACAACTTGGAGTGACTTTGGTATATCAGACTAAGCTAGTAGTTCAGCTATTAGGTGGTCTGTGCTATTAACTGTCTTCCTACAAAACCTCAAATTTGAACTTGAAAAATGTTTAATTATCCTAGGGGAAGTAACTTCACTAACCACCATGTTCTAGATACAGTAGTTCACTAGAAATCACATTTTATCCTGAGCCCTAGAGCACAGCAGAAAGCTTTCTGTCATATGGGTAGATAGAAATTAAAGCTAGTCCAGCACACATAGAGAAGATAACCCAGACAGTAGGAAAACATTATACAGGGTTCTGAGAGGAGGTAGCTAGGATCATAAAACCAAGCTCTCCCACAGCTTAGCAGCCTGTCAGCCTCCTTTGCCCCAGGTTCTCCAAGTTGGGCTGCACCTTCAAGATCTCAAGACCAATCTAGAACTTTTCTGCCAATTCTTCATCTCAAGGCTCAAGGCTCACATATTTCTACACCATCTGGTATTTCCCTTTATGCTTGTAACTATTTACTTAGCTACTTAGGCTTTGGGGTTAACAATGTCTGTCTTCTGAAGACTCTAAGCTCCAGGAGAACTAAGACTATTTCTCTCTCACAGCTTAATCCCAGTGCCTAGTGCAGCACCTAGCATATTGCTGGTGCTCTGTAAACTTTGTACATGTCATACTGTCATTTTTAATAAGAGATGTATATGTTGGTTTCATCACTTCCTGGCACAGAGCTCCTTAAACCCGTGGAATTTCCTAAATGCTGAGCAATAGAGGTGTCTTTGAATGTTAAAGAGACAACTTAAGGTAACCAGCTAAGGATGAGGGCTGGTTGCCAGTGAGGTCTGGTTGCCAGTGTCATCACCTTGAGATTAAAGGGTTCAGTCCCCAACTCTGACATTCCTTTGCTAGGTACCCTGAAAACTAAGTACCATCCTTTGTAGACCAAGCCTCCTGTACAAATCTGTGCCTGGAACATAAACTTTAAAGACTCTTCCTTGCTCTTACCAGATAACCCTTCCTCCAGAGATTGAAGAACAGTTCCTGAATGGCTCTGAACCTGTAAAGCATGCTAGTTCCCACCTCCCTACAAATCCACTCTCCTCACTTCCAGCAGCTGGATTCCCCCATACCCCAGATATGGCCTCATTATCTCACCAGCTATATCTGCTAGACCCCAGTGTTCCTCTTTTTGACACCAACAGAACTCCAGTTGAGTAAGGAGAAAACTGAAGTAAAGAGAGATCCTAAGCACACAGACCCTCAAAGTTTCTCCAAATTCAAGATATGAAACAATGTGGAGAAATAAATTGTAATGAGCTGTCAATATAACAAAAATTATGCTGAGTTACCCACTATTACGTATTAAACTAAGTGCCAATAAAAGTCTCAATCAGAGCATTTAAAACATGTTTCAGCCCTCGCTGGTGGTGCAAGGGGTTAAAGCACAACTATGAAGCTATCATAGCCACTGCAGCCGGAGCTCGATCGCCGGCCGGAGAGGCGACCCACATGGCACAACAGACCTCTCCTACCTGCCCACTGCTCCCCTCAGCAGTGTATTTCAGTACACATGCCTGTTCTGCTTCCTATTCTGGCTCCAATGAATCCTCTCACCCCCTGAACCTCTGGCCTGTACCCCAGTTCTGCTTGCATAAATAAATAAATCTTTAAAATAAAATGTTTAAAAGAAAAAAAAAACACAGTCTCCTGGGAACATAATTTAGTGACACATATGTATATGTGCATTTTTTAAATCATCAATGAAGCAAAATCATATATATATTGAAAATATCACAAATAGAAACAAGTAGCAATTGCAACTTTGTCCAAAAAGGGACTCAGGAAAAAGAACCGGTTGGTAATGGCTCATAGCATAGTAGTAGAGGTAGTAACAGCAGCACCAGCGGCAACTAGCCTTAACCTGTGTCCACGATCAGCTAGTCATTGTACTAGATATTTCCATAAATGATGTCAGGTCCTCATCATAAACTTGCAAATGAGGTGATAAGATATTTGTTTAAAAGATTTACTTATTTATGCTTACAGAACAGGGGTACAGGCCAGAGGTGTGGTGGGTGAGAGGATTCACCGAAGACAGAGTGGGGAGAAGAACAGGCCGACTGATGAAGTACACTGCTGAGTGGAGCAGCGGGAGGATCAGGAGTGGTCTGATGCCATGTGGGTCACCTCGGGGTGGGGATCGAACTCCGGCTGCATTGGCTTCGTAGAGCTTCATAATGTGGTGCTCTAACCATTGCGCCACCAGGGAGAGCCTGATGACCTCCTTTTAAAGATGAGAAAATAGAGATTAAATATCTTCCCCAGTATAATAGCTCATAAAGAACAGAGCAAAGACCTGAACCTGTGTTCAACTGAGACCAAAAGCTACACTGATCACTTCACATGGCTCTCTAAAGAGTCTGATGCTGGGTAACATCACCTGACAAGAAGACGGACCTTCTGCATGAGGTGGTGTCATGTCCGGGATGATCACACGATAGAAAGTGTCAGGTGCGAAAGCTGGAGTAGCAAAGTTGCTTGAGATGGCTGCAAAACATGAGTTTGTTAAATAAAAAGACAACAACTTGAAGGCAATGAAGATAAAAAGAGTCAGAATTTAGACATACTGGTATAAAGGCTTGAAGAATTTATTTGGCCTTTTGAATTGGACAATGGCTAGTTGAGGAGAGTTTTTTGGAAGCTGAGTGTGGGCTGGGATTGAATGAGGACAGTAGGAGGGGACAAGTTAGGTTGCCATATGAGGGGTGACTGGAGAAACAACACAAGAATAGGAAGGAAGGGGAAGGACCAAAGAAAGATTGGCAACATAGGCACAGAAAGTAAGATTTTAAAAGTGTCTGTTCTGATTAACTGTGAAGAAGACTTGCATGACCTAAATTAGAGTAATGTGGGTGGAGTAAAGAGGAAAGGAAATTAGACTATAAAAACTGAAGGAAAAAAATGATACTGGAGGCAGTTGTTATAGATCACTTATTCTAAAAGCATAAAAGGAAAATGAGATGAGCTGGTAGCCTGTTAAAAGATTATTTTTTTCTTTTTTTTCTTCTGTAATGGGAACTTGGATACAACAGAGAGAGAACAAAAAGGTAAGAAGGGGACTCCACGGAGCCCTCACTAATACCTCGGAGGAACCTCCGAGGAACCACAAACACAACTTGGAGACAAGGTGAACACCCAAGTCTCCAAGCAGCTAAGTGTGTGTAATGAGCCAGGTTGAGTCACTCCAGGTCCCGACTCTCAACTCTTCTAACACTTGCCTTGGAATCTTAGTCAATTCGCTTACAATCCATTTCCTAATGTGTAATGTGGGAGCCATAATTATTTCCCCGCCTACCCAGCACTGTTCCCAAACAGCGCTAGGAACTCATTAAATATTCTTTGGCTGATTACCTCACAGAGTAGTTATGGGAATTAGATAAGAAAACATATGGGAAGGTTTAAGAGGGCTATAAATGTCATTATTCAGTAGAAGTTATTTGCCAACGCAGATCAATATTTATCATGTATTTAAGTTATAACATAATTTCATTTATTCTAAATCTTCAATTTAAAGTATACATAGAGTGAAACAATACACCCTGCTTCTCTGGGGAGATTATTTACTTAATTTTTGTGATGTTTAGAGCTGTGGCTTCTAAATATCCTCCTGAATAAGCTGCAAAAGAATCAACAGGGGAGGTTTTCAAAACAGAAAAGCATTTTGGTCCCCAGTCCTATAGATTCTGCTGCTGTAGTTCAGGGGTGATGCTAGAAGAATCTGTAGTATTTAAAGTTCCTAAAGTCAGGTCCTCCCTGGTGGCACAACAAGTTAAAGCACAGCTCCACCAAGAGAGCCACAGCCGCTTCAGCAAGAGTTCAATCCCCAGCCAGGGAGGTGACCCACATGGTGCAGCAGGTCTTTCTTGTCTCTCCTGCTGCTCCCCTCAGCAGTGTATTTTGTCAATCTGCCTGTTGTGCTCCCCACTTTGTCTCTGGTGAATCCTCTCATACCCCGCACCTCTGATCTGTACCCCAGTTCTGTATGCATAAATAAATAAATCTTTTTTAAAAAATAAAGCTCCTAAAGTGATTTTAATGTGCAAACAGCCTTGGGAAGTACTAACTGACAATGTTCTACAATGGGATTGATCTCTCTTAGATAATTAGGAAAAGTCAAAGAGCAAAAACCCACAATTCCTTCTAGAAATCTAGTACAGAAGGGCCTGTGTGTCCAGGACAGCCTGGGGCTGCATAGGCTCCTAGATCCATGCTGTTGTCCCTCTTTTCCCTTTATCTTAAAGCTGCCTGACCTCTGCCTCCAGAAGCCCCTGAGGGCTCAGCCCCCACCCCACCCTACCACCCTACCCGGGACCAACTGCCACAGGACAGCCATCCCCTATAGCTCTTGCTCTGCTGTCTGTAGGTAAAGCTGCCTATCCTTTCCCTTCTAGGAGATGCTGACTGTGATTACTACAAACAAGGAAAATAAACAGTGACAAACTTGGAAGAGAATACGCCCCGACTCCTCTAAGTCCTACCATCATGATCCCAGTGCCTGATTTTTTTTTTCTTCCCATCAGAGAGAACAGGCCATTTGAGAATGTTGAAAGTAAAAAAGCTAAATGAAACACAGAAGCATCACAGTAGGATAACTGGAAATGCAGCCCGATTATTCACTTAAAATATTTCTTGTATATGTCTTAGGTTCCAGACACTTCCCACATCTAGAGATTAATAAGGACATAATCTCTACCCTTGGAAAGTTGATATGTAAAAGAAAGATGCTGTTGGAAGAGCTCAACAAGAGATTGTAATCCCAGGTTGCCCAGCAAGCTACACGAGGCCAAGCAGAGAGCCCTCACCACTTCCCCTCCCCTTGGAAAGTGTGTGGTGCTTCCCCTGTCTGCACTAGGAGCTGCTCAAAACCCACAGCCTTGAGACAATGTGACGTTGAGACCATCTGCTCAGTATCCAGGCCTGAAGCTGGTTAAGGACTTTATTTTTTTAAGCAAAGTTCACATTTTATTTAGGATGAAATAAACTATGCAAAATTGATTTTCTTCATCAAAAGTAACAGCGATTTTTTTCTGTATTCTTCCTAGCAAAATCACAAAAGGCTTATTTTTGTACACTTTCTAGGTTTTGCTTATAAATCAAAACAAGGCAGTAGATACAGTCACAGAAAAAGACAGAAGAAAACAAATAAATCAATTGTCAGTATCCATGGACTTTATCCCAACTTGTTGGATACGGTGGGTGAGTGCAGGAATCTATTTGTCTTGTGACCACGTAAGTCTAGCCTTGTATGTTAGTCCCTTTGCTTGTTAGACCTGTCACTTTCCTGGCCCTCCCTGGTGGCGCATCTAGTCAAAGCAGAGCACTGAGAAGCTAAAGCCACTTCAGCATGAGTTCAATCCCCAGCCCCAGAGGTGACCACATGGCGCTGCAGACCTCTCCTGACCTGCCCACTGCTCCCCTCAGCAGTGTACTTCGTTGATCTGCCTGTTCTGCTCCCTACTCTGTCTCTGGTGGGGCCTCTCACCACCCCTGAGCCTCTGGCCTGTACCCCAATTCTGTATGCAGAAATAAATAAATTTTTTTTAAAAAGTTTATATACTCAGCACATTAGCCAGTTTTCAATGCTCACCAGCCACACGAAGCTAGTGGCTAACATCAGGTTGCTGAGATGCACAACACTTCCCTCACCACAGGAAGTCCTACAGCCAGCTCCATGGAGAGACACTGAGGTCACCTGAGAAGCCACAAACCCTGCTTGAGGAGGTCATTTCTGAGCTGGCTCCTGAAAGGTGAATCTGAATTTTTCCTATGACATGAGAGTTGAGATAGGGAAAGACAAAACAGATGGAATGTGAAAGGGCAAAGGATAAAGGATAGTGGTTTGGAATACTGAGAGAAAAAAGTAGGGTGGAAGCTGGGAAATACACAGGCAATTTATGGTGCTGGAGAAAAGGGCTCTGAACAAGTGCCATCCGACAGTCCTCAGTGCCAGAGCAAGGGGGGAGCTTTTGTGCCCAGACACCAAGAAGCCAAAAGAGGTGCTTGTTTGTTCCAATGTTTGTTTTTTTATTAATAGATTTTTTATTGCAGTATAATACCATATACATATAGAAAAATATACAGAGTGTGAAGATGTAGCTTAGAGTTATCAAAAAAGATATTCAACATCAAGAACAAGACTGTTGGCACTCAACAGCTCCCTTCATGCTCTTCTCCGGTCATCATCCACTCGCTCCTCAAAGATAACTACTACGCCAACTCTAACCCCATGGATTTGTTTTAACTTTTATAAAAGTTTTTAAGCAACAGGGCAGCATAGTAATATTTCACTTTGAAGAAGAACATCTTGGCAGTTCTGTGGAAGGAGAAACTGTAAGAGAGAGAAGGGTGGGAAGCTGTGAGGGATAATAAAGATTATCCCAGATTAAGGCAGTGACAAAGAAGAGGCTGATGTCCAGGAAATCTCAGTAATAAAAATAGCAACATTTGTCAGGGACTGGATCTTTTCCAGACATTGATTTAAGGGCCTTCCATATACTTTTAACATTTAATCTTCATGCAACCCTGCAAAGTCAGTTGTTTCGCAGGGAGGGAGTGATAGGACTGTGACTTAAATACACACATCTGGGTCCACCATCCGTGGCCTTAACTCCTACTCTATTCTACCTCATTATTATTCTGCTATTCTCTCTTTTTTTAGGGAATACTTGGGTTTGAGATCTAACCGTGTATAGCAAACAGAAAGGAGTTAAAAATGAATCTACTTTGGAAGAGAAGATGAAGAATTGAGGAAGCCAGGGCCCTCCTCTGAGCATCTGATCAGTATGCCATTTTCCATAAAGGCCAGAGTTTTTGTTCTAAAAGTGAAATTTAAAGGTAAGACATTCTATATGACTGCCCAAACGGTGCCATTAGAAGCTTGATAATTGTATTATCATTGATGTATAACGAATCAGCCAAAAACTTAGTGATGTCAAACAGCACAGTGTCTATGGGTCTAGAATCCCAGAGCAGCATGACTGGGAAATTCTGACTTGATGTCAGATACTAACTGGGGCTGCAGTTACCTGAAGATCTGAATGGAGCTGGGTGGCTTGCGCAGATGCTTGGCAAGTTGGTGCTGGCTGTTGAGTGGGGATCTCAGTTCCTCTCCCAGTGAATCTCTCCATAAAGCTGGTTTTGTCCCTACAGCATTGTGACTGATCTCCCTAAAAACAAGTGAGCCATGGGGCCAAAGCAAAAGCTACAAATCCTTTGAAAAATTTGTACCAGAAGTGATATATTTTCACTTTCATTTCCCATCCGTCACACCCAGTCAGCTCTGATTGAGTTGTGAACTACAGAAGGCAGAAGGCCTTCTGGTTGCCACATCACAAGGCTCCTCTTGGCAGTCATCTATCACAGTGGTAAAGGGAACCAGGTTGTCCATTCACTTACAATGGATGTGAGAAAGTCACCTTCACATTCCTGACATCTCAGACCCTGCCTTTGTATCCTTAAAGGTGTATTACAAGTTGCCTCTGTCTAATTTGGCTGAAGTGAACTGCTTATGAATAGAGAAAAGAAAGCCTGGAAAATACAGCTCCATGTTGTAGATCATTTTAAATGTCTGCAAAGGGAATATCAATTATAATGGGGACTACACTGCTCTCGGTAAAACAATGATGCTTGTTGACCCTAAATTGTTGGAACTGAAGATATTTTGAAAGCACCTTCTTATCAACAGATTGTTCTCAGAGTTTCTCAGATGCACATCCCTGGTAATTAAAACCCCCTTGTTTTACAGAAGGAAACCCACTAGTCAGGATCATTAGGAAGCAATCCTAGTAGCCGTGTGCAAAATAGGAGGAAAGAATGGAGTCTCTGATGCCCATGTATCAGTTTCAAAGGGGCTGATATCCAGGATCTACAAAGAACTCATACAACTCAACAAAAAGAAAATAAGTAACCCAATCAAAAAAGTGGACAGAAGAGATATATAGACATTTTCCAAAGCAGACATATAGCTGGCCAACAGGCATATGAAAAAATGCTCATCATCACTTACTATCAGGGAAATGCAAATCAAAACCACAGTGAGATTTCACATCGCCCCTCTTAAAAATGGCCCATGTCCAAAAGGCTGTAAATAACAGATGTTAGAGAGGATGTAGAAATAAAGGAACACTCATCCACTGTCAGTGAGATGGTGAATGTTGCAGCCTGTACAGAAAAAATGGAGTTGTCTCAAAATATTAAAAATAGGCCAACCTATGACCCAGTGATTCTACTCCTAAGTATCTATCCAAAGAATACCAAAAAAAAAAAAAAAGAAAGAAAGAAACTACAAAAACTAATTTGAAGGGATAGGTGCACACATATGTCCACTGTACCACTATTTACAGTAGTCAAATTATGAAAACAACCTAACTACCTAACAACAGATGAGTGGGGGGGGGGGGAATATGATATATACACAATGGAATAGTACTCAGTTATGAGAAAAGATGAAGTTCTGCCACTTGCAACAACATAGGTGGAACCAGAGGTGGTTATGATAAGTTTAAGTCAGAAACAGAAAGACAAATGCCAGATTTCACTCATATGTCAAGTATAAGAAAATAAAGCAAAGGAAGGTGGGGAGAATGTCCCTTGAAATTTGACTGCAAAACTGAGGCTGCCAGAGAGGGATACAGGGAACAAAATGTGGTGGGAACCACAATGTGGTGGAGGGTTATGAGTGCTTTGGTGGTGGGTGTGGTGGTGTGGTAACCTATATTTGAAGAGGTATGAACCTATAGTACAAAAATACATACAGTGCTATAAACCAAAGCAGCCTCAATTTAAACAATTCATTTTTTAATAGAATTAATCTTAAAAATAGAATTTTTTAAAAATCAATACATAAAGCTATAATATGATGTTGGGTAGAAATGCACAGGAGGGCAAAAAAGAGTGAAAGACATTGCAAACAGTTGTAGTACACACGATTAATGCATTCACTATCGAGTTTTATTTTCCTTTATATCGCCACAGAAGAATGCTGTAGTGAAGATGACATGCTTTGCAATTATTAATATTTTTCACATCTTTTCTCATTATCTACTTTTGCCCAACTATATGTCATATTGAATATTTCCTGTAGCACCTTCTCAAAGCTCACTTACTCCAGGAAGCCCTCCCTGACTAGTCCCAGGAGGTGAGGTCACATTTATGGACACATATGTAACATAATGAATGTTCTGTTTGGCTCTGTAGACTCATTTTTGGGAATTGTACTATCACCTCCTCAAACTTGGATGCCTCATGTTTCACCCCAGCCCAGAGCTGTCATGAATCTATGTGTGGCCCTTAGGAGGAGGTGAAAAGGCGAGAAATACCCAAAATACAGCATGAAGGATGGTGATCCTGCAGTCTGGCACAGACATCAGCTTCCATCATCAGCTTCTCTCCCCAAGCCCTCAGGTACGTGACTTTGAGCAGTGAGACTAATCCTAGACCCTTGTGGCAACAGGAGCGAGCTTGCAGATGTAAAATACTTAGTTTTGTAGGCTCACAGAGCCAGGAAAGGCCATGACTGGTATTAAATCATACTTCTTTGTAACATCTGCTGAATCAATCAGGGTGGTGTTACTTCTACAATTCCTGAAAATAGCTTCTACTCTAAGTTAGGATGAAAAAAATACCCTACTTTAAGTTAGGATGACTCTTACTATATAGTTCACTTTATAGTTTTGTCTATTTGTTCCATTAGTTTTTAAAATCAGGATCAATTGAAGTTATATTAAAAATAAAAAGGTACTTTCAATAAGGACATTCTAATTAAATTTAGGTTTAAAAATATTTTTTACTGAAGCTTAACTTTATTTTTATTATATGGTGTTTGTAACATCCTGTCTGATTGGGGGCCATCTAATTAGATAGAGATTCAAGGGCAATGTCTCTGTTTTTCAATATATTCTAGATTACTGAGGTTAAAAAAAAAAACAGGATTCAAAATAAAATGTTAAAATTAAATTAGTATGATCTGATCAGTGAATCATTTCTATACTGTACCTGAGACTGGATAATACAAGATCCATAGTGCCAGGTTTATCCCTTTTCCAGAACACTCCGAAACCCTATTCCTGGGGTGTTACTGCCATCTAGTGGAAGGTTTACTAAGTGTTTAAAAAATCTCAACGTCAGTGTTTTTCCCCCATTCTCTCCCAAATCACTCACACCTCTCCTTTTCTTTCTCTTTCTCCTTATTATAGATACTCCAGGTGCAGCAAAGACAGAAAATGTTTGCTCAGTCCCTGGGATTTTTCCTTGAAATATGGGATTTTTGTGCCCAGCAGGACAACATTTCTACTCAGCCAGACTGATTTGTCAGAACCTCATAGAAGTGAAAATTGAAATTGAAATCTTTTTATATAAATAGAAAGAAGCAAGGTAAGAAATGAAAGTATGTGTTGTAGTGTACCGATAGTGATGTAGTAAAATATGTGCTTACAATGTCATATGCCAGTTGTATCTCAGTAAAGCTGGGGGAAAATATCTTTTGTTTTGTTTTTGCAAAATGAAATGCAGGAAAAATAAACCAGGGATGAATAGGCTTATTTACCTAAAGGGTGAGGGAATGAACAGAAAAAATAGGGGAAAGGAATTCCTCTGATCATGTTTTATGTAGCTTTGACTCTCATGAGCAGAATCCAAGCGTCCAAGGGAAGAATGATTTACAGAACTGAGGCTGATGTTTGTGACTGGAATGTCAAAATGCTGATAGATAAAAAGCTGACTCTCACAAGTGAATGATCGATGTGTTTTAGTTTCTGTGGTCGACAAAAGACCCTAGACTGTGTGGAAAACTTCAGATTCCCACATCACAATTTTAGTCCCCATGAGGTCTAGTACATGAAGATTCTTATTGTTCCAGTGAAATTGGTAGAATCTACTTCAGATCATCATTCTTTTTCACTGTCATCTGCTGAATTATCTCAGCATCCCAGGTTTGAAGTAGGAATCCGAATCTACTTGAAATACAATGTGGCTTGGCATATTAACTTTCCAGGACCACCACAAACTCAAAACAAAAGAAATTTAGTTAAAACAAAAGAAATTTACTCTCTCACAATTCAGGAAGACAGAAATCCAAAATCAAGGTGTGGACAAAGTTGGTTCCTGCTGGAGTAGAATCCATCCCAGGCCCCTTCTAGGCTTGTAAAGCCATCAGTCCAATCTCCACCTCCTTCTTCATATTTCCTTCACTTGTGCTTCTTTTCCCCCACTCTTTTCTAAGGACATTCGTCATTGATTTTAGGGGCCACCCTAATGCAAAGTTATCTTATCTCAAGCTCCTTAACTAGCCTTAAGCTTTCCTTTTTTCTAAGTAAGTTTACATTCAGCGTTTTGATATCTTGGGGTGGGGGAGGGGGAGAAGAGAGTGCTCAAGGCACATTTCAACCCTCTGTACTTTATCTATCAGTGCCAGTTAGGGATCAGAAAGCTTATGTTAAAGTCCCTGCACTACAATTTATTTGTTCTGAGTGATCTTCAGCACATAGGTTAACCTTAACCTCAATTCTCTCTTCTGAAATGTAGATGCATATAGGACCTACTTGCTCCATGATGAAGTGACCGGCACCTACTACATCAATTAATGCCAAGTGAATAAAAAGTGAATGGCTGAAGAGGCCTACATCTCGTTTTCGATTGAGATCTGGAACTCAGGAAAGAGATTAGGGCTGAATACTTAGACTTTGGGAAGTTCTTCAGTATCAGTAAGAATAGATGAAGCCGGGCCCTCCCTGGTGGCGCAGCGGGTTAAAGCACTGCACTGAGAAGCTAAAGCCACTTCCACATGGGTTCATTCCCGCCTGCCCCGGAAGTGACCACATGGCGTGGCAGACCTCTCCTGACCCGCCCGCTGCTCCCCTCAGCAGTGTACTTCGTCGATCTGCCTGTTCTGCTCCCCACTCTGTCTCTGGTGAATTCTCTCACCCTCCGCATCTCTGGCCTGTACCCCAGTTCTGTATGAATAAATAAAACAAAAAAAAAAAAAAAAAGAATAGGTGAGGCCTCCTAGAGAGAAAATGGAGAGAAGAAAGCTGAAGACACAACCATACAAAACTTACATTGACACAACCATACAAAACTTACATTTATGTCTAGGACTTAGAGGATATTACAAACGCAAGGAAGTACCAACTAAGGGGATCAGGGGTAAAAGAAGTAACCAACACACGCAAGGATGGAGAAGAGTGAAGTGTCACCAGAAGGGGGAGTTGCAGGTTGTTGCATCCCCATACGGGGATGTTGCTGAACTAATAGAAGCCAAATTTTGTGAAGCACAAGCACTGGCACTGGAAGCAATAATTATTCGTTCCTCAGAATTCAACACCAAAACAATGAAATCAAGCACCGCGTTCTCAAATTGTGTTTTATCTTTATATATATATATATAAGCCATCGTGATTTATTTTTCCTTTTCCTTTGTGAGTGAATAATATAATAGTTTGTTTTTATATCATTTTTCCATCTCAGTTGTAATCCCATCTCAGTTGGGCTTCCCATCACCAAATCACCCATGTGTCATCACCATATTAAACTGTATTTTATCTTAATTGCGTAGTTAGCAAACACAATCTGCATGTCAAATTAAAAAGGAGAGGGCCCTGCGAACACCAGCAACCAATGGTTCCTGGCCTCCTTCAGTCTTCAAAAGAAAGCCAATTCTTAGGACACACTCGTTCTAGCAACTTTTACCACTTCCCTCTCTGAGTACCTACACATCTTCTCAGTCCAGGAAAAAGTACCACCATGTTAGGCATTCAGCAGGAGAGCCCACAGCCATATTTCAAAAAACATGGTTGAGGGCCCTCCATGACAATGGGTTAAAGCACAGCACTAAGAAACTATCCGCAGCCACTGTGGCAGGAGTCCCATCCCAGCCAGGGAGGTGACCCACATGGTGTGGCAGACCTCTCATGTCTAGCCCGCTGCTCCCCTCAGCAGTGTGTTTCAGTCCATCTGCCTGTTCTGCACCCCACTGTATCTGGTGAATCCTCTTACCGCACATACAAACCTCTGGCCTGTGCCCCAATTCTCCTATGCACAAATAATTTTTTTTTTTAAAGAAACATGATTGATTCGTGGCAGACAGCTGTCAATAAACAGTCCCATACACTACTGAATGAGTCAGACACACGAAATTCTTATTTGGACGAAGTGACGCCACGCTCAGTACCACAGGCTTCATACCCTGCATGGTCTACAGCAGGGCCTGTGCCGAGACCTACAAAGTTAACTCGCGACACTTATTGAGAGGAGGTTAACTCACCCAGCCACGTCAGCCGGTCAGTCTGGCTTCCAGCTCATGCCCCTTCCCTTGACAGGTATCTCCCGCTTTTCAAAGGTTCCCATCATGCCTTTGTGCTCTTACGAAAGACCCACATTAGTATCCGCTCTCCCCAACCAAAACAAATCTATCTGTCCGTTTTACGACAAAAGTCAAAAAGCGCCAAGCGGGCGGAGCCCTGGGCGAGCAGGGTGGGTCAGCGTGGCTTTGCGCAGCCGCAGCCCCTCCTGAGGCTGCACTGAAGCACCCAGCGCCTCCCCTAGCTCTCTCAGACTGTGTGTCCCGTCTTTCTTGCTTTACCAAAAAAACTGTGTGAGTTTACATTTCATATCTCATTTGGTATGCTTTGGCACATTACTGTAGGGGGCTGCAGACGCTCAAAAATATTTCCTTATAAATGAATGGTTGTAGCGTCACTGCTTCACCATTCCAGCTTACAGAAAGAACGTTCTGAAATGGTTAGGAATGTTTTAGGGACACTCTTTATGTTCTATAGGAATGTGTTTGAGGGGCGGGGGGTTGAGGGAGGTGCCTGGACTGTTATGGCAATTTCCCAGAGAAATCAGGCGGCACACCAAGCTGGAGACAGAGACTTAATTGTCCCACCGATAGGCTCAGTGAGACCTGTCCCAAAATGCTGGGCCCCAAATTGCAGGAATGGTAATGAGGATTGGTAAGGTTTCATACAGGTTGTATGAGGAAACGTGTCGTCCCATCCATCACAGCATAAGCATTCTTTATTGTTTGGGAAGGGAGTCAAGGTAGCCATCGCTGCTACTGTAGACAAGCAGCAAACTGCAGGAACTTTCCATTTCAGCAAGCAGCAACCTGACTTGGGAAATTTCCTTCTTTGGTACTGCAGTCAAGGAAATTGAATTCTATTCAGGGAAGGCAAAACTAACAGGCACAGAACAACAAAGAGCCAAGGGTGTGCTAGACTTATACGTTCAGGATAAGGGATGGATTAAAATGCACCTGAGGGTCTAAAAGAAAAGGTTTGAAGAACACTTCTTTCATGTGAAGTGTACAGGGTCATCCCTTATTTAAACCAGATAGACAAGGAGCTGCTGTGATTGGAGATACATGTCCCAGAGCCCCTTCCCTATCTCTGCAAAGGCATGTCAGAAATCCTGCAGCTCTGCTGAGAAGGCTGGAAACCACTGGACTAAATCGGTAGTTTTCAGGGGGTAATCCCTGAATCAATAACATCTGCTTTGTCTGGTAACTTCTTAGGAACATTGGTTCGAAAGGACACCTGCACCCCCATGTTTATTGCTGCTCTGTTTACAACAGGGAAGACATGGAATCAGCCCAAATGCCCAAAGTAGATGACTGGATTAAAAAGATGTGGTTAAAAAAAAAAAAAAAGTGGAATATTACTGAGCTATCAAAAAGATACACTCATGCCTTTTGCAGCAACATGGATGGAGCTGGAAGGGCTCATGCTTAGTGAAATAAGCCAAAAAGAAAAGGAAAAAGACTGGATAAGGG
>NW_004567124.1:18742186-18805602 GCF_000260355.1 Condylura cristata | reverse complement strand
AGCGGGTGGGTCAGGAGAGATCTGCTTCGCCATATGGATCTCTTCCAGGGCAGGCAGGGATCGAACTCATGCGGAAATGGCTCAAGCTTCTCAGTGCTGTGCTTTAACCCGCTGTGCCACCAGGGAGGGCCTCCCCCCTTTTTTAAGAATTCTTAAAATTAATTTTCTTATGGTCCTTCCTAGAGGGCAAGAGGTTAAAGTAGCACTATGAAGCAATCTGCAGCACAAGTTTGATCCCCAGCCAGGGAGGTGACCACATGGCGTGGCAGACCTCTCCTGACCCGCCCACTGCTCCCCTCAGCATTGTATTCTATCAACCCACCTGTTCTGCTCCCCACTCTATCTCTGGTGAATGCTCTCACCACCACTCTTACACTTCTGTCCTGTTCCCTAGTTCTTGTATGCATAAATAAATCTTGTTTTGAATGAATCTATAAATGTTTTACTTATTTTTACATTAACATAATGTTGTATTTGTCCTTTTTTGACATGAATTACATCTTTTTGTGTTCATTTGCACGTTTTTTTTAACTTTTTGTGTATTATGGTGAAATACATATAAAATTAACCATTTTGGGGCCCTCTCTGGTGGCGCAGTGGGTTAAAGCACTGCACTAAGAGGCTGAAACCTCTTCTGCATGAGTTCGATTCCCGCCTGCCCCGGAGGTGACCACGTGGCGTGGCAGACCTCTCCTGACCCGCCCACTGCTCCCCTCAACAGTGTACTTCGCCGATCTGCCAGTTCTGCTCCCCGCTCTGCCTCTGGTGAAGTCTTTTGCCACCCCTGAATTTCTGGCCTGTACCCAGTTTTGTATGCACAAATAAATAAATCTTTTTAAAAAATTAACCATTTTTAAGTGTATGGTTTGGTTATATTCTTTTTAGTGCTAAAAAAAAAAGGCAATTTTTTTTACAAACCAATAAAAAGAACCGCGTGGCTGGTGGATGGGCAGACTAAAAGTTATACTTTATTTTGGTTTCCTAACTTTAATTTGAAAACACAACTGGACTAAAAATTCCAGAAAACTGTAAACTGCTGCCTTTAAGGAGATATAAGATTTAAAAGAGTATAGTTCTAAGAGTGTGTCAAGGTAGAAACAGGATAGAACAAAGCTACAAAGTAAGGAGCACATCGGGCGTTTTTCGGAGGGTCTAGAACAGATTTGTTAAAAACAAGTTGTTATCGAATAGACTGTGGTTTTTGGACCATTTTAAAGATCATTATTTTGTATGTGCTGATGTTCTGATCATAGTAAAAACTCCAATATTTAATTCAGTGCAGCCAAAGTGCAAACTAGATTCAGAATAGCCAAAACAAAGTTTGAACTTCATTTTACAAACCAGAGCTTCCGAACAGGTCTCCCTAGGAGGGGTAATCAGTGTGCTAAGCTACCAATGCCCTCCCACTACAGGGAGTCAGGCAGGACCCAGGCATGTGGCTACCTCCACCCTGGTACACTAAACACATAAGACAATTGTTTCTAAGTGTAATGAATGGAAGAGAATGTGAAGCAATGGGGAGCCACTCAGGTAACCAAGAAGTGGCAATATTGTTCTGGTAATGATGAGTTCTACTGCCTTTCACTACTTGAAAGTCAATAAGCAGAGATAGGAACTGAATCTATTAAGTAGCATACTTATTTAGCTAGCTGGCCAGCAATCTTTGAATGGTGAGCTTATCACCCTGAAGAAAGTATTCTAGCATATCATTTCTAGCTGGCTGATTTATAGTGAGTTGAACAAAAACAGTCGTAAGTGAATTAGGAGAGTGCAGTACTGTCCAACAAGCTTGTGTCTTTAATTGATAGCTCCGGTCTTGCCTTTCAAAAGCAAACAAAGGTTGTGATTCCAAGTCAATTGGAACACAAGAGAAGTTATCTTTTAAATCCAGTTGAAAACTATGCTCTGTCTCCTAGTATTCCACTTATTTTAGAGTGTAGGGGTCAAGAACAGTGGGTTTAGATCTTGTAGAATGTCACTGATCGCCCTTAAGTCCTGATTAAACCTGTATTCTGCAAAGTGGGGTTTCTTGACCGGCAATACGTAGGTGGTATGAGGATACTGGCAAAGTTCAATGAGTCCATACTTTGAAATTTCTGAAGTACTGGCCTGACCCATTCCTTACATAAGACATAGTGGTTTTTATTTGGGTTTTGGGAGGACTATTAGTTAGGTTTTTACCAGGAAACTCTTTCAATCCCCCCTCCCTGCCCCAGCTTGCCTGAATGTCTACACAACTGGGTATCCCTTGGTTAGGATTTGTTCAGGCCAGCAAGCACAGTTTGCCCTTCTTCCCAGGTGTTTTGGGGGGAATCTGTAGGTGGAGTTGTTGGTCTTCTGGAATAAAAGATAATCTGTTCCTGCCCCTCCCTGGTGATGCAATGGGTTAAAGTACAGCACTATGAAGCTATCTACAGCCACTGCAGCATGAGTTTGATCCCCCAGGGAAGTTACCCACATGGCACGGCAGACCTCTCCTGACTTGGCCAATGATCCCCTCAGCAGTGTACTTCTTCAATCTGCCTGATCTGTTCCCCGATCTTCCTCTGGTGAATCCTCCCACCCATCCCCACCCCTGAACCTCTGGACTCTACCCCAGTTCATGTATGCATAAATAAATAAATCTTTTTTTTAAAAAATCTGTGCCTATAATTTAGTTAGCAAGCCTCTACCAGAAAGGAGGGCAATGGGGATGTAAAGAAATTTATGAGTGAGGACTATGTACCCTATGGCACATTCTAGAGGTTTTCGGAAATGTTTGCTTTCCTGGTTTGCACAGATAGCTGTTACTGTCACAGATTTTTTCGACATTCTTGTTTGTTTATTTGGCACTGAATAAGGAGTTCCTATATCCACTGAAAACTCAAATGTTTGTCTCCTCCCACTAGTTTGACCCCAGGCCCCTGGGTGGGAGGTAGGGGGTGTAGCTCCGATCAGCTGATTGAGCTGAGCTGTGGAGCCCCTAGGCCCCTTCAGTCCTCAGACCCTGCTTCTTGAGGCTTGTGAATCTCACTTTCTTCCTTATCTTTCCCTTTCATCCTGATTTCTCTTTGGGCATTTCCAGTGCCCAGTTTCTTTGCGATAAGCATACATTATCTACCTTCTTCGGGGCCTTGCTGTTACCTTTTCCCTGCATCTGACCCTTAAGCCTTTGTCCCAGAAAGATGGTGGCCCTCTGTGAGTTGCAGTATTCTTGGTTGTTGGATACTTTACTATAGCCAACAATTGTGAGTAATTCATGCCAAGGTTTCCTTCTACCTTCCGCAATTACTGTGTATGCCAGGGCCACTTTGGAAAATGTAAATCATGTGTACCATTCTGATATTATTGAGGGCCTGAGAATCAGTGTCAGTGTGTTTCTTTTGTATTATTATTTTTTTAAATTATTATTATTATTATTTTAGTGTCAGTATGTTTCTGTTAGGCTTGGTAGATCCACTGCAGGAACTGATAGAACCTCACTAGCTTTTGTTGGACTTCTTGAACCATGTTTAAGCTTAGACCCTTTTTGAGGCCAAGTAGATATATTTCCAGTACTTCTCCAGATGTGACAGCCCATCTCCATTGGGGTCCCCATTCGGCACAACATATGAGAGCATCCTTGGGTAGATTCCCATTTGGATTTTCCTGATGTACTTTCCCATCTATTTCCCTAATTATCCAGAATCAGTTTCCTTTGCTCTCCTGTAAGAGAATATTAAGCAGAGCCTGTACATCCACCCAATTACAGAAATGGGTAGCAAAAGTAGTTGTGACCAAACCAGCTATTCTTGGGTCAGGGGGAGGTAATCCCAATAGGATATCCCAGAATGTTTCCAACTGAGAAGGGGAAATTCAGTGGGAGCCCAATTATATCCAGTGGCTGGCCACTTTCCACTACAATGAAAAATTTCTCAACAGGTATTACCCTACCAGGGTTTGGGCAACACTCCCGCTAAAGTCAGTTTTCTATCATGTTTCATAGGAGGTCACCATTCCAGACCTTTCCTCACTCTCATTTTCCCTGGTATTATCTGTTGGCCCAGAACATGGAGAATAGGTTCCTCGGCCAGAAACAATGGGGATGATGGCCGTAGCCCTGTCAGATTGATGACATCAACTTGCATCTGCACTCTCTCTTTCTGGCCCCAGCTTTCCAGAGCAACCCGAGGTTCTTTCTGGCTGTTCTATTTGTACCATAAATTTGTCTCCTTCCAAAACTGAATCTTGATTATGAAATGTCATGGAACTTCTCCCCATTTCTGTTCTTTTACAAAGCAAACCCATATGAAAACAGTATGATAATTTAGAATCCCATTCAGTGGACACTGTTCCCCAGACCCACTTCATATGTAGGCCAAATAGTAATGCAATATAGTATCATTCTTTCCTTATCAATAGGACCATAAACATAATTACACCATTTTGTCAAAATATGCCCAGGGGTCAGTTACCAGGATAGAGGGTACACCACCCATCCTAACAGAGTTTGGTTGTTTTTTGTTTTTTAAAGATTTATTTATTTATGCATATCTGTATGCATAAATACATGCATGGTACAGGCCAGAAGTGCAGGGGCAGTGAAAGGATTCACCAGAGAAAGAGTGAGGAGCAGAACAGGCTGACTGACGAAGTACACTGCTGAGGGGAGCAGAAGACGGGTCAGGAGAGGTCTGCCGCGCCATGTGGGTCACCTCCAGAGCAGGGACAAAACTCATGCGGAAGTGGCTTTAGCTTCTTAGTGCTGTGCTTTAACCCACTGAGCCACCAGGGAGGGCCCAGTTATTTGTCTTTTTAACACAAGTGTTATATAAAATTACCAGAGAACAGCTCTAGAAAATTACCACATAGTTCTAGAAAAATACCAGATGGGACAATTCTAGAAGTTCTCCAAGCAGAACAATTCTGACAGACAGACAAATACCTAGAAAGCCTAAGGTTAAACCTGCCCTGACCTAGGAACAAAAATCTAGAGAGACCAGATAAACAAGAACCAGTGAGTCACATTATTAAGTGACTACCACAATAAAAGGAATCTGATCAAGGAAGCTACTAAGTACCCAGAAGGGAGAGTCCCTAAGTGAAATCTTGGCAGCATTGAGTCTGTCAATCCAGAACATAGCCCCCCAACACCCCCAACCCAGACAGCCAACAGAACTCCCTGTCAGCAGAATGGGTGACCAGAGAATCTGCTCAGTGTACCAAGCATGGAGTCACCAGAATGTTACAGGTAATGTCAGGTCACAACCAAAAACCAATAAGCAGAGGTAAGAACTTAACCTATAAGAGCCCATTTATTTAGATAGCTGGCCAGCAATGTGAGAATGGTGAGTATATCACCCTGAAGATATCATTCGAATATCTCATTTGTAGCTGGCTGTTTTATAGTGAATTGAACTCATAAGTGAATTGTTTCATCAGGACAGCCTGTCATGTCGATAGTTGAATCTGTTTATCATAACAGATTGTCATAGTTGATGTTCTTGGTATTGGTCACATTCAGCCCCAGAACCTGTTACCAGGTTATCTTGACCTTGGTATACCCTGGCCTGCTTGCTTAATTTCTGATGGCATCAATGTCCAGGACTTATTCGGGCATCATGGAGTGGGAATCTCAGTTCAGAGCAAGAGTTTAATTCAAGAAAACAGATCATTAGTCACAGTTTGTATATATAGCCAAACTATGTGTGTCTGTGAAGATTCCTATACTATATGGTGCCTTTTTCTTCCTCCCTAGTCCCCTATCAATATAAGACAGCATTATTATAGTCCAGGAAGACTACTAGCCTGGTGGCTGAGCACAATGTGAAGCCCAGACTAGAAGCTGGAATCACGATGAAACGGTTTTCACAATACGTATAACAGATATTTGCTATTTTCTTCCACTACCTGATTTCTACTATCTTCACAGTTTTGAATAATCTCCTGAAATTTTCCACAATCTGGTGTCTATGGAATTGACTGGACTCCAGCTCCTGTCATCTTAAACTAATCAGCATTATTTTTGCCTCAAGATCACAAAGATCTATACAGGAATGGGCACATCACCCAACCACAGATATTTTGTCTTTTTCAAAGAATTCCTAATAAAATGATTCTTGCATTTTTCCCTGAAGTTGATGTGGGAAATACATAACCCAAAAGGGGTGACATTTATCTCTGGATTGTGAGAGTAGAGCCTATATACATACAAGGGGAAAGGGAAATCAGTCCAGATCCCAGAGGTTAAGCCTTAGAGGAAGTTTCACCTGCGGCCTTTCACGCCCTGACTGCTGTATGGCTCACATTCCTGTTGCTGCTATTGCCACTTTAGGTCCTATTTTTTTTCACTTGCAACTGAAAGACTGCTGATGCTCAAGGCTACAGAGACTCTCAGAATAAGAAAGAAAGTAGGTGTGTGTGTGTCATCTAATACTCTGGAGAGCATCTGTTTGAGGAAAAGACAGGAGGACTGAACGACTGAAGTGGCTCCTGGGTAAGGGATGTGGATGGCTTTGGGACAGAAAAGGAAAGGCTGACTTTGAGCTTTACATGAAAGAAGAGGGGCAGACCAGAATGGTTTCTGTCCTGACCCCTACTTTGATTGACATGGCGCCTTCTCCTAAAGGACAACAGAGAAACAGCATAAGGGAAACCCATCCAGATCCCAGTGTTTAAGCCTTAGAGGAAGTTTCACCAGAAGCCTTTCCTGGTCCTGGACTCTGCTGCATGGCTCACATTCCTTGCTCTCCAGGAAAATTATGCAACCAGTCACCAGACAGTAGCCAGAAAAGCAAGGGAGTGTCAGGAAAAGGTGAAGAAAGGGGTTTTGAGCAGATCCCAGGGTCAAGAAAAGGGGGACCAAAAAATAGAAGGGGAAGACTGTGAAAAGGAAAAAAGTAAATTGCTGAAAAAGAGAACGCAGAAACCTAAAGAATAGGGCAGCTTAACATGGTTGCCATAAGTGGGACAGGACTGACCAGATACGAGTTCCCAAAGCCATGCATAACTTACTATCCTAATTCACCTCTGGAAGCTTCCCTTTCCTGTAAGTGAACATGAAGAAAAGTGCCACCTTAAGATGACTTCCAGGCTCCAGAAATTGATAATATGGCAGAGCTCCCCTGCAGTGTTTGGTAGGAGTAAGCATTCATTACTTATAGTTACCTCCTAAGAATAAGAAGAATGATCAGGGGAAGACAGTAGAAGAAAATAAAATACTGCTTTACTTAGACCGTCAGTAGCAAGCTGCTTCCACTCCATGAAGCAGCACTAAAAAAATTAATTTTGAGAAATGTCAACAATACTTCATTTTTCTCTGTCCTATTCTCTGTAAATGTGTTTTGAATTGGACTGTGTTTTGAATTGGACTGGCAATATTTAAATTTTTTCAAATACAGAGGAGGGGGATCACTTCACAGAAGAAAAATATTAATACAAATACCAAACAAAAATAGTAAAACGAATACCGCCAGAGCTTGATTTTATGTGAAGAGCGGTTCTACCACACCCCCAATGTGGGCCATATGGGACAGGGGGAGGCCAGCCTTCAGGATCCTGTCCCTACCTGCCCACCTCGCAGGGGCTGAGGTAAACAGAGGATGACAATGGCTAGCGCTTTTGTTCAATCTTGCCACAGGAGACTGACAGGCATTTGGGCTGGGTCTGAGCGGGGGATCGGGTCGGGGAGCAAAGCTGAGAAATAAAGAGAGACCCGTAGAAAGCCCCGGAGACTAGGAAAGGGAGACACGGGATATTGATTTGGCAGTGGCACCGGGTAGCCGCTACTATCGAATAGTTAGGGCACTTTATTGATAATAGGTTGCCTCTAGGAGGCAGTCTATTAGCGGTGGCAATAAGTAACAATATCCTACCCCTGCATTATCTCCTATAATCTTGTGAATATCCGCTTAGTGCGTTTTAGCATCACCATTTTGACGAGTAAACCGTGGTTCCGATGCGGTAATGCCCTCGGGTCCCAAGACGTGCGCGATGACTTTTGATCCCAGAACTCCAGACGCGGGGCGGGGCGGTTGCCAAGACCCGCGAGAAGCTGAAGCGCCTGGGGATCACCGCAGGGGCGGGCTGGGCGTGCAGGTGGCCGCACCCCCACGAGGGGGCGGGCTCAGCTGGCCAGGCGAGTCCGGAGCCCGCGTAGCCCACACATCACTCTGCCAGCCTGAGAGCTTTTGGCGGTGCTGTGCCCCAGACTCTTAGCGGTCGCCCCAATCTTGCCGTGCGCTCCCGCGCAGCTCACCCGCGGTCTGCTCCGAGCCCGCCTAGCCGCCGCGCTGCACGCCCGGAGTGCGCCCTCTGCCCTCGGGGGGACAGGGGGCTCCGCCACTATTATGCTGCCCGCCATCTACACGGCCGTGGCGGGGCTGCTGCTCCTGCCGCTGCTGGTGAACTTCTGCTGTCCTTACTTCTTGCAAGACATGAGGTACTTCCTTCGGGTGGCTGGCGTGGCCCGACGGGTACGCAGCTATGGGCAGCGACGGCCGGTGCGCACTTTCCTGCAGGTCTTCCAGGAGAAAGTGCGCCAGACCCCGCACAAGGCTTTTCTGCTTTTTCGCGACGAGACGCTCACTTACGCTCAGGTGGACCGGCGCAGCAACCAGGTGGCCCGAGCACTGCGCGACCACCTCGGTCTGCGCCAAGGAGACTGCGTGGCGATCTTCATGGGCAATGAACCCGCCTACGTGTGGCTCTGGCTGGGACTTGCCAAGCTAGGCTGTGCCATGGCGTGCCTCAACTACAACATTCGCGCGAAGTCCCTGTTGCACTGCTTCCAGTGTTCTGGGGCGAAGGTGCTACTGGCCACACCAGGTGAGCTCGGGGACCTAACCACCTGGCATTGGGCTCCTCCATGCCTTAAAGAACCTGTCACATCCTAGTTTGGGGGGTTGAAGAGAAGGTTCAGATCAGAACTGGATGCATAGAATGAGGGGTGGTGAGAACCTAATGATATTTAAACCACCTGATGTGATATATGCCAGACATGGTGTAAAGCACATGTAGTGTTGCTTTTAATCCTAACAGGTAAGGTTTACAGTTGACTTTATAGCTGAGATCACTAAGGTCCCAGAGGTATGCTGCAGCTGGTAGAAGAAGAACTCACCAGGGCTATTACCTCTAGAATCAGAGGTACTGACATTTG
Source organism: Condylura cristata (assembly GCF_000260355.1). Taxonomy (NCBI): domain Eukaryota; kingdom Metazoa; phylum Chordata; class Mammalia; order Eulipotyphla; family Talpidae; genus Condylura; species Condylura cristata. The sequence continues at coordinate 18,796,487 of NW_004567124.1, read as the reverse complement.
TGTTAAAGTGGAGGTCTTGACTGTGAACTCAAGTGAATCCAGAAAGACTGTTTTCACCTCTGCACCTTGGTCATAAGAAAATCACTTCCCTTCTCCTATCCCTTTGTTTCCGCCTCTCTAATGAAGATGTCTTCAAGAGTATTGCTGACTCTCCTCCCTGGATTCTCACTGCACAGAAAAAGTGACCTCCAACTGACTGCCAAGGAGAAGACTGGGAAGGATCTGTTGTCGTGCCCTTAGGAGGCCAGTTTGCACCTGTAGCAATAAGAACCTTTGGTTCTGTAGTTCCCTCCTGTCACATTTCAACAAAATCTGAAATGGTAGCTTCACACTGCAGCGGTGACCAGGCCAGGAAGAAACCATGCACCTGTTATCCACAGGGCTACTGGTTTTCCTTTCCCAGAACACTTGTCTCTGCACTAGAATGCGAACTAGGCCTTCGTTCTCACTCTCAGTAAGAGGAAGTCTAAACCAAGTGTGTTCTGAAAGCCATGGGAGGCAGAGTCCAGGAAGTCTCGCCTTTTGGGGATGACTTCCTATGCCAAGCACTTTTATTATGCTAGAAGATAATTTTATCACTAATACAATTAAGGAAACTGAGGTTTAAATTTGCAAGTGGCATCTATCCAACTTCAGAGTTCATCCTCTTTCCCTGCATCATGCTGCTTCTGCTACATGACTGTAAGATGTTGTAGACCTGGAAAGGATCAACCATCCATCAGCTTCCCTCCGTCGACTCCAACCCTCCATTTCATAACTGAAAAAAAACTAAAGCAAACTAGGCAGTTTACCTGTGGTCACAGAAAGAAGAGATTTCTATTCACTTGTGAGAAACCAACGTATATACCTATTTTGTTTGGCATGAGGTAAATAATCCAAAAAATGAAGGCCTTGAAAGAAAGTATAAAAGCAGGGGGCACATTTTTTTTATTATAATAGCTTATTTTTACATCATTTTGTGCCTTTTTCCATCTCAGTTGTGATCCCCGTGGACTTCCCATTGGCAGTTCACCCGTGTGTCATCACCATAGTCCAGTCCACTGCCCCCCCCCCCACCCCCGGGGCACGTTTTTAAAAGCAGCCAAGTTATTTGGTTGATCCTATAGAGATAATTCCCAACAACTTCAGTTGCCTAGGAAAAAAGACAGTTTCACTACATAGTAACTGGAAGATTTTTTTAAATCTATTACTTTATCAGTTGACTCAGAGGGAAGTTATTAGCTCAGTGATCTTTGTACCAGGGAGGCTTTTAAATACTACTTACTTGTGTTGCATTTCAGACCTCCACTGAGGGAGATCAAGGCATGGGAGTTTTATTGACATGGGAGCTTGGGTTTAAACAACTATAATAGAGTTTGGTTCTATAATCCAGTCAGAAATACAACCAGGTATCTCCTTTCCCATCAAGACAACAGTCTTCTGTTGTGGAACATTATGTTTAGGTCAGTGTACATGCAGAGTATAATGTAATTCCAACATCCAGATCAAATGTAAACCAGAATTTCCAGTGGACCTACAGCACTCCCAGGCAGTAAACTGACCTTTGAAAGGTGCTACGCATTTGAAAAACGTTGTTTATCCAAATCACAGAGAACATTGCACACCATGCAGAATTATGTCCTGACCTGAAACTCACTGCAGAGGGGGTAGCAGAGTCCAAAGTTGCCTACTGAGTGAATCTGTCCATCAAATGGCCTGATTCTTAGAGTTCTTCTAAAGTTGAGTGGGGTTGTAACGATACTTGAATACCAAAGTCCTCGACTTTACTGAATGTGTGATATTTCAGTAAAAGTTTAAAAAGGAAACTTTAATGAGCATAAGAACCATGGGGCAAGTTTATTTTTTTAAAGATTTATTTATTTATGCATACAGAACTGGGGTACAGGCCAGATGTGTGGGGGTGAGAGGATTCACCAGAGACAGAGCGGGGAGCAAAACAGGCAGATCGACCAAGTACACTGCTGAAGGGAGCACAGGGCGGGTCAGGAGAGGTCTGACGCGCCATGTGGTCACCTCCCTGGTCAGGGATCGAACTCGTGCTGCAGTAGCTGCAGATAACTTCATAGTACTGTGCTTTAACCCACTGTGCCACCAGCGAGGGCCCAGGGGCAAGTTTATTTTTTATTTATTTATTTTTCCAGAACCTTTTTTTTTAATTATTAAATATAATAGTTTGGTTTTTTTAACTTTCATAATAATTTTTTATAAGTTTATTTTTACATCATTTTGTACATTTTTTCCCCCGGGGCAAGTTTATTTTTAAAAATAGATTCCCCAGTCCCATTCCCCCAAAACACTAGTCCACACGAATGCTAGTGCAGCCCAGGTTTGTGTATTTTAAGTAAGCCTTCCCCACCTACACCCAGGTGACTTTGAAGCAAATTATCTGAAGATCAGGCTTTGAGAAACCATCAGTCTAGTTTCCACTTGTTTTATAGTTGAACAAAGACTTAGAGAGGTGATAGCAATTCCACAGCTGGTTAGTAACAAGACCTGGGGCAGATGCCAAGGTTCAGGGCACCTTGTATTCTGTTACACTATCTGAGCATGTCCATAAAGGTGAGAAGCTTTAGAAATACTGAGTGGTGACAATTCAACAGGGTTTGATTCTGTACTTTGATAACCCCCTCAGGACTTGTTGCCTAATAAGAGTTCTTGAGTTCCAACTGTCTGTGAAATTCTGGAGTATATTAAAGGACCAGCACCATGACATTTGTCATGGGATTGATCCAGTTGTCATAAATTTGGGGACTCTTCAGAAAGCCTAAAAGAATTCTACCCTTAAGGAATTTGAGTACCCAGTTACTCCTGCAGAATTGACTGTAATTGCAGAAAGTTAGACTCACAACTCTTCCCTGAATCAAATATAAGTACCCATCTCCATAGTATATGATTTTCTCTCTGTAGTACATTTTGGGATCCATGTCCATGGAGGATAATGATACAAGTAATCACATGGAAAAATTGCCTTTTGCCATTTGAATCTGTGTCAGGTCAGTGTTGTGGATGATAGAAACCTACTTACTGGGCTGGTAGTTTTCAAGCATCTTCCCAAACATAGACTATGAAGAAAGCGTATTTAATTTCATACAACATAGGATATTTTATAAAACATCCAAATGAGACCCCAGATTGGTCAGTTTGCTTTGTATCCACTTACGCTAGCATTAAGCTCGTCACTAAACTAGCTCTTCCACTGGGAAAATAAACCCAGATCTTCATCAGCTCACTGACCAGGACTTACTGCATAGCTCAGCATAATCATGCAAGTCTCCAAGAGCTTGTACTACTCTTGTAAACCTTATAATAGTCAGAAATACTCCATTGCAAGGCTGAGATTCAGAGAGGTTATAAAATGACCCCTATTACCTTTGAGCTGGTTTTGCAAGATTCTGAAAAATAAGATTAAACCTATTTTCAACAAAATTTATCAGTCTGCCTCCTCTTGTTTTTCTGGGTTCCCCAGAAACTAAAGATTTGCTTCAGTTCACTTCTCAAAGCCTTACAATTCTCTGTTTCTATTACTAATGCCTAGTAATACCTAGTATACAGTAGCCACTCAACAAGTTTGTCAGGCTAATGAGTTCCACCATGGCTGGTTGCAGTGAGTTTTTTTCTGTGAATCTTAAGAACCATTGGCTTGAAGATGAAGACATTGAAAAGTAAGATTTTTTTTAAAAATTGACTATACCCTAATTTAAGAAAACTCATGTGACCCCAGAGTCCCCCAGGCCTCATCCTAATGAAAACTTGTTTACCTGCCATAGATCCTCCTAATCAGTCACCATGTCCAGCCCCTCTGGCTCTAGGAGAAAGGTGCTTTCTCCTGGTCTCAGTGCCATAAAGGGAGCTGCTGATAAACACAGAATGGGTTGGGACCTTAGTGGGTAGGATCTGTGCTTAGGTTGGTGAAGGACGGAAACCCAGCGATCTAATGAGTTCATGTATTCAGGTTAATGTATTCATCTTCATTCAACAACAAATTCACACTGGCATAGGTGGGACTGCTTAACAAGCCAGTGACTTTAAAAATAAGAAGGGGCCGACAAGATAAAATCTACTCTAAATCGACTTAGATGTTAATGTTACTGAATCCAAGAACTATAGAGTTGGGATTATTCTGGGCTGCACTGTGAGTCCGAGTGGCCAGAATTTGAAAAGGAAATTCTTCCCACAGAGTCTGAAAAATAGGGAAGTAGATACTTGTTAACCATGTGACATGGTTGACTATGGCTATCAAATGATAATAAATGTGTAAGGCCTGGTGTGAACTGTTAACCTCATGACAAGGAATTACCTTTGACTCCAGTGCTCTTTAGAAAGGAAGAGTTCACAGAAGCAAAAACTTCTGAGAGAAATGGAAAAATAATATTAAGAAATTATATAATTATTATTAATGTGAGATGACTATGTATTTCCCTGTTAAAGATTTACTTCATCCTGGCCGAACTTAACCTTAATTAAACATCTTTCTGACCTCGGGTTGATTTGTTTTGTAGGGGGAGGGAAGAGGGAATATATTTCTCTCTATCCGAAGGATCTTCTAAGACACATTGTACTTCCAAATTTCAGTGTTTTGATCAAACCACATTCCCTTTCACTGGCTTCTTTCAGAAGAAGCCCTTTGTGATTCTTTTCATTTTGTATGTAACCTCCAACAGAGATTTGCTGAGCCTCTATCTTCATTTGTCCTCTGTCCCCAGAGACAGAGTAGGGAGCAGAACAGGCAGATTGACAAAGTACACTGCTGAGGGGAGCAGCGGGTGGGACAGGAGAGGTCTGCTGCGCCATGTGGGTCACCTTCCTGACCTGGGATCAAACCCTTCCCAGGCAGCTGTTGCTAGCTTCTTACTGTTACATTTCAACCTGTTGCGCTACCAGGGAGGGCACTCAATTTTTTTTTTTTTTTTTTTTTGTTAAAGAAAAGGAAGCCTCTTTACCAAAACTTGAATCTGAAATCCGAAGGCAGTAAGAATCCCAGAAGTCCATGTCATTTTTATCATTTTGTAGTCAGACTACTGAGCCTCTGATCTCATTTGCAGAAACCAGATACTGGTATCTATAATGTAAGATTATTGTGAAAATTGTAGGAAGTGATGTATGGTCAGCTATTATAAACCATATTCAATACAAGTGAAAATTTTAAATCTTTGTCATCAGTAGGAATGAGAGATTCAGTTGGAGTTACGAGGGGCTATCCAGATGCCCCCTTCAGGACTGAGGTGCCTGGAACATTGGCATCTTACAGCTGTCCCCTGAGGCTGTTTCCAGGACTCCCCCTGGTTTGAAAAGAGCCTTGGGGCAAAGTGAAGCCCTGTCATTCCAGCATGCATCCAATAACGAGTTAAGGAGGGAACATGAAGATGCAGCCGTCTTCCCTGACTGTGGGACAGCACTGCAGGGCCACTCACGCCCACAGTCCCCATGGAATCCGAGGACCAGCTGAGGGAGGACTCTGTTGTGACTGCATTGTAATTCAACTTCTCTCTCTAGCCACCCTGCTTCCTTGCAACCTCCCAAGAGCGCACAAATCTCAGAGTCCCTGGGAACTCAACCTGCAACAGGTAGAATTATTTGAGCTTTTGTTGACTTGGCTGATTGCCACTTTTAAGTAAACAGACTTTACTATAAGAAATTTTTTAATAAATGTGTAAAAGCAAAATGTGTAAAGGCCCAGTCATCTATAAATGACTTTAGAAGAGACACCGCATAGCAAATAGATGGTTGATAAAGGGCGTTTATGCAGAACATCCTTTCAAGTTTCTAATTTTGTTTAAGTATTTTTAGTTTCATGGGAGAAAGGCTGTCACGGTGTGTCTTAAGATATTGGTGAGCGATTGATACCTCAAGTCAATATGCAAGGGACTACTTTTACACCAACACCCAGAGGACATGTAGGGAAATTGTGTGGGGCAGAGACAATGAACTTCGTGCAGATGAGAGGCCTCCTAGGGAAGTAAAGGACGTAAAGCGTAAAGCAAAGGCCTGCAGAGGCCCAGCTGGGAATATGAACACATGATGCTCAATTGTTTGGCCTGTCCTCAAGCATGACACCTGCTCAGAACATTTCCTTTTACTTTTATTATTACCATTGTTAATTTTAACGAGGTGACTAAGGTCTGCGTGTACTTTCTTTTTAAAAATTAAAGAAAAAGTTAATATTTCCTTTGAACTCTCACTTTCCTTATCAAGATTCTTACCAAATCCTGTCCACTCTGCCTCCCATACACAAGCAGCAGTAGTGGTCATTGTTTAATTTACTTCGGTGGGCCCTGTCTTATATGCAAGGCATGTTGTATTGAAGCAGGAAGTTGCCTAGATTCTGCTGCTTGCTGGAGCAGAAAGTTCCTGCGGTGTGCTGCTAACCACAGTAGTAGCCATGGCCACCCTGACCCCTTCCCAAACAGTAAAGAAAGTCTGTGATAGATAAGATGATCAGTTTCCCTGTATGGAATGTACAAAACCTTACCATTCCTGCTATTCGGGGGCTAAGTCTTTTGGGTATCCCACTGAGCCCACCAAAGTGATAAATAAATCTCTCACCCCCCACCTTCTTGAGTGCCTTCTGGTTTCTCTCAAAACTTGCTATAACAGTATCACAGAAAGTACTTCATTTAGCCTTATATTTTACTAGACGTTTATCAATATAAAGTATTGTAAGATCTGAATCCCTAAAATCAGCAACACTAGCTCATGCCTCTATCTCTTCCCCACTGACTAAAACAACACTTTGTGCAGATTATTTCCCTTATTAACATTCATTGGGCACTTACCTGGATGATTTGGTATGAATCCCTTAATCTCAATGTTTTCATTGTCCCATTAAGAGAGAGAGAGATGTTCCTATGAAGAGGCAAACTTTGCTCTATGGGAAGGCAACAGAGACAGTCAGCAAGGCTGTATGAAAGGAAGAAGGGGAGTTTCCAGGTGACCAAAGGGTATGAGAAGATTCCAAGCAGTGGAAATAACCTGGAGAAAGGCAGCGAGTTGTGAGAGCATTCAGTTTTCATGTTAGTATAATTAAAGGAAAAGGAACAAGAAATAGTAAATTACATTAGAAGAGTCATCAAGGGTTACACTGAATCACATGCTGTTTTAGGAGAGTGGATTCCATCACAGGGCTGAGCAGCTATGGAAGGATTTTAAACAGGACGATGGTTACTGAAGTTAGTTAGGCAGTGATGTAACTGATAAATTGCCAATGGAAAGAGACTAAAAGCAAAGAGAGTGGTCAGGAGGGGCTATTGTGATGGTCTGGGAAGGAAATAAAGAGGACCTGAGCCAAAGCAGTAGCAAAAGGAGGGATTTTCCACACAAATTTTTATAACAGTGATATTTTTTGGGAATCTTCCCAAGCACTGAAAGACTAGAGAACAACCCCTGAAAATAAAAGAATAGAGGAGAACAGAGGTTTCTGGGACATAGAAAGAAGCTGATTGCTGATAGATGTTGATAAAAAGAGTTGAGACAAATAATATACTAAGAATGATAGCCAATGAGCAATACCAGGAGAAAGCTATCCAAGAAAGGAAGTAAGGTCATAGTGTATTACTTAGCTCTACAATGCATAATTTTGTCCCTTCTGATTAGTGGTTTCCAGTTTCTAGAGCCAACCCATAAAGCTGGGGAAGACAGAATTATGGTCTCAGAATAAATGTAAATACGATTAAGGGAGACAATGTAAAGTGAAAACAATAACTGCTGATCATGGACAGAAGTAAAATGGGGGTGAGGAGCAAAGTTGATAGGTCTAGAAATAGCCAGAAAAGCACATTTTTATTTGGTAATGGAGAGGTGGTTACTAAAGAAATCACTTAAGAAATTGAGACACTTAGATACAGGGTCAGAGCTTGTTGATTTTTCCTTACAAACCCTTTTGTGCTGTTTTGTTCATTTTTACCATGTGCATGAGGCCTCGGTTAATTCCACTGCATCTGTGCAGATGATATGTCTTCTCTTGATGGAGACATTTAACACAAACAGCTGAGAAGCAAAGCATTTTAGGTGAATCATGTATAACTTCCCCAAGGTAATTCCCTCGGATAATGGGTCACCTTCCTATTTAAAATATATTCACTTCAGTTATCAGAATTGAAGACAAGTAAGCTTAAAGTCCATCTCTTCTCATCGTTTAAGAATGCAAATGTCCAAGTGGCAAACATGGAATGTGGTTTACACATTAAATCAGTGCCTTTATACTTTTTCACCTTGACCCATAATAAAAAATACATTTGTATATGACCCAATAGCCATCTACCCACCTAAATGAAGATTAACTTTTTAAAAAACAATACTTACTCTTACAATGTGTGATGGGCTCTGAAAATTTCAATTTCACTATATTTTAATTTAAAAAAAATACTTCTTTGGCCCTCCCTGGTGGCGCAGCGGGTTAAAGCACAGCACTGAGAATCTAAAGCCACTTCCTCATGAGTTCGATTCCCGCCTGCCCCGGAGGCGACCACATGGCGTGGCAGACCTCTCCTGACCCGCCCGCTGCTCCCCTCAGCAGTGTACTTCGTCAATCTGCCTGTTCTGCTCCCCGCTCTGTCTCTGGTGAATTCTCTCACCCTCCGCATCTCTGGCCTGTACCCCAGTTCTGTACAAATAAATAAATAAATCTTTAAAAAAAAAATACTTCTTTAAAGTGATTTTAACAATCCAGTACTGTACTGTGACCCACAGTTTGAAAACCATGCTAATCATCCCTTTTCTTAGATCAGAAAATGTGCTTGCACAGTTTGGAACTTATTCTTTCAGATCAGCTGAACCTTCTGGGTGGAGCTACTTGTTACTGATTTGTAAATAAATACATAAAATTGACTTCAGTCATCTTTGTGACTTAGCATGGCTCCCTTCTTTCCATTTCTCTTCTACTTCCTTAAAGTTTTCCCTTTGTTGCCACTGGTTCTGTGGGGCACATAGTTGGAATAATTAAATTCATTTCTGGAGTATTTTGATGTTGATGTCAGATATATATGTAAGTTATAATAAGTTATACACTTGTATAATCTTGGTTGGGGCCTCCCTCGTGGGGCAGGGGGTTAAGTCTCAGTACTATGAAGCCACTGAACTTCCACTGTACCAGGCAGCCACTGCAGCGTGAGTTCCATGCCCAGCCAGGAAGGTGACCCACATGGTGCAGCAGACCTCTCCTGTCTAGCCCAGTGCTCCCCTCAGCAGTGTGCTTTGTCCGTCTGCCTGTTCTGCTCCGCACTCTGTCTCTGGTGAAGCCTCTCACTGCCTCCAACCCCAGAACCTCTGGCCTGTTGTATGCATATACCCCAGCTCTTGTATACATAAAATAAATCTTTTTAAAAAATCTTGGTTTTCACCTGTGTCCTTTTGTTTGTACTTGCCTTGTGAAGTCCAGATTTCAGACAACCACCTGCTGCTTAGGAAACGTTAAAAACCAACTTTCCCTCAAATATTAGAATCTTGTAACATTTTCAAATATGGCCATTTCCATGTCTAAAAAAGTGTTTAACTAAGTATCTCTTTTCCTGTCTACACATTTTAGCAAGAATTCGTAAAAACACAATCACTGCAAAGCTTATTGCACTAATAGAACTTTGGTGGACTAATTTAGTTTGGTGTATTTTTTTTTTCTTGTTAAATTAAGAGTTACAAGCAGCTGTTGAAGAGGTTCTCCCAACCCTGAAAAAAGATGATGTGGCTGTCTATTACATAAGCAGAACCTCTGACACAGAGGGGGTAGGCACTTTCCTGGACAAAGTGGATGAAGTGTCAACTGAACCAATCCCAGCATCATGGAGGTCTGAAGTCACGTTTTCCACTCCTGCCATATACATTTATACTTCTGGGACCACAGGTAAGAGTCAAGAGAGGCTTCTCAAAGAAATGGACCTAACCTCAAGGAGTTAAATGGTGGGGGTTAAGTTTTCAAATGTTCTGTTTCTTTAGCAAAACTTATCAGATAACTAATGCTTCAGGGGATTTAGCCCTTTTCCTGTGGGAACTGATCTTATTTCATAGCATATGATCCCATTTGGGTTTCTCCAAGCTACACATAGTTCCCCCTGGTTGGTATATAGAACAGCTAAAGAGGTTAACCAAGAACAACAAAGATCTTTCTGATGGTGGATTAAATTTGAAATTGAAGAAGTTGAATTTTTTTTTAATGGTGGTTATATTTTGGTTTATCATATCCAGAAACTATATATGATATATAGCTAGTACTAAATGGAACACCAGGGAAAACTACAGAATAGCAAAGAGGGTATATTTATATAAATATTTTAACCACTGTCTTCCCATGCAATACTGACTTGAAGTTGCTTGGTTCTGTGAGTTTAAGATAGGTGTAGGTCAGGACCTCAAACACTGTATTTCATCAGAGCTTGGATACTTCAACTCCTACAGCAAACCCTTTGCTACAGTACTTCTAGTTTCATGTATTTAACAGTTTGTGTTTGCCAGAGAAAATGGTACTGAAACATATCAACATGAAATCTGAGCGATATATTTAAAAGGACAGGAAGCCAGCACTCACATGCTGATTATTACTATTAACATTGAAAAATTTTATTAGCCACTAGGAAAAAAAATGCTGCCAATAAACAGTGTTATGAGAGCTCTGCTCTGTAAATCAGTAAGAGTAGGATGAACTAGGCACATCATGATATTTTTTCATGTAATTCTTCCATGACCTTTACGATGGGTATTAAGCTTATTCCCATTCTACAAATTTAGAAATTGACAGAGCGGTTAAGAACTTTCCAAGATGACCCACCACTCCTACAGCAAACCCTTTGCTACAGTACTTCTAGTTTCACGTATTTAACAGTTTTTGTTTGCCAGAGAAAATGGTACTGAAACGTATCAACATGAAATCTGAACGATATATTTAAAAAGGACGGAAGCTAGCACTCACATGCTGATTATTACTATTAACATTGAAAAATTGAACATGTGAATCTTTCATCTTTTGTGTTAAATTTTTGTTTTGTTTAAACAGGTAATAGATGTATGCATTCTCCTTGTGAAGTAATCCAACACTATAGAAATGGTTAAAGGCACCTTTGAGCCCTTTACCTCAGCACCAGGCTTTACCGCAACACTTCACCTTCACCTCAACAGGCCCTCAGCAGCCTCCACCCCCACCCCCACCTCCCAGGACCCAGGTGGCATTTACCCTAAAGTTTGACTTCCTCTCATACAGTCACTTGTACTGAATATTTTCTTTAGCTACATGTGGAATCAAGTCTGGGAATGACACATTAAAGTGGAGCCCAAAGCATTGTACCTGTCATTTTTTTAATTTATGAAAAGTTATTTATTGCCAGGCAAACAAAACAGTGGGATGACATAGTTAACCAAGTATTTGCACTACATGCGGATTCTATCTTAATATATGCAACTTTTATCCTCATTTTTTTAATGAAATGGAAAAATTAAATTGTAATTTTTTTAAGATTTATTTATTTATTCATACAGAACTGGGGTACAGGCCAAAGATGCAGAGGGTGAGAGGATTCACCAGGAACAGAGTGGGGAGCAGAACAGGCAGATCGACGAAGTACACTGCTGAGGGGAGCAGTGGACGGGTCAGGAGAGGTCTGCCGTGCCATGTGGATCTCCTCCGGGGCAGGCTGGGATTGAACTCATGCGGAATTGGCTTAAGCTTCTTAGTGCTGTGCCACTGGGGTGGGCCTGTAATTTTTTTTTACATGTGATTCGGGAAACAACTAAGATAAAAGGAGCCTTTGATTTGTGATAAAGAGTTCTAGTCTCAATTCTTAGTAGGCAACTATGAAAATTCTTCACAAAGCTGGTTGGACAGTCAATTGTAAAACTCATTTTAGGGAGAAAAGGAAAATGAACTCTCCCTAATTTAATCCCATAATGCAGAATATTTACTTAATTGGAAACAGGTTGCATAGATGTTCATTTTACTTTTCCCCTAATCTGTGAGTAAAATATTTGCTAAATTACTTTGTAAACATTAATTAAAAGAACTCAGTTAAGCAATTGGAGAACAAAATGTTTTACCATTGCTCAAAGGCAATCATTAGCACAAAATCATATCATGGTTACCAAATAGTCTTAATTTTTAATTAATATAAACTCTTAAGTTAGGAAAATTTCTGAAAGTACTTCAAAGCAACCAAGGCTATGCATTTCATTTTTACAAATGTAATTCACAGCTTCTACTAGCCATATGATTCTCCCGCAATGAATGTCACCAATATGTTCCTGCTTTCCTCTATGTCTTAATATTAGTATAGAAAGCAGCATTAATACTAAAACAGTGCCATTGGCCCACTATCAAAGGGAGTGAATTTTGACTAGCATTTACAATAATAGTAACTTGCTGGCCAGGCTAATTTGACTTAAAACAAATTGTTACTATTTAGGTTACACCAAGCTAAATGGGCCATCAGATATTAAAGGATGTGAGTTTATGGAGAACTACCTTCCTTTTGCAAAGGAGTTTTACACACTCCAGTCTTGTAATTCCAGTATGTAGGGCTTCTTTCTCTCTCCAACTAAACTGACCTTCTATGGAAAACAATGTAAGCACAGCCTTCAATAGTCCTAGAAAAAACTCAAGTAAATTGTAATTAAGAAAATACAAATGTTTTTAGTCTACTGTACTAAAACTACACTGAGATAATCATTTTTGACCTTTCACGTTGACAAAAATCCCAACATTTGAGATCACACCTTGGCAAGGCTATGAAGAAACAAATATACTCATGTATTTCCGAGGAGAGAATGAATGATCAGCCCTGATACCCAGCAATGTGCCCTGCCTATCAAAATTACAAAGACTTTATCTTTTGATCCAGCAATCTCACTTTAGCAGACTTATCTAACAGATAGAGCATAATTCATAGTTTGAAGTGAGCCAGATTAATCACTGCAGTATCATTTGAATATGAAAAATAATGTCAATACAAAGAATTAGATGCAGCTGAGAATAAAAGAATGACTAATTAAGGGACATTTCTATGTGCAAATATGGAATCTATATAATTATATAAACAGGTCTTCATGATACATTGTTAAGTGGAATAGGCCGAGGAAGTGCATATTTTTTTTTAAAGATTTATTTATTTATTCGTACAGAACTGGGGTACAGGCCAGAGATGCGGAGGGTGAGAGGATTCACCAGAGACAGAGCGGGAAGCAGAACAGGCAGATCGACTAAGCACACTGCTGAGGGGAGCAGCGGGCGGGTCAGGAGAGGTCTGCCACGCCATGTGGTCACCTCCGGGGCAGGCGGGAATCGAACTCATGCGGAAGCGGCTCTTTAGTTTCTTAGTGCAGTGCTTTAACCCGCTGCGCCACCAGGGAGGGCCCTGGAAGTGCATATTTTTCAAATCAGGGAAGCGCAAGAACATATGAGCAAATGTTCATGTTTACTTGTATTTAGATAAAGAAATTCTAGAAGAAAATGTATTTTGCATAGCAAAATTCTTGAAAAGGGTCATACAGGAAGGTGGTAGGCAATCTGACCTCATGAATCTCAGTCTCATTTGTAGATTGGAGAATATAATTCTACTTATTGACTATGAGAATTATCTGAAATTTTGAAAATACCTTGCAAGGTTACAGACACAGAGCAGAAATTCAATAGATACTCATATCTTTCTCTTCAGCTTACTACTGTAGTAACTTGAACACAGGGGACAGCAAACTGTGACCTGTGGACCAAATACAAACCCCCTCCATATGTGTGTGTGTGAGTATAATTTTATTGGAACACAGACACGTTCATTCCTTTTGTGTTGGCTGCTTTTAAGTTACAAGAGGTGAGTAGTTGCAAAAAGGACCATATGCCCCTGTATAGACTAAATATTTACTATATAGTTTTAATTTACAGAAAAAGCATGCAACTTCTGATCTGATCATAGCCTTCCCCCATGCGGTTCTATTAGCACCAATGCTGAATCTTCCCTAGGGAGATCTCTCTCCCACATTCCGTGTTTGTGAATGATCAGTCTTGGCTCACTTGTGCCTTCTCTGGTATCCTTGCAAAGGTCTCCCGAAAGCTGCAACAATCAATCACCATCGCATATGGTATGCAACTGGTGTTGCTCTTGCAAGTGGAATTCTGAAGGATGACATCATCTACACTACTCTCCCCTTGTACCACAGTGCTGCGCTTTTGATTGGCGTACATGGATGTATCATGGCTGGTAAGCTTCTTTGTTCAACAAGGTATTGAAGATTAGTCCATATTCAAATGTGTCATAAGAAAGAGTAATATAAAATTAGGCCACTTTTCTATGGACCAGGAATAGTATTTAATTCTATATTAATATCAAGGCTATTTGAACTGCACATCATAAACAGACATCTAAAGTATTTTTTATTTTCTCATGTCTGCCTAATAAAAAATTGTTGTAGTTGTGCGGTGTATCAAAGAAGAAAATTCTTTAAGGTATTTTAGGTCTTTATCTAGGTTGAGACATTTGAGTCCTGAAATCTCCTGTGTCGTTTCCATATTCGGAAGTCTGCACATTACTCTCTGCCAGCCTTTTAAACTTATCTTTCATGATCTCCATTCTGTTCTATTCTTTCTGCTCCCCTACTCCTCAGCTCTAGTTAGAATGCTTTGCATGCCATCTCTGCTCTTTCCTTCAGACTCTGTCATTCAGACTTGCCATCATTTCTCCTAAAGGTAGGATTAATGCCACCTTATACATTAAGCTCAGTCCAGAATCCATCGCTTCCAGAAAACCATCTCCCACTAAGCTTTCACTAACTTTCTCTCATGTGTTTTTTTAATATGTATAGATGATATATGTATATATGTATATGTATAGATGATAACATGTGATGTACATATGTGATTTCCCAAACCTCTGAGTCTTTCACTCATTGTCTTTTTTTTTAAGATTTATTTATTTATCCATACAGAACTGGGGTACAGGCCAGAGGTGCAGGGACAGTGAGAGAATTCACCTGAGACAGAGTGGGGAGCAGAACAGGCGGTCTGACAAAGTACACTGCTGAGAGGAGAGCGGGCAGGTTAGGAGAGGTCTGCTGTGCCATGTGGATCACCTCCTGGTCACGTGGGGATCAAACTCATGCTGAAATGGCCTCAGCTTCTCAGTGCTGCGCCACCAGGGAGGGCCCTTACTCATTGTCTTTTTAATTGGCTATAAAATATTTATCTTGGTATCAGCAAAATATGACTGGGCCTGCTAGTATTGGTAAGGTAGTTCTGAGGCTCCTGTGGGAACAAAATCAAAGTTTAAGTCCACAGATACATGCTAAAGCAAAAATAGTATTTTTTTTTAATTCTCCTTTTTTTAAAATATTTGGACTTCTATTTTGGAGCAAATGTAAGCTAATAACATGAAAAGATAAAATATTTCTGAGATTTTTATTTTATTATATTTCTTTCCTATAATTAGGTTAAATATGACATGTTATTTTTACCTATGTGTTTGTTTCCTGTTGCTATTACAACAAAATGCCACAAACTTAATGGCTTAAAACAACACAGATTTATTCTCTTACTGTTTGAAAAGTCATAAGCCCTAAGGTTAAAATGTCTACAGACTGCATTCCTTCTGGAAGTGCTAGGGAAGAATAAATTTCCTTGCATTTCTTAGCTTCTAGAGCTGCCTGCATGCTTTGGCTCCTGGCCTTTTCTTCCACCTTCAAATCATGACACTCCAACTTTTTGTTTCCTTCATCCACCTTTTTTGACTGCCTTGCCTTCTTAAACGACTTTGGGATTACATTAGGTCCACCCTGGTATTCTAGGGTGATCTACCCATCTCAAGAGCCTTAACTGACCCTAACTTAATCACATCTTTATGGTCACATATTCACAAGTTTAGGGATTAGGACATGGACATCTTTGTCCTCATCTATCTTCCTCTACATCACCCATCAAAGTAAAATATCTCCTACTTATTCAAGATGCTGGCTCTCCATTGCTACAAACCTAAATCTGGCTCCTCCCCCTGGTACTTTCCAGCGCTCCCTGATTGCACCCTTCATTGCTTCTCCAGGTTCATCTCCAAGGATACATCTATCCTTTACCATTCTACTCACAAGCCAACTGAGTCTTGGCCATCTCCCTGCACACATTACCTTCTGAACTATACTTTCTTCATGTTAATGTTTTTTCTTCAGCCTAGATTTCCATCATCTTTCTTCATATTCAAATGCCACTTCTTTCAAAAAGTGCCTCTGTCACGCCTTGTCTCAAGCAAAATTAATCTCCCTACATACACACACACTCATACTTACACTCCCTTAGACCTCATTTGAACTATTTCTTACTTACTTTTATTAGAAAGACTTAGTTCTTATTCCTTACCAGATTGGAAGCTCCTATAGGAGAAAACCAGGTCTTACTCATTTTGTTTGCATTGAATGTAATTGGTGCTCAACAGTTGTTTGTGAACTTAATTCATATTTAAATTCTACCTTTCAAAAATAACAAATGCGATATGGGGCTATAGCATGTCCTTACTAACACACTGTATGTACACTTCTCTGTAGGTGCTACTCTTGCTTTACGGACTAAATTTTCAGCCAGTCAGTTTTGGGATGACTGCAGAAAATACAATGTCACTGTCATTCAGTATATTGGTGAATTGCTTCGGTATTTATGCAACTTACCCCAGGTAACTCTTCCTCCCTGTTTCTTGTCTTTTTGAAATATATAGAATGGGAATTCATGTTCTTTGTCTTCAACTAATTTAGTATATCATTTTTCAGTTTAGACTGCAATTGTTAGGCATGATAAAGTGTGTGGCACCACCCCCGTCATCAAGTAGATTTACTAAGACAGTTGCTTTTGATATTATTATTGTTCTTATTATCATCATCATCCCCTGTCTTTTTACCTTTCTTTCTATTTTTTTATATAAGTATGATTGAAATATAATATCATGTTAGTTTCAATTATACAACATGATGATTCAATATTTGTATATATTACAAAATGATCACCACAATAAATGTAGTTAACTTCTGTTCCCATATATAATTAGAACACAGGCCACATCTTATCTCCTGTCACTTTCATGAACCTCTAAATAGTTTCCCTAAAAGACATATAATTAAGTTGAGAGAGGTAAAGTAGTCCCCAAAAATATTTGGACTTAGCACATATTATTGTAATATTTTTGGAAGAATCAACAAATTCATGAGGCTCATCACTGATTGTATTCTGGATTAGGACCTTTTCTATAGCAATTCTGTTGATACCATGATTTAATTTTTCTTTTCTTATTAGTATTCTACCTGGACCTCAAGATTACATATCTTTCCATTATATTACAGAAATCCATGTGGAGCTCTTGTCAGTTAGAAATCTCCCTAGGGAGTGCCTGTTATTTCTATTAGTTCTAGTTGGTACCATCTTTGGACTTGAGAAAAATAAACATTTTTCAAGCTTACACACAGTCACACATTTACTTCACTTTTCTCCTTTTGCTTAATGTTGTCTCCAGTGCTAGGGAAAAGATAGCTTGATTGGGGTTTTTTTATGTTCAAAATATATTATGACTTAGTGTATAATTCATGGTGACCTCTAATATAGAACTAGATTTGGAGATCCTGTTTGCCCTTGAATCCTCTCTTGTCTCCCCTCCTACCCCATGGAGTTCTATTTTGTCTGGAAAATACATATAGGAATTGTGAGAAGTCATCACAATTACCTCAAACACTTAAAGATTTTTAATTATATGACCTCATATGTAGGTAATCCTAAAGACAAAAAACCGTTTAAAAAAATAATAAATGAATTCAGCAGAGTAGTAGAGAGCAAAACCATTTGCACGGCTATACAATAACAATGTATAATCTGAAAGTTATAAATTATAATTTATCATTATAAAGACAATTCCATTATAATAATATGAAAAAGAATATAATATTTATATATCCTTATAAATTAACTTTAATAATGAAAACTATTAAACATGGCTGAATAAAATTAAAGAAGATACAAAATGGAAATACTTCCTGTGTTCATGAATTGGAAAACTGAATATTGATAAAATCTCAATACCCTATCATCCCTATCAAGATTCCAATGATTGGGCTTTTTTTACAGAAGTAGAAAAAAAAACATTCTAAAACTCATGTCAAAGGACTCAGAATAGCCAAAACAATCTTGAAAGAGACAACAAGTTGACTCACCCTACATGATTTCAAAACTTATTACAAAGCTATAGTAATTAAAACAGTATAGCACCAACAAGAAAACTAGATGGAATAGAATGTGGAGTCCAGAAACAAACCCATATTTATATGGCCAGTTGATTTTTTTACAAGAGTACTAAGACCATTCAAGGTTGAAAGGATAATTTTTCAACAAATGGTTCTGGAATTGAGTATTTACATACAAAAGCATGAAGTTAGATACTTGCCTAATACCATATACAAAAATAAACTCAAAATGGATAAACACCTAAATTAAGACCTAAAATAATAAAGTTCTCATAAGAAAACATAAGACAAAACTTCTTGACATTGAATCTGGCAATAATTGTTTGAATATCTAAAAGGAAGTTGGGTGGAGGTGAGGGCAGAGACACAGCCAAAAAATAAAAAGAAAGTGTTAAAGTGGACTTAACGAAAATTTAAAAAATTCTGTTTCTCAAAAGATATTATCAACAGAGTAAAGGGAGAGTGGGAGAAAGCATTTCAAATCATATATATGATATTCAATATCCAGAATTTATAGAGACCTGCTAAAATCTAACAACAAAAAACAGGTAACCTAGTTCAAAACTAGGCAAAGTGCTTGATAGACATTTCTCCAAAGAAGATGTACAAATGGCACTTGGAAAGATGTTCACGTCACTAATCATCTAGAAAATACCCATTAGGATGACTACTATCAAAGTAACACAAAACTGCAATCGTTGATAAGGATGTGGAAAGCTGTGCGATGGGGAAAACTTCAGTTCTTTAAAAAATTCAAAATGAACTTGCCGTGCAATCCAGCAACTCTACTTCTGGGTATATCCCAGAAAGAATTGAAAATAAAGCCTTAAAGAATATCTATGTTCATTGGAAGCATTATTCAAGATAGCTGAAATATGGTAATGACCCAAGTGTCCATCAGTAGATGACAGAAAAGCAAAATGTGGCATACATACAGTGGACTGTTACTCAACCTTAAAAGGGAAAGTAACTGCAATATGGTATATATGAGTGAAATTTGAAAAGATGGTGCTAAGTCAAATAAGCCAGTCACAAAAAGACAATACTGTCTGATTCTTTTATTCCATTTAAAGTAGTCAAAATCATAAATACAGAAAGTAGAATGATGGTTACTAGGATCTAGAGTGGGGCGAAGGTTGGGGAGTTATATTTTATTTTATTTTATTTATGCATACAAGGACTGGGGTACATGCCAGAGTTCTGGGGGTGAGAAGATTCACCAGAGACAGAGTGGGGAGCAGAACAGGAGGACTGACTGAAACACACTCCTGAGGGGATCCACGGACAAAACAGGAGAAGTCTGCCACACCATGTGGGTCAGCTCCCTGGCTGACCCAGGGGATAATCCCTGCACCACCAGGGAGGGTCTTGGGGAGTTATTTTGTAATGGGTATAGTTTCAGTTTTAAGGTGAAAACCTATGGAGAGGGATGGTGGTGATGACTGGACTACATTATGAATGTGTTTATACCACTGAACTGTACACTTAAAAATGGGTAAGATAGTAAGTTTTATGTTATATGCATTTTGCCACAATTTAAAAGAAAAAAAAAACTTGGCCATGATTGGAAGCCCAGATTCTATGCATTTAAAGAGCTTTCGAAACAAATATGGATAAAGACTAGAACTATCAGAGGAAGTCCCTAACTTGAAGCAATCAAGAACTTTCTCAACCTTGTAGCTGCCTACAATAGGCTGCCCCTGCAGTGACTAACACTGCCACCAGCCCCCACGTGCTGGATATCAGAGAGTGGAGACCTGCTCAGCTGAGCAGATAACCAGAAACACCCAACCACAGACATAGCATGTCTCATCAGGAGAGACTGGGATGATGCTTCTCCTCTTAATAGCATTCCTTCCAAACAGCAGAGGACTACGGGGGACAGTGCCCAGTCACCCTTAGGGCACAAGTTCAGATTTGGTTCAAAGGACTTAATGTTGCGATTAGGAGCAAAGACCCTGGAGTCAGTAGGCCTGACTCCTGACTGCTGTTTGCAAAGGATAACTGACCTCTCCATCTTGGTTTTCTACTAACCAATAGGGGAAATAACCAATAAAAAAATCTTCCCAGGGCCCTTGCTGGTGGTGCAGTGGGTTAAAGTACAGCACTATGAAGCTATTGCAGTCACTGCAGCACAAGTTTGATCCCTTATCAGGGAGCTGACCCACAGCACAGCAAACCTCTCCTGACCTGCCTGCTGCTCCCCTCAGCAGTGTACTCCGTGGATCTGCCCAATCTGTTTCTGGTGAATCCTCTCACCACCACCACCACCACCACCACCCCTGCACCTCTGCCATGTACACCAGTTATGTGTGCATAAATAATCTTAAGGAAAACAAATCTGCCCCAATTCCACAAAGAAGGAGTTAAGAGAAGATATGTAAATTAGCCCCCCAATCAGTCTCATCCAAGGTTAAGTAGAGGTTGGATAGCTAAACTATTGACTTAAGTGATTTTTACAGGATTAGCATTGCCTTGTCTTCCTTTCTTATATTTGGACCTCAGTGTCCAGAGCACCTGTTTATAAAGTGACAGACCAGATGGTTCGTTTCCTGTAATGTTCACTTGTCAGCTCCCATTTTGTTTGTGTAGTTGCCTTGAAAACAGTGTCACTTAGGGGAAAACATTATTGTAACATGCTATTGCTAAAATTCTCTACTTGGGTTAGGGACTGGAGCTACTGGAGGAGTCTAATGAGGATTTGTACTGCCAGGAGAGGAAGAGCAGAGTAGACGGAGGAGGAAAGGGAAGAAACTGGATTCAGAAAGGAATTCCAAGGCCATAAATAGAGTTCATGATATTTGGAAGGGGAAATGAGATACAGCAGAAGTCTGACACAGCCGAACGGGCTCAGCCTCCCTGGTGTTGTCTGCTTCCTCTCTAAAATTAGATAACTTCGGTGCTTCTTTCCCAAGCTGAAATTCCTCTCTCTGCACCACCTCTGATAGAAAGTGGAAAGGAGAGGGATGTGGCAACACAGAGTGGAGAGTGGCAAGCTTGACCTGTGGGGGCCAGGACAGGAGCAGACCAGCAGCAGGAGGGACAAAGAACATAAACAGGGAGCATTTGCCAGAGAGCATGAGTTTCAAAGGGTCCCCACGAGTTGCCAGCTGTGCTGGAACAGCGCAAGCAGAGCAGCAGAAAGAAGGACCAAGCGTGCTGGGAACTGCAAGCACTGTTGCAAGAGCCTGGGCAGGTGCAAGGCCTCCACTTGACTGAGACTTAAGTGCAAAGGTGACAAAACACCAGGGTCTACCTGGTCTTCTGGAAAGGAGTGATATGGGGGGGACACTACAGGAAGCGGAGGCTGAGCCCCCCTTTTCCTTCCTCTGGGTGCCGCTTGTTTTCTCTTCAGGGTGCCAGGCAGAAGAATGATGCACTAGTTGTCAATAACATGGGTTTGTGAATTTTTCCAAGATGCTGTCTACCTCCTACCTTTTCACCCAACAGTCTCCCAAAAGCAAAGGCAATAGACTCTACCTCAACATCTTAAAACTAAAACCAGGAACTATGTAGTACAGACAGCCAAAAGATGAAGGTCACTGACATAGCAGGACTGAGAGGGGAGAACCTTAGGAAGCAGTATGAGCAAGAAGGAGGCCAACTTCTAAAATCTTCCTAAAATCTAAGAAACCAGAAGCACAAGTACAACTGAAGATGAGTTGAGATGTCAGACTTGAAAACAGGATTTTAGAGATCTGTGTAAGAAGCACCTCCACCTGCTGCACTCCCTTTGCTAGCGCTGTAGGAGAGAGGAGGTTTATTCTCTGGAGAACTAGAAAATCTCTGAACACAAGCATCCCAAGAGCAGAGGCGGGCAGGGGATGAAGCACTGTACACAGAGACTGAGTGACTACTTACTGACTAGAGCGACCCCGGCTCCCTTCACCTAAACAGCTGCCAAAACTGCAGTGGCCTGTTTATTCTTGTAGGCAAGAGAATATAGGAAGGTAATTCTCAGGGAGTACTAAACTTTCCCAGAAGAAACTGGATTTTGGCTGACTGCCCCATCACCAGGCAGTGCATGCCATCTGGTGGTTCCTCCCCATTCTGGAAAGCTGCTTAAATATCTTTGTATTGTCTTACTCCTAAATATGAACAGAACTCAAAGATCACCTGATACATGAGAAGAGCCCTAAAAGAAAAGAACATCAAAAGAGAAGAAACAGCATCAGCTTCAAAAGTAGGGGGAAAACCTCCAAAAACTTAAAATGACTATCTTCAGAGATAGTAGAGAAGATACATGCATAAAACAAGAATACGGTATTATTTAAAAAACAGAGTAAGATCTGGAAAATAAGAATATGACTTATTTTTTTAATTTGTGGAAAGTTTGAAAGATGAAGTTGAGAGTTCTTAGAGAAAGTTGGAGAGAAGATAAAGTAATGGGCATGAGGAGAGACAAGAAAAGAAAATTAAAGGGATGATCTGTGAGTTTTGATATCCAATTAGAAAAAATCAGGAGAAGAGACTAGAGAATGAAGAGAAAGAAATTGTCAAAGAAAAATTCCCAGCATCAAAAAAGAGGGAACTACACCACAATGAAATTAAATAAATTTTAAAAAGGAGAGGGAGGGGTGGGAGGCATGGGCAGGGGAAAGGAGAGGAGGGAAGTTCTCTAAGGATAATATTTAACTTATAAAACAGTGCAAACTGGCCCTCCCTGGTGGCGCAGTGGGTTAAAGCACAGCACTGAGAATCTAAAGCCGCTTCTGCAAGAGTTCGATTCCCGCCTGCCCCGGAGGTGACCACATGGTGCGGCAGACCTCTCCTGACCCGCCCGCTGCTCCCCTCAGCAGTGTACTTCATCCATCTGCCTGTTCTGTTCCCCACTCTGTCCCTGGTGAATCCTCTCACCCTCCGCATCTCTGGCCTGTACCCCAGTTCTGTATACACAAATAAATAAATCTTTAAAAAAAAAAAAGTGCAAACTGAAAGATAAAGGAGCAGTGCCTTCAAATTCTAAATAAAAATTACTGCATATCAAGAATTACAAATCCAAACAAATTATCGGTCAAGTGTGCAAGAGAGAATGTTCTCAGACATTCAATGTCTCGATGAAACGTTATTTCATCTACTCCCTCTTTTAAGCAGTTACTACAGGAAATATTCTATTCAAACTGAGAGTGAAGAGAGAGGAAGACACAGGATCCAGGAAAGACAAGCAAAGGCGGATAGCCACAGGACTAAGGACAGTTAGTCCAGCCTGGAGTAGAATGATAAAAGGAAACATCATGGGGAAAAAAAAGGAGACTGGAGGATGAGGAAAGACAGACACATAGAAAGCAAAGCCAATGGGTAGGATGCCAATCCAGGGAGAATGCTTTCATAGTATATTGCCAGCCTTCGGTGATGTATTATGAACTAAATAATGTGAGCACTAAATGTTAATTAAGCCCAAACTGTTGTAGTGGAAAATGAAAAAGAATGGGATCGGGCTTAATCCTCATCTAGCCCAAGGAAATGATAACATCTAAAACGGCGAAGACCACAGGTAACACTGTGCGCATTTAATTTAGAAATACAGAGGTGAGAACCAACCGCTGGAAGAATTAAACATGCCTGTGGTTGGTAAACTAAGCAAAAAGGAATAGGCTATCAGTGCAATGAACAGCATTCTCCATTTGAAAGTCTTTCCAGTACAACTTGACTTGATTCTTAAACTATGTCTGTATCACTTTTTTTCCTTTTAATTAAGATAAAAAAAAGCACTCTCTGAAGTCACCTCCATCTGGACTTGAATTTTGGAGCAACTACCTTGCTACCCCTGTGACTTGGGCAAATTATTTTCAGATGCTCAAGGCTCTATTTCCTCTATTGTAACATAAGGCAAATATTTGATTCCATTTCATCATTTGGTAGGATTCTTTAGAAACTTAAGACAGTAGGGGTCAAATGTCTAACATAGGAAAGCCCTTAGTAAAAGTTTTCTGCTTACTCTGCCTGGTGCCCCACGTTCCTTCCTGGATACCCTGACCCCTTGCCCTTCCTGAGCCATTAAATCCCAGAGTAAATTTAAGTCTCCTAGGTATGCTTGCCTGCTGCAAGGAGCAGAGGGAGTAGAGGGTTTGATGAAGAAAAACAAGCAGGTGGCCATCGAGCTAAAATACAGTCCCTTTGATCAATATTGTTAGTGATAAGAAAACACTATTTCTTATTTGAAAGGAGAACTCAAGTCACACTCTATACTCTCAGCCACTAGTGAGCAAAAGCTTTGGTGAGAACCAGGCAACTCAGAAGTTCCATGTGGGATCTCCTAGTTTGTGATCACAAATATTTCCAATCTAGCACCTTAATCCCTTTTGCTGGGTAATAAGATCCCTCTGTTTATAATGAAAACTGAGCCGATGGTATTGTGACTGTGAGCCCAGCTACCTGCCACCCGCAGGTGACAGCTGCACCTGTGAGGCTGGCCTGCTTCCCAAAGCCAGGGCACCTGCCATCTCCTGAGCCCTGAGCCCTGCCCTTGTCCAGTGTCCTGTAACTAACTGTTGAACAGGAAGTTGAAGGATTCCTGGAGGAGGTTGATTGATTTCTTCTTTCAGTGGTGTGGTACTATATGCAAAGCACAGGCCTGGACGCCATGGATGACAAAGAGATATAGTTGGTCTCAAAATTGTTTGCAACCTGCTGAGGCAGATAGCTATTTACCTCCTAGTAGCCACAGAAATTTGTGTGGGCTTCACATAAAATAAGGAAGGTATCAGGTTAACCATTGAAAAGCTACTTTCAGCTTCTTGTGCAAGCCTGGGAGTAAATAAGCCCAGATCAAATAATTATTTCTAAACAAAATAAATATTCTTCAAATATTTGTGGTGTTTTAAGCTCAGAATAGCAGTGAGGGACAGCGTGGGGGTGGGGTGGGGTGTCTCTGAAAAACTGACAGTCCAAATTGAAGAGAATCACCTCTGGGCAGGGATCGAACTCATGCAGAAGGGGCTTTAGCTTCTTAGTGCTGTGCTTTCACCGGCTGCACCACCAGCGGGTGGACCCATTGGTTGGGTTTCTACCCAAGAGCCCACTCCCCTATTAAAGAACTGCCAACCTCTCCCTTTGACAGTTTTTGTCAAGAGGAACTGTTAATTCAAAATCATTTCAGTAATTTAACCATGTAGGAAATAATGTAGAAAATGCTCTTTAGAACATTTGCTCTTTTGAGCAAATTGCTGTCAAAGAAATTAATATTTGATGTAAGACGAAGAGCTCTAGTTACCTGGCACATTTACCCAATTCCATTGTTTTCTGTTAAAGGTCATAGAGTTACTGAATTAGCAAGTTAAAGTTTTACTTATTTACCTGTTTCTCCCACTGGGCTGATCCTTCTGAAAGATGTAATTGCCTTAGTAATATAAAGTTTCAATAAAATTGTCATAGGCTTGGATCTATTTGTAGGAGCCTCATAAATGATAATGGTTGCATGGAAAGCAGCCATGTCTCAACCCCTCCTCTTGTTGACTCAAGCTCTCCTTTCAGTTCTTACATTCAAAACAGCTTTGCCTTTGTGACTTTTATTTATAGCAAAGCATATTCCTTCCAAGCCACCTGAGACAAGAAGGAGTCAACTTCCTCCTCTCTTCCCCTTCAGATCCCATTGGGACAGTTTCATTGTCTTGGTTCAGCCCTAACAAGTCCTGTGACCTGTAGATCTTTCTGTTAAATGAAGGCATGATGGAGAATCTTCTCTCCAGTACCCTCAGGCCTTGATGAATCAGACAAGGGCCTGTCGACCTATGGGGTCCCTCAGCTCTTGTCTCCATGAGGAAAAAATTCAGCATCCAGACCACAGTTAAGCAGCAAAGCAGGAGAAGAGGAAGGACAGAAAAGGTCTCTGAGCACAGAGGGGTCCTGAGTGGATACTCACTGAGGGGTCAAAAAGTGGGTGCTTATATGGGTATAGTGGGCAAGGAGTGGGGTTTTAGCCCCGGGGTGTTTCCAAGTTATTTCTTACTGATTGGTTGGGGCCTGTGGAGTCTCCTGGGTTACTGAGGCCCACTGAGTTTCCCAGGTTATCTGGCCTGTCTTCCCAGAACTACCTTCGGTCTATTGTATTAGCATTGTGTTTTTGTGTTGATGTTCAGAACATTCTGTTTTTAGTTGGGTTGGAGGACACCTTGACTCCAAACAATTATTAAATGGACATAGGGCTCCTGGGCTCAGGGTACACCCTCAACTTGTTGTACCTTATTCATACTAGTAAGTGGTCTTGGGACACCTAGGCTGGGGGGTTGGGGCACCCTGCTCCTAACTGACTAGCTGTACCTGTTCCTAATTTCTTCATTCACTAAAATTACTGCTCTTTAGTGGCTCTGTGGCAAATGAGTCTCTCTCCTTCAAGGGCGCTCTGTTTTCTTCTTCATTGTTAAGTAAAATCATTGCTTCAGATTATGTCAGTCTCTGACTGATCTTTCCTTGTGCCCCCCCCCGACAATTCATCAACCCCATCAAGAAAACAGTTGACACATTATTCTAGCTTCAGATTGTATATCAACTAAAAACATTATCACTTAATTCTGTCACATTGTTTCACTTTGCCTCTTAAAAATCAAAATGGGTAAATCCAGGTTTTGGGGTGATCAAATCAGAGTTCAGATTGTTAGCCCATAGTGGGGAGGATGCAAAGGATGTGGGGGGAGGCCAAAAACATAATATGTAGACATTTCAAGGCATTTACTGCTATGTAAGTACAAGTTCCAGAGATGTTTCAATTTGGTCTGCTCCCCCTCCTGTCACAGAAACCGAATGACCGTGATCACAAAGTGAGAATGGCAATAGGAAATGGCTTGCGAGCAGATATATGGAGAGAATTCATCAAGAAATTTGGGGACATTCACATTTATGAGTTCTATGCTGCAACTGAAGGCAACATTGGCTTTATGAATTATACAAGAAAAATCGGTGCTGTTGGAAGAGTAAACTACCTACAGAGAGTAAGTACATGGGAAAATAAGACTATATAATGAGTTTTCAGAATAAAGTGATTTCCTAAAAGTTATGTTGTGATGATATTAGTATCAGAGTTTATGTAACATCTAGCTGTGGCCCATCTATATCACTGAGAGGCTTGGCTCATTCTCTGTGACAGTGACCTCAAAATGACAGGTCATCTAATTTTAAAATCTCAATTTCTATTAATAACAACTCTTTATGCCTTTGCAGTCTACAACTTATGTAAAGCCCCTGGTGCCATTTATTCTTGTATTTAGTACAACACTTGAAGGTTAGCAGTTCCTAAGTTGACCAAATACTGCAAAATATGAAATTTCCTTTTCATCATGATGCATCACAATCACCTGGGAACTTCACAGGTGCACGGCCCCACTCCCTGAACTTTGAACTCTGTTGTTCTGGGTGACGCATCTGTGTTCCTTAAAAGCTCTGCAATCAAGGTTAAGAACCACCATCTAGGCCTTCATGAGTACTGGAATGAATCCCAGTTCTAGGATCTTGTAAACATTTATGTTCACTTAATGGCTCCATGAGAAAGACACTTCTTAATTTTAAACCAGCTCATATAGCTGTCTCTTTTCCTGCCCAGCCACTTGATTGCCTGGGGTCCCCAGGTAAACTCTTTATCTTTATTGTGCTCAAGTAGTCAGTGTTCCAGATGAGCACCTATTCTGAAAATTTCTGGGAATATTCAGCAAATGCTGAACCTCCCCACTTGAGCATTCACTGCTGTCATTATACCTCAATGCCACCTTTCTGCTTGGCCACAAAATAGCCACACTGGAGCTCCCAGGCAGCTATATCCCCAGGGGTGGACTTGCAGAGGTAAAAGGACAGTATGTGAGAACGCATAAGCCATCTGCCTCTAGAGATCAAACACTAACATCATTACATTACTACCTGAGTGACCTTGGGCAAGTCATTTTATGAAGACCTCAGTTTCATCACCTGTAAACAGAAATGAACAGAGAAATTGCAGGGCCCTTAGCCTGATCCAATATCAGTGTTAATAAGAGAAAAGGGTGCTGAAAGGTTAAATCAACTGATTTATGAAAAAGTCCTTAGAGTATCTAGCCTGTCATATGAGAGCCTTTATAATCGTTGGCCGTAGTGATTATTACTATTCTATTCCTCATATCCTGACTTGATCTCAAGGCATCCTGGAGTCCAAGGAACCTCCCTGGTAATGACACTCAAACCTCTACTGCACTGTCCTTCATTCCCAGGCAGTCCTCTATAGTAGCCTCTTCTACACATGGCTATTTAAAATTAGTCATGAAAATAAAATCTTAAATTCAAAAAGAAACCTGCCTACCTGTACCCCTGTGCTTATTGCAGCACTATAGTAGATTTGGACACAACCCAAATGCCCAAAAACAGATGACTGAATCAAGAAGAAGTGGTATATATGCAAATGGAATACTGTTTGGCAATCAAAAAAGATCATGTTCAGTGAAATAAACCAGAAGGAAGAAGAAAAATATCAGATGGCTTCACTGACAGGTGGCATATAGAGGAACCAGATAAGGGATCAGGGAAAAAAATAATAACAACAAAACAAAATTAACAACTATAAATCAGAGACACTCTGCAGGGGAGGGAGAGGGATCAAAACAAGGGTGGGAAGAGCACAAGGGACTGTGGTGATGGTGCACAGGTGAATTGATGGTGAGAATTCTATGCGGACAACACCTGAGAAAAGAAAGCAAACATGGTACAAAAATGAACAATGAAAATATACAAAAATAAATAAATTATATTTTAAAGAAATAAACACTCTCCCAAGTCTTTCTAACAATAAACAGTAATTGTTTAATAAGAACATCTTGAATTAGATCTTCAGTTGCCCTATTCATATTTCCAGGGCCCAGTAGCTACATGTGTCTAGCAACTACCATGTTGAGTGATACAGATAGAGCACACTTCCCTGATCACAGAAAATTCTACTAGGCACTATCTCTCTGCACTGAGAATCAGCTGCCTGCTCCCCACTAGAACTGCAGCACAAGGGGCCAGGCTTCTCCACTTAGCTTCTGTCCAGCCTCTACTAGGCCAAACCCAGATTTGATGCAATTCAGAACAAGAAAGATAGCTTGCTTTGAGGCAGGACACAAGCTGTCTATATTGTTTCTGTTGTCCCCTCAAAAAGATAAGATGCCAGGCCCTCCCTGGTGGTTCAGCGGGTTAAAGCACAACACTAAGAAGCTTAAGCCACTTCCACATGAGTTCGATCCCCGCCTGCCCCGGAGGTGATCACATGGCGAGGCAGACCTCTCCTGACCCGCCCACTGCTCCCCTCAGCAGTGTACTTCGTTGATCTGCCTGTTCTGCTCCCCACTCTGTCCCTGGTGAATCCTCTCACTCTCCGCATCTCTGGCCTGTACCCCAGTTCTGTATGAATAAATAAATAAATCTTTAAAAAAAAAAAAGATAAGTTGCCAGGGAATTTTTGCTTTAAAACAAACCTGAGGACATTAGAAAGCTGGTACTGTGTGTTACTAGTCCTTGGCTTTCTCATCTGTTGATTACCATGTTTTAATGACATGTTTTCTACTTTCAACAAAACTGTATTCTTCAAAAACTGGAAAAAGAGAGGAAGATGCTTTTGCAATTAACGTAGAAAGAACCATTAGTTACCACTCTCAATTTTTTTACATTCTTGCAAATAATTTGTTGACTGTAAGTGCTACTTAGTTTTTAATAGTTATCTGTCACTATCAAAGTATATGACTGGCTAATTCATCATATGGACTTGAACAGAAATTTCAAATGGACACAGTAATCATGTCTAATAATTATATCTAATTAAGGTCATGTTTGCTTTTTTTCTGACAATAAGGAAAATACAGACTTAATGTTCTTACCAAATTACTTAAATTCCTTTTGCCATTGAATTTTAGTATATATGAAATATGATGGAATCCTAATAACTTTATAGTGATTGGCATGAAATAGTTACATTACTGAGCCTTAAACATATTGAAGAATATGTTCTTGAAAATTAAAAACATCTAACAGTGGCATATTAAGGTTATACAAGAATTTTTTGTTGGTTTTTTTTTTTTTTGTAGGATGAAATTCCAGATTAAATTTTAACATGTGGTTTATAACTTTTTTTAAATTTTTGAAGTAGCATTATTTTACATCATTTTTAATGTTTTGATAATATAGGAGCCTAGCCTCCCCACCCAGTGTAGTCACTGCAGCCCTCCAAAGCATCCACAGTCCTCTACCATAGTCCACAGGGTTTTCCCTCCATTCCCCCTGTTTCAATCCCTCTCCATCAACCTCCCTTTCTGAAAGCCTAAATCAATAGTCAGTTTTCAAGGGTTAGTTATAAAGTTTGTCTTTGTCTGACCCTTTGTTTTTTCTATCTTCCATGCGTAAGTCACGTCATCTGGTACTGAGCTTTCTCCTTCTGGCTTATTTCACTTAGTATAAACCCTTCCAGCTCCATCCACGTTGCTGCAAATGGCATGAATTTATCTTTTTTTGCTCACTGAGTAGTATCCCATTATGTGTATACACCGCATCTTTTTGATGGTCATACAAGTTTTATAAAGCCCACTTGTGAGATGCCCACCAAAATACAGATAGGAGAATGTTATGTTCATAACAGCTTTGTCTTTAAAATCTAAAACTATAGACAGTCCAATGTCCATTAACAGGAGAATAGATAAATGAGGATAGTTATATAAGAAAAATTACATGACAATAAAAAAAAAAGGAACCACTGAAATAAACACCAACATGAATGATGGATGAATATTATATTGAGTGAAGTTTAAAACTGTCAGAATATCAATTAACTTGACAGAAAGAAGCAGGAGAAACTTGTTAAGATATTGAAAGCGTATTATATCTTGATCTGGGTGGTAACCGCATGGGTATATATAGTTATAAAATTCATCCAGCTCACTGAAAATATGTCTATTCTGTGTACTTAATGTATGTTTGCCATACATTAAGTATGTGGATGAATTTGTACTAATATGACTTCTTTATTTTGCTAGAAAGTTGTGACTTACGAACTGATTAAATATGATGTGGAGAGAGATGAACCTGTCCGAGATGGAAATGGATACTGCATTAAAGTCCCCAAAGGTAAGTAGACTTTTGTTCAGTTAATTTTTGTCTCTTTGTACCTTGACCAAGTCACTTTTTATAGGCTAAAGTTAGTTTGCTTCATTGTATTTCTTTAGGGATTATAGATTGAAAATCCCTATAGATGTATGTTTCCACACCCTGCTACCACCGAAGCCCCAATAATCCTCCATCCTGCTCTACTGGGCCCCCTCCCTCCACTCCACCTTCCTCTTCCTGTTGCCTCAGTTTTGTAATCAGATGTCAAGGGTTTGTTATCTCTTTGCTTTGTCAGACCCTTTACTTTCCCTACATTCCACCTATTAGTGACACCATCCAGTTATGTCTTTCTACTTCTGATTTATTTTACTTAGCATGATCCTCTCCAGTTCCATCCATGTTGTTGCAAATGTCAAAAGTCAATGTGTTTCTATAATTGAATAGCAGTCCATTTTGTATCTGTACTGCATCTTCTTAATCAAGTCATCTGTCTTTAGGCACTTAACTTCCATAACTTGACTATTGTAAATAGAACTTCAGTGAACATAGGAATGTATATATCCCTTCGAATTAGTGTTTTTGCATTATTTGGGTAAATACCCAGGACTAGAATTGCTGGGCCATACGCTAGATCCAGTTTTAATATTCTGAGGCAGCTTCACACTATTTTCATGCAGGATGAATCAGTCTACCTTTCATCAACAATGCAAAAGGGTTCTTTTTGTCCATATTCCTGCCAACACTCAACCCAGTGACTTCTAAAAATTAACATGTTATTGGGCCCTCCCTGTGGCGCAGTGGGTTAAAGCACAACACTAAGAAGCAAAAGCCACCTCAGCATGAGTTCTATCCCTGCCCTGGAGGTGATCCACATGGCACAGCAGACCTCTCCTGAGCTGCCCGCTGCTCCCCTCAGCAGTGTTCTTCATCAGTCGGCCTGTTCTGCTCCCCACTCTGTCTCTGGTGAATCCTCTCACTGCCCCTGCACCTCTGGCCTGTACCCCAGTTCTGTATGCATAAATAAATAAATCTTTTTTAAAAATTAGCATGTTGTTATTAAAATGAACACACAGTAAAATTTATCAGAGTGGGAAAAAAAAACTTTGCTTAAGTAGCCTCAAATGCCAAAGGGTGCCAATTTGCCACTATATGTATCATAGTTACAGGTTTAAATCTTGCTTAACAACTTCTTAATTATTAGGTAAGCATTTTGTGGGAAGGGATATATAATTGAGGTAGTAGAACTATAATTAATTTTTTAAAATCTTTACCTTTAAGCTTAAACTACTCTGCATTTATCTGTGTGCATAATTGTTACTCAGAAATTAACATTATAAGAAATATGAATGTGTGACACTACAGAGTAATATACAGTAAGTAGTGTGTGTATGTGTAATTATGGCTCTGCATATACATGTGGAGGGAAAAATGGCATTTCCTGAGGCCAGCTCTTTGCCAAGGGGTTGTATGTCAGTAGTTTCAAAATTTGCCTCCTGCTAACACATAAAATAACAATTTGCTTTCTTCTCTCTTAGGTGAAGTTGGACTCCTGATTTGCAAAATCACACGACTTACACCATTTGTTGGTTATGCTGGAGGAAAGTCTCAGACAGAAAAGAAAAAACTGAGAGATGTCTTTGAAAAAGGAGACCTCTATTTCAACAGTGGAGATCTCTTAATGATTGACCATGACAATTTCATCTATTTCCACGACAGAGTAGGAGATACATTCCGGTTGGTTTCTGAGAATTATTGAGCACACAATATGACTTCCTTCTAAATGCAATTGATTTCACTTTGGTAATGGTACTCCATTACTTTTTATATCTTTAATGTCTCAGTGCAACCTCCTGTATTCCCAGCAGATGAGGAGTAAAATATATGAACTGTCGATCTATAGTGCCCAGTTAACTTGGTTGAACACCAACAGATAAAAAAAAGACAGAAAAAATTGTGCCTGAGTGTTGGAGCCTACATATATAAGTCAACCCAATTCTTCTTATTTATGCTCAGTTATTACTGATCACTCTTAGGACTGTCAGGAATTTTCACATTCTTTCTAATCATGGGGCTTTTTTTTTTTTAAAGATTTATTTATTTATTTATACAGTACTGGGGTACATGCCAGAGTCTCAGGGGCGGCAAGAGGCCTCACCAGAGACAGAGTGGGGAGCAGAACAGGCAGATCTACGAAGTACACTGCTGAGGGGAGCAGTGGGCGGGTCAGGAGAGGTCTGCCACGCCATGTGGTCACCTCCAGGGCAGGCGGGAATCGAACTCATGCGGAAGTGGCTTTAGCTTCTCAGTGCTGTACTTTAACCCACTGTGCCACCAGGGAGGGCCATGGGGCTTTTTTTTTTTTTTTTTTCAGATAAAAAATCCAATCCAAATTAATATGGACCTTTTGAAAAGGAGATAAAATTTCCAAGTCCCACTGGCTCCCCTCTTTCCCATTCCCAACCAGGCAGAATCCCAGAGAACACCAGGTCAGCACATTGAAATTTAAAGTTATTGGAACAGACCATGAAATTAATTCCCAACAATAGCATGGTCCTCCAGCCTTGTGACACTTTTGCTGAATCAGCTTCCTTCCTGTGTAAACTCTCTAAGGCCAGCTTGTTCACCCCAGTTCCTAGCACAGTAGGTGACATGACTGCTTTTTGCATGAATGGATAGAGAAATAGCAAATGTAGACCATAGTAGAAGGAGCATGTATATGAATGAAAAGAACTAAGTTCCCAGATGAGCCTCTTTCCCTGACAAGCTGTATTATGAAGACCTAAAGCTCTATTAAACTGTATTATCTGGACCTTGGTTCCTTCACCTATGCAAAGGGGGGCTCCAGGATCCTCGGGATGTCTTTCCATCCCCAACATTCCATGACTCCAGATCCATTTCATTATTTTATGCCAACTTCACATTATTTAAACAATAATTCTGGGAGATCTAAAAAAATCTTTAAATTTAAGACAAATTGAACTCTATTAAATGAAAAGTAACATGTGGTTGGGCACAAATATTCTCCCTGCTGATAAAAGTATGATTTTTTTCCCCTTGTTATTTGAAGTTTTCTATGGCCATGAAGCTTGAAAGTCTATTAAATAGTAATCACTAATTGAATTAAATAACAATTGAATTTAGTGAGTGAGAAAAGTAAGAGACCTACCTAAACACGGCAAAAAGTCATTGAGATTTATTACTGTTATTTATTTCCAGTGCCTTTCTTAGGCCAAGCCTGTATTTTCATATGAGAACAGCAACATCTTGTGTATCATGTGTCATATAATAATATTGAAATTTCACAATTTATCATTTAGGCCTATATCTTTGTTTTTTTATCCTCAAGCTTCTCCCAGTTTGGGTGTCAAGACAGGAAGATGAGTACAGCCCCTCTGTAGGGGTCTGGAGATGGCATCTAATTTCTGGTGTCTCAGGCCAGGGTAGACACCACTACAACCTCTACCAATGTTGTCTTTTCTTCCAGGTGGAAAGGAGAAAATGTGGCCACTACTGAAGTTGCTGACATAGTAGGACTGGTTGATTTTGTCCAAGAAGTCAATGTTTATGGAGTACCTGTGCCAGGTAGGCACAAGCTATTATAAACCTATGCCTAGACTCTTATAATAACTGAACATGATTTTAAACACAGGGCAAAGTTTACTGTCACTTCCTCCTGCCATCTAGACTCAAACAACTCTTTCAATCACCTGGGAGTTTATGTTCTACTATAAATCAGCTGTGTCAGTACATCTGAACCTGGCCTTTCTCTGTAGTTCAGCTCACCAGCTGTTCTTGGGTTTCTGGGCAAGACAGATCTCTCCAAGGTTCAGGACTCCAGACTAGGTTTGGCACATCTTGCGAAAAGATGTATCACAGCTAATAGCTAGGAAATGATGTCTTAGCCTTTGAACTTGAAAGCACAAATAAGAGCAAATAAAGTTAGTCACAGAAAAAAATTACTTTTCTGTGAAAAGTTCTTCAGACTTTTCTGTGAAAGCAGGTCCCTGACCCCAGAGCATCCCACTGAGTTTTGAAATCATTGCACAATGTCTCCAAGCACTAGGTGGTGCCAGGTGAGTGGGAGTGCTGTAGTCTGACTGCACCCTGGTTCTAATCACTAAAATTATGGATAATCCAAGCTCTGCAGATGGTCAAGAGAACTAATTCATTTTTAAGCAGAAACACCAAACACAAAGCTGTACATGAGGATTGTCAAGAGAAGAAATCATTTTAGTTACAGATCCCAGAGAATGACTAGCTCCAAATCATTGTTGAAAAATAACCCAGAACTCAGTTATTCAAAATAGAAACCTATTCCTGAGCTGTGCTTGTTCACATGAGCTTGTGCTGTCCTGTTATTTTTTAAATAGTTGAGACTCTCTCTTCTCTTGCCTGTTCATCTCCCACTCTGTGATAGTGACACATTGGGAAGTGTCACCACATGCTACATCTGGCTACATCTGGGAGCAGAGAATGAGGGGCTCAAGATGCTTCTCATGTTAGACTCAGGCTGCATTAACACAAGGTTCATGTCATGGTTGAAGGCATCACGTGCTGGGCTCACACAGGCCCCATCTGGATGCTGTGTGCACTTTTAAGTGCCACATTTTAGAAGGGTAACAACAAAAGAAAGTGGATGAGAAGGTGAGAGATTGTGGGGGATAAGCTGCAAGGAGCTAACCACACTCTCTTGGGCCACTCTGGGCCAGTGGCAGCGACGTCACACAATTTTTATAAAAAGTCAATTTCTCAATCCTACCCACACCTAATCAGACATCCAGCAGTGGTTGCAGAGACTTGTGTTTTAACAATCCCTCCAATGATTCTTAAAAACCCTGGAATCTGCTTTGAGAATGATGAAAAGTTTTGAATAGCAGTACTGGTGATGATTGCATAACAGTGTGAAGACTAAGTGCCACTGAATTGTACACCTTAAAATGGCTCAATGTGAACTTTATGCAGCTGTCCACAATTTAAAAAAACCAGAGCCTGGGAAGTGTAGAAGCCTCACAATATCAAAAATCTGGCCTATCATCCTGGGCACTTTAAAGCCCAGATCTAATGGATGAGAACTTCTGGGGTTTGAGACTCAGAAACTTCGTGTCTTTTTAATCCTCGAGTGAGTGGAACCATCAGTAATGTCTGGGAGCTACTGCATAGATCAAAGAAGAGGAGGTTAATGATTGTTAAAATGATTAGAATACAGGCAGGTAGAATGAGGAGCAGGTGTTGTGTCAGTGAGCCGAATGCAAACCAGTGGATTGAATTGATCAGGAAGCATATTTTAGCCAGAGAACTCTCATTTTCCCAGGGGGGTGGGGTTTGAGGCCAACAATTGAGCGAGCTGTCTCCTATGGAAGGCAGTGGCCCAACAACCAGGGCCTCTAGCAAGGCTTGGCATCCCACCAAGGATCCTGTGAGAACTCTTGCAGCAGTGAAAGATGAGAGATGAACTCTAGAGATTTGAGATCAAAAGTCTCCCCAACTTTCAGATTCTATCCTAGCCTTGCCTGCTGTTGACTGGCATTTTGCACAGAGCATAGCCCATCCCAGCCAAGAAATGGGACAGGTCTGTCTAGATCAGGAATCAGTTTACCAGGATGATTCTCAGCTCCCAAGGGCTGAGCCAGGCCTTCACAGGTCTCAGCTTTACAAGAGGGGTGAACAAGGATTGAGCATCAAAGGGAGTTGAGTGTCTCTAGGTGTCACATCAGAACTGCCCAGCCACTCTCCAGAATCTGCAATGCTCAAAAGAACTTTCTGCAATAATAAAGAGGTTGTAGTGTGGGAATTCAGGGACAGGGCTGAGCACACAGGTTCATTGTGGATTTAGACAGATGGATGAAGGATCTTGGACCGTTTGAAAGATTTGGCAGGCCTTAATGCTGAAGCAGGGAACCAAATACAGGCACACCAGTGAGCAGACAGTAAGGAGACTGGCATGAGGAAGGCAAGAGGGCAGGAGGCTGGTCCGGAAGTGGGCAGCAATCATGTCTCCCAGTGCCAACTCTTCATGCTCTTTCTCTGGGTTTCTTATGACATCTCCCGTAGTGAACACCTCTCAGCCCGGGGTCCCTGCATGCCCCGTGCTCCTGCTCCCACATGCTTCTTGCACAACACGGTATCACGTGTGTGCATTGAAACTAAGAGGAAAGCAAGACTGCAGCTGGTGGCCATAGAGACTAGCGGTGGGAATTTTTTTAAAAGCCTGACTTACTCCATTTTCCGTACAAAAGTTCTGTATGTGCACGGTCTGGTATGGTATCCAGTAGCCATCGTTCAATTCTAATCAGGTTTAGTAGCTACATGTGGCCAGTGGTGATCATATTGTACAGCATGACTCTAGGGATCCCTTCCCAGAACTATTAATACTTTGGTTTGGAACCTGAACTAACGCCACACCAACCTATAGCAGTTGAAGCAGAGGTCTGAGGTCCGCTCCTCTCTCGGGCATTGCTTCTGCCACAACAAAAAGCAAGGTGCTGGCCCTCCCTGCTGGCGCAGCAGGTTGGGGCACAGCACTAAGAAGCTAAAGCCACTTCCGCATGAGTTCGATTCCCGCCTGCCCTGGAGGTGACCACATGGCACGGCAGACCTCTCCTGACCTGCCCGCTGCTCCCCTCAGCAGTGTACTTCGTTGATCTGCCTGTTCTGCTCCCCACTCTGTCTCTGGTGAAGCCGCTCACCACCCCTGAGCCTCTGGCCTGTACCCCAGTTCTGTATGCACAAATAAATAAATCTTTAAAAAAAAAAAAAAAAGCAAGGTGCTGGTAGAGCCTGGAGAGTTGTTACAGCAGCATCTGCCTGGATTCTAACAGGAGCTTATTGAAGAAACTTGAGGTTCCTGTGACGGGTGTCTTTGGGAGACAGCTACCCGAGACCCCTAGAGAAATAGGGTCCAGCATTCTGCCTCCCTCCTCGGATTTTTTTTGGATGTTTTTTGGATGTTTTGCATTGTCCTCT
Organism: Condylura cristata; assembly: GCF_000260355.1. Classification (NCBI taxonomy): domain Eukaryota; kingdom Metazoa; phylum Chordata; class Mammalia; order Eulipotyphla; family Talpidae; genus Condylura; species Condylura cristata. Next base: position 18,758,327 of record NW_004567124.1, on the reverse strand, counting down.
TGTTTTCTGCCTTCTTGAGACCCATAGGTAAACACACAATCACCATGGGAGAAATTTCGAAAGCGGGGTCCCAGGTGAGAGAGGACAGCTCCTTCTCCATCTCTGATTACAGCTCAGTAGTTCAGGGAAGTGGACCTGCACTCCCACTGGGTCTGCTGGAGCAGGCAGAAGATATTAATACTTAATTACCCCTGTCCTTACGAGAAAACAATGGTAATTGTTATGAGCACCTCTCGGCTTTCGCCCTGTATGACGGGGAAGAGAGTTGTTCAGATCTGTTTCCTCTGAAAGCAGAGCCTCCAGGGAGTAAAGGACATCGACAGCAGGGCGTAAAACAGCTGGTCCTTGCACCTCGCCCTCACCCTGCTCCCGCAGCTTCTCTGAAATGCAGAGAGGCGAAGCTATTAAGAACCTTGATTAAATCAGTAAGTCTCAAAGGTGGTGTTGGTGCCTGGAAATGCAAGCGACCTGATACTGCAAGCTAAAGAACAGCTTGCGCTCAGTTATTCTCGACAGTGGACAAAGGGCTTTTCACTGGAGTCAAAATGAAAATTATTTTAGCCATCAGTTCTATTGCCCATTCTGGTGTTTTCATGTAAGCTGCTAAGACCGATGATAGTTACAGCAGGGCCTCAGTTGAAATCATTTCGTTCAGTGTCATGTTGTTGCAACATGGATGAGAATAAAAGAACCCCAGCCCCAAGGTGAGGACTTACGGTACAAGCATAGGATCTGGAGCCAGCCTGCCTTGATTCAGTTTCTGAACCTGCCTCGTACTTGCTGCGTGAACTTGAACAAGTCTCTAAATGTCTCTAGGTCTTGGTTTCTTCATCTTTAAAATGAAAATAACACTTCTAACTCTTTCTCAGGTTGTTGTAGGGTAAAGTGAGATAGTCCATAAAACACACTAAGTATAGGGCCCTCCATGGTGGCAGCACTGCAAGCTGGAGGCGGCCGCTTCAGTGAGAGTTCGATCCCCAGCCCCAGAGGTGACCCACATGGCGTGGCAGACCTCTCCTGACCCACCCTCTGCTCCCCTCAGCAGTGTACTTCGTCGATCTGCCTGTTCTACTCCCCACTCTGCCTCTGGTGAAGCCTCTCACCAACCCTGCACCTCTGCCTGTACCCCAGTTCCTTATGAATAAATAAATCTGGGGAAAAAATAAAACTAAGTATAGGATCTGACATTTAAGATTCAATCAGTGTAAAGCTATTGTTATGTTCAACATATATTTGAGATACAAATGCCAGCTGTCCAAAAGAAACCCTTGTCATAATGTCTTTCAAGCCACTGTTCTTTACACTTGCAAAATATTAAAAAAAAAAAAAAAAGTAGCTACAACACATCTAATTTTTTTCTCACTTTTTTTCTAGGTCATGAGGGTCGAATAGGCATGGCCTCCATCAAGATGAAGGAAAATTCTGAATTTGATGGAAAGAAACTCTTTAAGCATGTTGCTGATTACCTGCCCACTTATGCAAGACCCCGGTTTCTAAGAATACAGGTGATATCTCTTATTATTAATGACCCTCCTTCTTAAAATAGTCCCCTGTCTCTTAAAGAACAATTCCCCTTCCATGGCAACTACATTCACCAAGTTTTGACTATCTTTCCAGGAAGCTCACCAGGAAAGCAGAAATAGCAGAAAACAATTAATAGCAGAAACCAAATCTTAATCCCTTTCTTCCTAAAACGATAAAAAACAGTTCACTCAATAACAGTATTAGGAAATAGCTTAGAGTCTGTGGTAAATTATGACAGCTGCTTACAATAGAAATGTTCCAACTGTCTCTTGTTTCCAGCTTTATGGAATGGAAAAATCCACCACCATCCTATACCTTTCTACATTATGAATTTTAATTGGGTATAATTAGTTGGCACTAGCAAAGGCTTACTACCACCACCAGAGGGATGGGGATTTTTTTCCTTCTCAACATTAACCCCTTAGTTAACTTAACACTGTCACTTTTGGATTTTGAGAGCTATTATTCTGTTGCTGAAGACTTGAGAAAGAAAGGATTTGGGTAGTGGATATTTCTGAGATTGTAGAGCTGGTTTTTTTGTTTGTTTTTAAAGATTTATTTATTTATTCATACAGAACTGGGGTACAGGCCAGAGATGCAGAGGGTGAGAGGATTCACCAGAGACAGAGTAGGGAACAGACCTGGCAGATTGACGAAGTTCACTGCTGAGGGGAGCAGTGGGCGGGTCAGGAGAGGTCTGCCACACCATGTGGCTCACCTCCGGGGCAGGCGGGGATCGAACTCATGCGGAAGTGGCTTAAGCTTCTTAGTGCTCTGCTTTAACTCGCTGCGCCACCAGGGAGGGCCCTGTAGAGCTGTTTTTATTGATGTTCATAAAGCACTGATATTTGCCTGACAGTGCGATGACTGCAGAAATGAACATTGAAATAGCCTCAACTCATCATCTATTAATTGAAGAGACAAGTCTTCAGTCTAACAGACAAAAGATGTAAATAGAGAGTGGTCTTTGTAGATCATCCCAGCCTCACTGTTGTTCAGAATATTCCAGTAATACTTGATGCTTCACCTGTGAAATACTCCAGTATTTCACTGTCTACAGACCCTGACTTCCCACAGAGGACCTTTAAGTTTTCAGAGAGTGAAAATCACCTCCACAAAGGGTTGAGGTTCTGAAAGCATGATGAATCAGTATTATTTAAAAAAAAAAAAAACTCACTTCATAGATTTCAAATGAGCCAGTGATGCCAAAGGGTGACGTGCTCCCCTCCGTACCCCACCCTTACCCCTTGCCTTACATCCGTTTGCAAAACACTGCACAATGTGGATTGTTCAATGTTTTTCAGGACATCATTGAGATCACTGGAACTTTTAAACACCGCAAAGTGACCCTCGTGGAAGAGGGTTTTAATCCTGCGGTCATCAAAGATGCTTTGTATTTCTTGGATGACAAAGCAGAAATGTATGTGCCTTTGACTGAGGACATTTACAATGCCATAAAGGATAAGACTCTGAAACTCTGAATATTCCCAGGAGGACCACATAATATTTCCAGAAAGAAACTGAATGGACCTAGTACGCCATTTGATATATTCCAAGTTAATTTGATCGAAGATTGTGAGGTGCAATTTTTTATGTATACCAATAAGGGGAGACTTTTTAAAATTACATTTGAACCTTTACAAGTGAAAACATTTAGAGATAATTATTTTTCAATTTGCATCTACTCATTGTACTTGCAAACTAAGCTTGTTAGAGGGAGGGTATTGTATTTTTTAAATGTATAATAAAATAGATGAACACACCATAGGAGATGGTATGGTCTCTTTTCTGATTTTATTCAAAAAGCAAACCATGAGACTGACAGCCTCAGTGGTAACTTTCACAGGTGTCCCACTCATCAGAATAATGGTATTCTAGGTTTTAAATGGCAGAAGGAGAGGGACCAGTCACCAATGAACACTCAGTGGAAATCCTGCTCCAGCTACCCTGATCTGTTAATATCCTGGCTGCTACCTACAAACAGCACCATGAGGCAGGTGGGAATTCCATGCAGTCTTTGAAAGAGCCTTCGTGTCTAAGCTGCATAAAAGATGTTCAGGGACCTTTGAAGAGCTCTTTCAGACGGACTCTTTCTTACACTCTCATTACACTCCCTTAACTTCATGTGTATCAACCACACACTGGGATCTTGATGGTCCCTACTAGAACTTGTCCACAGCCGTGGGAAAACAATGATCACTGTGTCTACATTCAGAAATTATGAGCCAAGTTCACCCCAGCCTCCCTGAGAGATGTTAAGCTTCCTTAAAGCAACTTTAAGAAGACTAGGAGCTGCGAGGGGTCCCAGTTCTCCCCCATGTAGTCCTCACAGGCCCCAGCTAAGGGTACTCAATGTCACAATGAGAGGAGACTCCAATTCCACCCTTGACACCACAGTAGAAAGATTTTCCAAACTTTTCCACTCTTTCGGGTGACTCTGAAGAGTACTCGTCACCGGAATCTCTTCCCCACTCATTACACCTAGCAATAAACATTGCTCTCAGCACATCATATGTACAAGAGAATTGCAGATGCTTAAGGAAAATTCTGGCTATCCCTGTGCCTTTTCCAGTGACTTAGAGCAGTTACTGTGTGTGAGTAAACACTTGGGAAGCAGCTCTGCCTTTGCTTTAATATCTCCCAGTGAGAATCTGAACCCAACTAATAGGAGATACAGCTTTTGCTTTTGAGTATCACATTGTGCAATCATGTTACTTGGATACTTACTAAAGTGAATCCAGCTATAAACAGAGGTTATACTAAAGCAGTGATGTGATTCTGTGCCTCAAGGGATGGTTTTAGGGATGAGAGGTCAACTCTTAAAACCTTAGCCAGAATATTAGTATTCCCAAAACCAGAGCCTGCTGGAGCTTGACCACCTTTGACCCACACTTTCAACTTTCCAGTTGGAAACTAAGAAACTCTCCCTCCCAGCCTGATGGTTTCCTCAGCCTCCCACTTCCCCCAAGACCCCCAACCCTATTGTGATGCAGCCAGGCATCACAAGCTGATTTAAAGACACTGAAGGAAGTCAGAGTCCTCTTCCTATTTAGCCTTTCTAATGTGATTATTTTGTTATTACAGTTGGGGGGTGCTGTATGAAGTCTAAAGGTTAGCTAATAAGAAAGGTGTCACCATCACCCCAGCACTGTTCCAGGAGGGTGGACTGATTGACCAACACAGATCTTCAAGTTATCTTGACTGCTGTCTCTACAGGGTGCCAACACACACACACCCTGGTGGTACATTACACACACACACACACACCTTGGTGGTATATTACACACACATACACACACACTGGTGGTATGCTACATTACACACACACACACACCCTGATGGTACATTCCACTATGCTCATCAATTTTCCTCTGCTCAAATGTCAGACTTCTATGAAAGCAAGCTCTATAAAGGCAGAGACTCTGTCTTGCTCATCACTATACCCCCAGCACCTGGCACAGAGTAGCTAATAATTACTTATTGCTTTTTCATCAAGTAACCCTGACAAACTCTGGTTCCCCATGCAGTTTTCCTTTTGAGGGTGAGGTGGTGAGCCAATGAAGTAACAGATCTTGCCTTCTGGTTCACACAGAGCAGTGTTTCTCAAAATTAAGCATTAAGAATCACCTGGAAATCTTGTTAAACCATGGACGGCTGGGCCTTTTCCCCAAGATCAAAATTAGAATTGGAATTTATATTTTAAAAATTCTTGGGTGATGCTATTGCTCAGGGGTCACATTCTAGAAACCACTCACATAGAGAAAACACATGTAGGCTTAATGTACCTCATTTCCTCAGGGCTGGATTCTCTTTAATAAACTGAGAGTCAGATTTTAGGTCTGCAGGGATGTAGAGGAGATGAAGTTCATCAGGCTTTTATGTATTTACCTCTGTGGCTATCACCTGTGGCCTTGATCCTGTTAATGTATAAGGCACATGGGTATGGGACAGGTGTGCCTGGTTGTGGACCCGAGCACAAATGTGTGCCATGTGCAAGTATGCATACCTGTGCCTAGGAGGGACCACAAGGTGGTGTCATCCTGGGGAAGGGGGCTCAAATTGCTATCTCTCTGCTGGCTTGTTTCCCCAGCTTACCATTAAAACCTGTGTCAGTGATGCCAAGGGCTTCAAAATTGTCTTTCAAATCACTAGAAACGACAGTGAACCTACCCAGCTTGTGATGGTTGCAAAAGAAGGGACTAACCCAGCATAGAGTAGCACTTTGTCATCCCCAGTTCTTAAAAATTCAAGTCAATTAACAGCACATGATCTACTGTACACACGTATGTTATTTGCTATAGCAAAACTCAAGCAATCCCAGAAAGCATCTACTCAAACCTTTTGTAGTGCCAACAACCAGGTGCAGAGCGAGCTGAGGGGCCTGGAATCTTTACTCCTTCTCTTTAGGTTCTCTCTGGTGTCGTCTGGGGCCATCGCCGCAGCCGTACTCTGCCGCCACGCAGATGTATCATGAGGCCAACTTAGATAAGGTAACAAAGCTGGTTGGGAAGTCCCAAGCGGTTGTTAGGCAGTCAGCGGATGTTAAAGAAAGCTGGCAAGGTACTTTAAAAAAAACACCCAAGACCTTCCTGGTGACACAACAGGTTAAAGCACAGCAATATGAGGCTGTCCGCAGCCATTGGAGCATGAGTTCAATCCCAGGCCAGGGAGGGGACCCACATGGCCCAGCAGACCTCTCCTGACCCGCCCACTGCTCCCCTCAGCAGTGTATTTCAGTGCATCTGCCTGTTCTGCTCCCCACTGTGTCTCTGATGAATCCTCTCACCCCACCTCCTCCACCCTGCACCTCTGGCCTGTACCCCAGCTCTTGTATGCATAAATAAATACATCTTTTTAAAAAAACCTGTAGGGATGATGCCAAGGACTCCAAGTTTCTCTTTTAAGCTGCTGAACTAACATTGAATCTACCCTACCTGGGATGGTTGCAAAACAGTTTTTATTTCTAGGAAAAACAAAAAATAAAACTAGCACCTGGGAGGTGAGGGACTCATCTAATGTCACATAGCTCATAGCTCCCATACTACAGGAATTAACTTTATAGACTTGTGGTTCACAGAATATGGTACCAGCCCAGTAATGTCTGCATCAGCTGACAATATAAAGTCTTTTTTTTTTCTTTTGTCAAATATGCAGTGTTTTTTTATTTTGGTTTTTTTTTTTTTGGAGGGTGTAAAACTGGCCAGAGGTATGGGGTCAGGGATAAGGGGATTCACCAGAGACAGAGTGGGGAGCAAAAGAGATGGATCTACTGAAATACACTGCTGAGGGGAGCAGCTGGTGAGACAGAAGAGTTCTGCCATGCCAAGTGGCTGGGGATTGAACTCAGGCAATAACAATGATAGCAATGAGACCTAACCCCTAAGCCACCAGGGAGGCAGCAAACATGCAAAGTCTTGGTCTTGTATCACAACTACTGATTCAGAGCCCAGAAATCTGTTTTTACCTATCCTCTCAGAAGCTCCAGCACATCTTAGTTTGACAACCACCAGCCCAGAGCAGTGTTTTTCAAACTTCTGTGTGCATTTGAAGCACCTGGGGATGCCACTGTTCCTGGCCCACACATCCCTTTTTAGAATAGCAATAGCTCTAGAGCAGAAGACCCCAAACATTGTTGCACTTGGGGATGTTGGGGAGCTGTCAACAACCCCAAAGCCCATGCCTATCCCATACCAATTAGATCAAGATTTCTAGGAGTGGGAGCCAGTCATCAGTATTTTTCAGGCCTTTGGAGTTTCAGCATACAGCAAAGTTCAGTAATACTAGGGCAGAACGAAGATTTAAGTTCTTGACAAAGATCCTCTCCTTGACTAAATTCTTGCCAGATTTCTCTGCTCCCTCTTGTCATCTAGAACTGAACTTTGGCCTAGACAGGCATGAACAGCATTTAGTTTAACATTAGGGTATAACCCTAGGATGACCCCCACCCCCTTTAAAGTTCACCAGTAAAAAACTCAAGGCTATCTGAGAATTGGCTGTTTGTTCTAGTCAAGTCCTGAAGATGGTGATCCCCTCATCCAGACTCATGGGAGGGAGGAAGCATAACTTCCATGAGCTCCAGGTAACAACCCAGATGGTCTTCACATGGACCGACGCCCTCTCCCTGATTTTTGTGTTTATTTCCCTGAGACTGTTGAGCGCCCCACCCCACCCCCACACCTACCCCTGCCTACCTCCCCTCATCCCTCATTCTCTTTCTAAAATGCCCAGTGATCTCCATACAGATCAAGGTTGAATCTAGTTCACCACGCTCTTCTCCCTTTTGTAGTAGTATATTATTAATTAAAAGTTGTCCTTACACTTTAACTAGGTCCCATCTCTGTTTACCTTTGACACTGTTTATATAACCAAGTTCAGAGCCATTGTCTATAAAAGTACTGAGACAAGGAGTAAATGATGTCTTGGTCTATGAATTATCATAGGTAAATTATCTTTGAACAGAGTTCAGGAAAAAATGGAAAATGCACAAGGTTCAATCCTAGAGAGGAAACTTGAAAATATACTAGAAGACACATATGCTGCTTCTGATCAAATGCAAGCTTGAACAGTATGGCTCTGTAAGAACACCATGATCTTACTGAAAATAAGGAGACCCCGGTTTGCCCACTTTGAAGTGAGGTGACCTGGGAACCTAGTTTCCTTACTTAGAGACTGTTTAAGCCACAGTGCCTGACTCAAACTGCCTGCCTTCTTCTACCAAGGGCTCCTTTAAACTCATTTTTCAGTTAAAATCTCTTACATTCTGAAAAAGGAACTCTCCTGCACTGCTGGTGGGAATGCAAACTAGTACAACCACTATGGAAAACTGTGGAGTTTCATCAAACTACTAAACATGGAGCTTCCCTTCCAGCAATCCCACTCCTAGGTATCTACCCAAAAGACACAAAAACACTGATTGAAAAAGATACCTGCACCCATGTTTATTTCTGCTTTATTCACAATTGGAAAGACATGGAAACAGCCCAAATGCCCAAAAGTGGATGACTGGATTAAAAAGATGTGGTGCATATACACAATGGAATATTACTCAGCAACCAAAAAAAGAAACACATGTCTTTTGCAGCAACTTGGATGGAGCTGGAAAAGATCATGCTTAGTGAAATAAGTCAGAAAGAAAAGGAAAAATACCAGATGGTTTCTCTCATAGCGAGAATATAACGGAACAGGCGAGAAAATAATGATAATGATGAATAGCTATATACCAGAGACATTTTGTGGGGGTGGAGTGGGAAATGGGTTCAAAAACAGTTGGGGAAGGAAATGCACTGGACTATGTTATGGTGATGACACATGGGAGATTTGGTGGTGGGAAGCCCAAGGGGATTGCAACTGAGGTGGAAAAATGCACAAAAAGATGTAAACATAAACTATTATATATTTTTTTATTTTTTTTATTTTATAATAGTTTATTTTTACATCATTTTGTACATTATATATATATTTTTTTTAAAAAATTAAATTTTTTTTAAAAATCTCTTACATTCTGAAAAATAAAATCTGTAACTTCATGCACATAGGCACCAGGACCTGTAGTGATTAACCAATGTGTCAGTGGCATTAAGTCACACAACATAGGATTTTTTCAGAGAAAAGCACAATTTATTACTGCAATATAAGTCATGTCACAAGCTAAACAACAGAAGCTGCCTGTCAGTCCACCACTCTGGATCTTTTCTTCCTGACCAACCCTGCTGGAACCTTCTCAAACATGCTAATCCAAACTCTCCAATTACATCCTGACAAAAATTATGGACTCTCTCCGAGGAAAAAAATGCACATGCACATAAGCATAAAGACCTGGCATGTGTGAGGGGTCACAGACTCCCTGAAACACATTGCAAGCTCATGGAAACCCCTGGACTAAACCATTGCCTGCAGAGGGCAGCAGGGCAGTTGGAGCCCACAGTGAGAGCTACATTCGGGAAAGCTAGGGACACTGTAGAACTTGATTAGCTTTTTGAAGGCACTTTTCTTCAGCATCATCATCTCTTCTGGAAACCTAGAGAAGATTCTGACCCGGGAGGAGCCCCCATTCTTCATATCTGTGGGCAGTGGCTTCTGAGCACTCGCAGGCACACTATTGCAACTGAGGGAACGCACTGCCTTCTTCTTGTTCTGCACAGACAAATAATTGAACAGGAAGGAGGACAACTTGTGTTTAGTGACATCTGGGGCCTCCTCAGAAAAGCAGTCATCAAGTGGGTCCAGCAGGGTTTCGAGATGGCCACTGTCTTCCCTTCTCACAGGACTGGCTCCCATGCGCTGAGGTTGCTTGATGATCTTTCTGGCCTGAGTTGGGTCATCGCCTGCCTCATTGACAGATTGAAGGGTCATTCCATTGGCCACAGATCTGGGACCCCAGGTTTGAGGGATAAGGTTCCCAACCTGAGGGCTAGGTTGGGAAGTGCAATGCTGACTCAGGATGAGAGTTGCTGCATCTTGAATGAGTTTCCAGTCTCTCAGGATGTCATCCCTGGTGGTGAACTGGGATGTCACCGTGAAACGGATGATGAATTTGTCCTGGACAGTGGCCGGGATGAGGAAGAGACGGCCAGTTTTAGCTATTTCCTTTAACACGCTTTCTGTGAGACAATTAGGGCCCTGTTTGAAGGACAAAGAGAAGTGAAGTCTTTATCACATCCTCTGTACACATCCCCAGGGGGCCAGCAGTTATAGTTCTGAATGGCTGACAACCCACTGGCGTCATTCACAAACTGTAGGAGATGGCATTACCTTCAGGCGAAAAACCACCAGGCCAAGGTGCCTCTTGGCAGGAATTTCAAAGAAAGGGTCATTTTCAACCAGAGATTCAAAATATTTAGCCATTTCAGTACCCTAGAATTACACACAGAAAACTGAGATTAATAACTGACATTAATTAATAATCACCTGCGGAAAACTTTCACACTGAATAAATGGCTTAAGCCAGCGACATCTTTGAGTCAGAGACCTGGAGTGACTTCAGTCACTTTGAGAGAGTTGTCATTTTCCCATCTTATGAGTTAAGAAAACACAACCTCAAAATGGTTAAGTAATTTTTTCAAGGTCACCAAATTACTAAAGTCTATCCCAGATCCTATTCTTTAAAGCACTGCTCTATAACAGAGAGATAAGAAATTTAGTTTTATATAACCTCTGAAAGTTCAGCTAGTCAAAAGTAGCCCAAAACTGTGAAGAAAGGAAGACTTCCACACTTGAGTAGGGCAAATACCATCTCTGAGCTTCGACTATAAAGACTGATTAAAGTGATAGCCCCAAGCTTTGTTGTGAGAATCTAGTCAAATACTAAAAAACAGTGTTTTAATTTAAGACACTATGAGCATAGTAATAGTAAGGATCACAGTCAAATTGAAAAGGTAGAACCGACTCACATCATACAACTTTGTTTTACTTCCATCTCTTACTATTGTGGGGCCCTCAGAGTTTGGAGCTGTTTTGAGTAGATGGCCCTGGGAATGCCAGGGAAGCCAAGATCAGGACTGATGGAATGGCCAGGGATGTTCTGAGACAAGTGGGATGTAACCATTGACAGCATATGGAGGAAAGAGGACAATCCGGGAGGGGGATGCACAGGTGGAGATGTGGAGGCAAACTGAGGATGGAATTTGAGTGGGTCTGAGAAAGGCCTGGGCTAAAACAGAAGCTGTTGATTGGGTCCTGGCAAGTCAACCCCAGGAACATGAATCTAATGTAGGCAATTGGGGAGCTGGTGAGAACTGGGATTTGACTTGCAAAAGGGAGCATTGGGGAAGGTGGCTGACACTGGCACATTAAATATCTAGTCCTAAATTGTAAGTACAGGAGATTTCCAGATTATCTGTCACCTCCACCTCCTTATTCACCAGTGACAGCCCTCCTGGATTGTCCTCTTTCCTCCATATGCTGCCAACAGTTACATCCCAGAGCATTCCATCTGTCCTGGTCCTGGCTTCCCTGGGATTCGCAGGGCCATCTAGAAAAAATAAGTGCATAGAGGTCCTTAATATGCAACCTAAAAACCAAGCATTGGTAGTGAGATAAGCCAGAAAGAGGAAGAAAAATACCGGATAGTTTCACTCATAGCAGGAGTATAATGGACCAGCAGGAGTATAATGAACAACCATATACCAGAGACATTTTGCGGTGGTGGAGTGGGGAATGGGATCAAAAACGGGGGTGGGGAGGTGGGAGGGAAGTGCACGGGATTATTGTGATGGCACACGGGTGACTTGGTGATGGGAAACCCATGGGGATTACAATTGAGATAGAAAAAGAAAATGTACAAAATGATGTAAAAATAAACTGTTATAAAATGAAATTAAAAAAAAAAAGCATTGGTAAAGTCCATTTAGTAAACAGCTTGATGTTGAAAGACAATGTAAAATTACCAACAGTAAACCGTTATAGTCACTGCTTCAACCATTTCATTTGTGCTGTGTTAGTTTAACCACGGAATTCCTCAGAGGAAAGGTGGAAGAGGAAGGACAGCCACAGTAAAAAAGGACAGGTGACTCTGGATTTACCCTGTTGCTCTAAGCCCTGGTAGAGACCCAAGGAGGCTTGTCTTCCACACAGGCGCTTAGAGAAATGAGAAATGCTGCAGGACAAAGTCCTATCCTTCTGTGAAGAGAGAGCCAGGGACACTCTGCTGACCTCATTGGCTTCTGGGTCCCTCTCTGAGAAATAATTCTATTGAGTTGAGCTGAAATAAATTGTCCAAAATAGGCTTATTACTGAGTGCACAATGTTGGGATATTTGTCCCAGATTTGAAAGGTCTACCTGTTTAAGTGAGAAGAACTATATTTCAGACATAACCATAATAGAGACTCAAATATTTAGTCACCAGGGAAATCTGGGTAATTCTAAAAAAGCTATGATCCTAGCCCGGCACCACAATGCCATTTGACTGACACTCTCTTTCTCTCTGCCAACCAGGCTGCAAGGCCTTCACTCCCATTGGCCAAAGAAAGCAAAGGAAGGACGGGGTAGGGGGGCCCTCGGACAGGCACAGATACCAGGAAGCCCTCAGTGTCATGATCTGCTCAGTGTTCCTCTGACTAACAGAGAGGCCCACACCCTGAATAATCACGTCCCAGGGGCCAGAAAACAAGCCCTAACAGCTGAGCCACACGCTGCAGATCCCCTGAGCAGGTTGCAAAGCAGAGGCCAGCTCTCCTCCTCCTAGGACACACAGCAAGCCGGGCTCAGCCCAAGGTCACCTACATGTCTGATGTGCGCTTGAAGGTTCTTTACGCCAAAGGACCGAATCACGAACCAGAGTTTAATAGATCGAAACCGCCGACTCAGGGGAATCTGCCAGTGCTAGAACAGAGGAACACAGTGTTCATGGTTAGAGACCAGGGTGCCCTGGCTCCCTCCCCCACTCCTGAACTTCACCACGGCACCTCCCCTCTCCTCCCCCTACCGCATAGCTCTCTGGGGATGGGCAGTGTCACCATGGCTCCCCAAGCTGTTGCCAAAGAGATGCCAGGCAAGTTACCCCATCATGTGACCAAATCACAGGTGAAGGTGGCCGGCCAATAGGACCTTGTCCAAGACCAGGGCAAGTGGAAAGCAACGCCATGACCCTGAACCCAGGAACAGACAGTTGGCTTTATACGGCACTGTAAATATTCCATCCCAGGGTGAAATCCAAGGGAGGGACAATATTGTGCTTTCTCTAAAAGAACCTAAGTCCCTTGAATGGCAAAAGTTAAATTCTATTTGTATACCTCCCCACCACTTGTCTTCCAGAGATCTGACCCGGAGCTCCTTCCACTTAGAGGCTATGACCTTGAGCAGCAACACCTCACTGTCCTTCGTGAGAAGGGGATAAGAGCACCACCCAGGGACAAAGTGCCTCACAGGAGGTCCCGGTAAGTGCTGGCTACTAAGATGGGGGAAATATGGGCTACATATCATGATGGTATTCCTTCTAGAATCAAGATGATCATTATTTGATTGCCCTATCTTTCCTGTGATATCTCTGGGCCTCAGAAAACATTCCAAATGTCACTTCAGATTTCAAATGCGCAAATATATTTCAGGATCTCATTACTCTAGAATCAGCCCCTTGATCCTGGTCACCAAGTTCAAAGTTGCAAGTACCCATTAACCTGAAAAATTTCAAATCAATTTCTCAGATGTGAAAATAGAGCAAAGGGCTTGGGGAATGTGTGCAGTAATTCCGATGAGTGGTTTCTGATGACCTCTTCCTCAAATGTCAGAAAGCTTCTACCACAATTCTGTTGAGTTAAAAAAATATATTTACCTCTTATCCACTGGATTGCCAAATCCTCAAAAACATGGTCACTTTCATCCTTCCCCTATTTTCCTGATCCAGGAACAGTTGGGACATTCTCTCTCTGTTGATATTCCTCCCCCACCAAGCACAAAGCATCTGGTTTCCAAGTGTAACTCTGTAGTGCCAAGGACAGCTGAAGGATTTTTCACTTTCCAGCAGAGGGCACTAACCCTGAACATGGACGAAAACCCCTCTAAGAGGGAAAAGTATCAACTCTGGAGAATAATGACTAGATAATAGGAGCCTTCTCAAAAAAGTTCTCCTAATGGCTATCGCCAACCAGCTGCTTTATTTCACCAGCAAATTAAAAGGCGCAGCAGCAATTATTTGGATTTCTTTATACTCTGTCCTTATCCCCAGTTTTTCCTCTTGTCACTATTCTAAAACTGCCCCACTGGCCAACAGGGTGGTTCCAGCTGACACTTTCTGTTTAAATGGGGGATTTGGACATATAAAGGGTGGCATGGCTCTTCTTTAATTCAAGGCATTCCCAGCCACCTGTGTGTCCTGTCTAGTTAGGGGTAAGATTATGCCCCCTCCCTGATGTGGAGGAGAGGAAGCTCCCTGCTGTCACAAAAGCTAGCCCAGACCCCTAAGGATTAGGTCCCTAAGCCTTTTCTCCCAAGATGCTGCTTTATTTCTGGTTCATCTCAAACATAGTTAGGCTTCTCTTTAAAACGGCAGCCACCTGGGTGCAAAAAAGCTTGGGGACACAGTCAGAGCAGTGATGAAACCTCCCCCCCCCCCAGGATCACAACAGAGAGAAGCTTCAGTTTTCCAAATTTCGTAGAGACTTGATAACATTAAATTCCTAGTTCTAAGGGTGAAGGAAGGAATAGCTAAACCAGCACCTTCTGGATATAGAAATATAAGGTTCCCCTAGACCAGTGCTGGTGAAAACGTAGTATTTGTATAAGTTGTCTGGAAGAGAGACAGCACCATAAAAGCACCAAACTGATAGTGGTGAACCAGGGGGAGAACTTGATCTATAATTGTAAACAAGCAGGGAAAAAAAGTGACACGAAATTCAAAATGGGCAAAGGGGAGGTATCACTCTTAAAGTACAGTGATCCAAATTCACCTAGAGGAGGATGGGTATCATTGAAGACTCAGAAAAGAGAGCTGGATTCACGCTAACAATATCTGTTCTTCGGACTACCATGGAAATTTTTTTCATTTTCTTTAAAAAATTGCTGCAAACCCACCAGCAGAGCAGCAGAGATGAAAGCATCAAAATTCTACTTTTCAACCTCTGACTGCCTCCAGTCAAAAGGCTTCAAAAGTCTAAAGGAAGTGCTAGCTGGCCCAAAAGAGAATTACAATATAGTCAAGAGATGATAGAGTTACTGTTTTAGGTCTGAAAGGGCAAGACACCTCAGTTGGCCAAGGAAACAAGTCACAAAGAATGGCTCAGAGATGCCACTCCCTGCTCTCTCCCTCTCATTGGGTTAAGTTATTTAATCCACACAAAAAGCCTAAGAAACAAGTATTGTCAGCATCACCCCATTTTATAAATGAGGAGACCTAGAACAGGCTTTAGGTCTTTTTCCCAAGGCCTTACAAGTTAACAGATGAAGGAGCCTTGATTCATTCACCAGCTTCAGCACCTATGTGCTTGACCGCTTTGCGACAGCCAATCTCTGCACTTTGGCAGAAGAGCTCTCAGGGGCATTACATGCACCATTTATTGAGCATTTGCACATCCCCAAGTATTGTGCTAAGTGATCTACAGGGATGTCCCATTTCATCCTCAAAAAGCCTTCTGAAGTCAGTGCCAACTGTTCCCATTTTATAGATGAGGGAGCCAAGGCGAAGAGAGGCGCAGTAAGCTTCCCAGGGGCCTGTGGCTGGTATGAAATTCCAAACCAAGCTCATTTCAGCTCCACTGTCTCTCTTTAAATGCAATGTCCATGTCTTCTATGTCTTCCCTATAATTATAGGAAGGGCTCATCTTCAAATTGACATATAAACCTAAGGAACTTGTTTCCTTAAACAGTGCAGGTGAGGTATATGGGCAGGCTTGAGAGACTAGGGGGTAGATAGGTAAGAAGACCAGCAAGGCTTGGCAGCGTTTGGAAGATTGGAAAGGGTAGCCATGCCCCCCTCAAGTCCCCGGGCTGCCTCTGCTGGGACCAAAGCTGACAATGATTTCAGTCTCTTTCTCCCCACTACCCTGCTGCTGGTAGGATATCCAGGAAGGAGGCAGAGGGGAATCAGTACAACTGTGGTGGGGAGGACATTTTAGGGAATAAAAAATTACTGCAGGGCCCTCCATGGTGACACGGCGGGTTAAAGCGCAGCACCAAGAAGCTAAA
>NW_004567124.1:18729184-18741575 GCF_000260355.1 Condylura cristata | reverse complement strand
AGGCAGGGATCAAACTCATGCAGAATTGGCTTAAGCTTCTTAGTGCAGTGCTTTAACCCGCTGCGCCACCAGGGAGGGCCATAAATAAATCTTTTTTTAAAAAATCACTGCAAATATTCAAGATACATATGCACTGCCTCAGAAGGTTGTCTCGTTTTCTAAGATTTTTTAGCAATTTGCAGAACTTCTCCATACTGATACACAAAGGTTCTATTCTAGACACTTGAAATCAAAGGCATTTAGTGGAGATATCTTGGGATGGGCTCACAGCCTGCCAGACATACAGGAGACCCATCAAGAGTCAGAACTGAAGCACTTTCCACATCAGAGGCCACAAGGCCGTTCCTCGTCACTCACCATGAAGTCGGTGGCCGCACCCGAGTTGGCATGCCTGAGGTAGACGGGGTTCACGCTGAAGGTTTGCTGCAGCTTGTACTTGTCCTTGACCCTGTGGGTTTCCAAATGGGCATTAAGTGACTGAGGCCTCTGCAGGGGCACAAGGCTTTCTCACATGCTTGGCTGCCACACTCACCAAAACCCAGTACAGTCAAAGTGCACCATCATCCACTTGGAAGGATTAAAGGTGAAGGAATCAGCATACTCGACGCCCTTCAGAAACCCCCGGAACTCAGGGCACAGGAAGGCAGTGCCCGCATAGGCAGCGTCAATGTGGAGCCAAACCCCTTCACGGGCACCTAGAAACCAAAAGTCACCAGATTGAAGTGTGGGTCTGTAGAGAGGAATGGAGGTGTCTTACCAGTCAACTAAAAGGCATCTCTTGCCAGGCTAAGCTGGCCAGTGGGCAGCAAGAGAAGAACAGGAAATAAATTACCTGTTTTGGCTAAATAAGATGTCAGGACCTGGGAGGGGTGAGAGGAGGGTGCATTATTGCCAGCAGGAATTGAGGTTGAATGACACAGTCACCTCGTAAGGAGAAAGTCTGCAGAACCTCACCCTGGCCTTTTGCTCTCACTAGTCAGAGCTGTGACTCCACCTAGAATTTTGTGGCACAGAAACCAATGTCCTACGCTTCCAAGAGCAATGGATAATACATCTAATACAGGTATAACATATCTAATACATGTACAACACATCTAAGACATGTATGATACATCTAAGACATCCTTAAGGAGGAGATGTTTCTCTTTCCTAGTGGGTTTCCTGCACTCCCATTTGGGTTTCTTTTCTGCCATTCTCTCCTACCATGGTTTCTCCATGCCATACGTGAGGGGTGAGCCTCAGGTGAGCCTACCTGTTGCATCCTAAGACAGGATGCAGGGGAGGCAGTACTAGCCCTCACTCTCACAGCTGGGAAAGCAGTGCCATGTCCCCTTGGAAAAGGCACTTGTGATCTTGGGTGGTTCTTCCCACACTCTACATTGACCAAGGAGGGAAAACATCATTCCACAGAGCAGCCTCGGTTCTTGCTCCAGGGAATATTTTTCGACCCATACTTGTGTCCCTAGCCGGTCAGGGTGACACTTACAGATGGGACCCAGCTCTGACAGGCAGTCAAATGCGCAGACCCCAGTGGTCCCAAGTGTTGCGCAGACCTAGGGAAAATAAGGCAGTTAAGGGGGGAAGATGGGTTCATGTGACTCATTGGAGCGAGCTGAAAAAAGATTTTATCACAGATATTATCGACTCCACCCTCCCCACAAGGACACTGTATTCACCTGTACTTTCATGACTCACACTAACAAATATATTTTAATAACTCCTATGGAGATACATGTGTATTTGAAATAAAAATTTCAACAAACAAAATGCCTTACTCTGGCTACAAGAATGCACCTTAATAGTTTCCATTCTATTCTTTCTTTAAAAAATAGGTCATGAGGCCCTCCCTGGTGGCGCAGCGGGTTAAAGCACTGCACTACTAAGCTTAAGCCACTTCTGCATGAGTTCGATCCCCGCCTGCCCCGGAGGTGACCACATGGCGTGGCAGACCTCTCCTGACCCGCCCGCTGCTCCCCTCAGCAGTGTACTTCGTCGATCTGCCTGTTCTGCTCCTCGTTCTGTCTCTGGTGAATCCTCTCATCCTCTGCATCTCTGGCCTGTACCCCAGTTCCACATGAATAAATAAATAAAATCTTTAAAAAAAAAAATAGGTCATGAGCCACAAATTTACTTCCTAGATACCAATAAATCATGGCTTATAACTTTTAAAACATGTTTGAAATCCTCTGATTCAGGTGCAGACTATGACTTACCTGAATTCGGTAAGTCTTCCTGACCACTAGGTTCTATCATGCTAAACTCAGAAAACATTCTGACTTACAAAAACAGGCACCAAGCCCCGCTCCTTGTCCTCCTTGATGGCTTTCTGAAGGACTTCCCCTCGGAGCGAGAAGTTGTCATCCACAGGCAGAAATTTCATCTTCACCAGAGAAATCAAACCAGCCTTTTCCACGGAGGAGTGAGCCTATGAGGATCAAGGGCACCGTTAGAAGAGTCCTGCAGGAAGCCCTCCCCAGAAACTAACAACAAAGGGAGTCAAATAACATTGGATGTTCATCTTCCACTGCACTTCCTGGAGACAACCTTCTTCACAGCCCAAGCTGCCCTGAGCCCTGGCATTCTCATATTTAAAAGAAAATGATTCAAGACCTAAAACTCCAGAAGACAAGCACAGATCTGAAGGTGTGGCCCCTGATGGGTTGCTCACCTGGTCAGAGGCATAGGCGATGAACCGCGCGTTCAGGGAGGACTCATCCGCCCCGGGCTCAGATGTTTTCATTTCCAGGATTTTGTTCTTCCTGGCTGCCAGCAAGGCAATCAAGGTGGACTCGCTGACTGTGCTCTGTAGCAGAAGAAGGATGGATGACCTGTGGCAGCCTCAACTTCTTATCTCTTGCTGAACCCCCACCACCACCTTCTTTGTAGGTGTGTGTGATTGTGTGTGTTCAACAATTGTTCCTAAGGAAGCACTCAGCCTGCGGAGCAGTCCTTCTACCCAACTCCCACACCTCTTCCCCACTCTCCACTTACAACACAGCATGCCTTTCTGGGACATCTGCCCCAGTTTTTCATGGAAGGAATGAAAGCAAAATTTCACCTGTTACCAACATCTCTATTAGAGAGACCACAAAGATGAAAAAGAGAATGTTCAGCC
Source organism: Condylura cristata (assembly GCF_000260355.1). Taxonomy (NCBI): domain Eukaryota; kingdom Metazoa; phylum Chordata; class Mammalia; order Eulipotyphla; family Talpidae; genus Condylura; species Condylura cristata. Next base: position 18,738,460 of record NW_004567124.1, on the reverse strand, counting down.
TCTGCTAGATACGAGCTTGCTTATACTGGGTTGTCGGAAAAGCCATGATGCAGTTTTGCACATAAAGCATAGACAAAAAACGTCGTGACTTTTCCAACAACTGAACAGATGTCTGCTCCCTGTGTAAAACATGCTTGAAAGGAAGCACTCTCGATTTACTAAGTGTGCAAATGGCATTTCTTTCCACAGGGGTATGGGTAAGGCTGGTGACTTTGCCCTCAGTCGTGATGCCAATGGCTTTCATGAGCTAATATAGCCCATCTGGAATATTCTTTCACATACAGAATGGAGCTCATTCCTTCACTGAACTCCCAGAACAGGAGTATAAATTATCTAAGAAAAGAATTAGTAGGATTTTGCTCTTTCCAGGTTATGAAAATCCTGGGGGTCCCCTCAACCAACTCCAAGGAGTTCTGATCATTCATTCACTCAGACTTTAGTGCCTTTGCTTCTCAAAACTGCCAGGCGACTGTCAGCTGATAGGCCCACTAAAAAGCTCATTAGAGAGTGCCATTGGGAGTACTGTGGATCAAATCCCACAAGATATTCAGTGGTTGGAAATTATTCCACAGCAAGGAAGCTGGCATGATGATAATAGCAACAACGTCATCTATACAGCAGATTTTTTATGCTCCTCATAAAACCTCTCTGATACTTGTAATTATTGTCTACACATGAGAATAGTGACAAAGAGCAAGGTTAAGGACTAAATTTAGTACACAAGGTTGGTAAATAAAAAGGAAAAGCATGACTTGGAAGTAGACGGACCTGGATTTAAATCCTCATTTTTCCATTGGTAAGCTGTGTGACATGGGGCAAGATTTTCTGAGCTCCAGTGTCTCCATCCCAAAAATTGGGAATGGTACTATTTTTACCTACAGACTTCTCAGTGAGATAACTAATTGAAAAGCAAGCCTCACAGACATTTGTCGTGCGTTCCCAGACATCATCTCTTAAATGATAACTATTAGCGAACAACTTATGTAGTAATCAGTCTTCCCTGCAAGTTTCAGATTTTAATCTTGCGCACGACTGGCGTGAGAGCCACTTAGCTAGCTAGTGAGTGTGCTAGCCAACTTTCTTTTTTTCTCATTTTGGGGGCAATGCAGCTATTTTTATTTAACCTTTTAAAAGATTTATTTATTTATGCATACAGAACTGGGGTACAGCCAGAGGTGCAGGAATGGTGAGAGGCTTCACCAGAAGCAGAGTGGGGAGCAGAACAGGCAGATTGACAAAGTACACTGCTGAGGGGAGCAGTGGGCAGGTCGGAGAGGTCTGCGGCGCCATGTGAGTTACCTCCCTGGCTGGGAATTGAACTCATACTGAAGTGACTACAGCAAGCTTCACAGTGCTCTGCTTTGACCCACTGCACCACCAGAGAAGGCCCCACCAGGGAGCTTTTTTTATTTAATAGACGTAATTTGATCCTCCTTTTCACATATTGAGCAAGATGACTGTTACCCCTACCTTATAACATTCAAAAGCCGGGAAATTACACATTAAGGTAGAATTCAAGAACATGGAGGTTCTCAAAGTTCTCAGAACCAAGTCTTCGTGATGACAAGAGTTTATAGATGCAAAAGTGCCTAGCAATTTGCATGACCTATACAGGCCCTATTACACTGTATTACTCTTGGCATAAAAGGAAACATTTGAAGGACCATCATTTGAAAAGTACTCAGGAGGTAGGGTCATAGGGTAAGATAAAAGAATGATGTTATTTCTCTCACTGCAAGGATGTCCTGCACTAGGAGGGAGGGCAAGAAGGTTCTTCTCTGTTCTGCTTATCATACGAGATATAAATGGGACAAAGGAGGGGAGATGTCAGAATAGAAACTAAGGAAACTGAATCAAGTAATACTGGAAATGTGATGAACCACTGGTGTAATCTTTTTTCAAAGAAGACAAAGAAGCATGGAGAGGCCAGGAGGCAGCAGTGAACATAAGCAAAGAAGGTAAGATGGGAAGGGCAAGAGGTAGAGGTACTAGTGGTGACCGTGGTGGGATTGGAGGGGTCCCGTCCATCAGGATAGCCTCAGGGTCGCACCAGTGATGAGGGCTGTGATGGAGATGATGGAGCTGAGGTGAGTGACATGGGGGAATCTCTATGATCAATCAGAAAATTTCCCGGGCAAAGATATGGCTTCTCTTTCACTACTTAGCCTCCAAGTTATGGGGGAGCTTGATCAACGGAGGTACCTGTAATACACCTCCCCCTTGGCTGCCAGAGTGATAGTGCAGGAAGTGTTCAGGGAGTCCCAGCATTTTTGCCAGCCAATCCATGATGTTCATTTCCAGCTCTGTGCACACAGGACTGGAAGCCTGAAAGAGAGAAAGAACTTCATTGGGGCAATCCCAGGGCACCAGAGGCCCCTTAGAAGACCCAGAAACACATCTGATGCCAGCCTGGCTTCCTTGACCTCTGGAAACCAGGGGGAACCTAACCTATCTTCTCCTTGAAGAAGTCAGTATCAACCCTGTGCCCCAACTTCTGCCAAGCAAACTGGGGGAAACGTGGACTCTGGATTATGCCACCCTCAATAAAGTGGATTTCCTATCATTCCAAGACTTTATGAAGAAACAGAAATAATTAGAACTGACTACTCAATTTGGCTCCCCAAATCCCTAAAATACACAGCTCAGAAGCACTCTAATGGCCAGGGGAAAAGTTTAGGACTACAAAAAGGCACTCTTTTCTGGAAAAGATGGTAACTCTCCTTCCCCCCAACTCTCCCACACATACCATATAATTCAGGTTTAAAATATAAAGATCTCCTAAGTGACTTAAAAATGTTTAAGGGATTTTTTTCTGCTAGAGACTCAAACAGAGCTATACATATTTTTTAGGATGCATTTATTTATGTGTGAGGTAAAGGCCAAAGTTATGGGGGTGAGAGGCTTCACAAGAGACAGAGTGGGGAGCAGAACAAGCAGATTGACTGAAATACACTGCTGAGGGGAGCAGCGGGAGGGTCGGGGAAGTCTGCTGTGCCATGTGGGCCACCTCCAGGGGGGGGATCGAACTCGTGTTTCAACGACTGCAGTTAGCTTCATAGTGCTGCGCTTTAATACGTTGCACCACCGAGGAGGGCCCTGTTTAGGGGATTATTAGGGAAAGTCTTAAGGCATTTCCCTATCCTCTTAAAGATGAGAGCACAAAACACCAAGTGTGCCATAGGTACCAAGTATTCAGAAGGGTCACAAACTGTAGCAATAACCAGATCTCCATCGAAATCTTATCTGTCTCTATGAGCTGGGTGTGCAATCTTGAGAAAATAAATTTCTTTACTTTACAAAATGGGGCAATACTGATGATTCCATATGGTTAAAGGACAAGGTGAGAAAAATTATTTAAAACTGAAGCTCAAAGACTGGGGCTGTTGCTCATACTTCACTTAGAACCCTTCTAAAGGCCAGAGCAAAATATGTCCGGCTCAGGGTGTCACCTCCAGCTATGTCACCATGGCTACTAGCCACAGCCACAGGCACTGCTACTCACCCAGGTGAATCCCAGGCAGTTGATGGCATCAGCCAGCATATCTCCCAGCAGTGACGGCCACGAGGTAAGAGCTGGGTAGTAGGCGTGCATGTGGGGGCTCTGCCAGTGTACCACCTGGAAGCGGAGCATACATACAGCTGGCACCAGGAAGCATCTCCATCTCCAGAGACCCTCCCCGGCCAACTTTTTTTTTTTTTTAAGATTTATTTATTCATTCATACAGAATTGGGGTATAGGCCAGAGGTGCAGGAGTGGTGAGAGGATTCAGCAGAGACAGATTGGGGAGCAGAACAGGCAGATTAATGATTGATGAAATACACTGCTGAGGGGAGCAGCCGGTGAGACAGAAGGGGTCTGCTGGGCCATGTGGGTCACCTCCCTGGCCGGGAATCAAACTCCTGCTATGGTGGCTGTGGATAGCTTCATAATGCTGCGCTTTAACCCGTTGCGCAACCAGGGAGGGCCCTCCCTGGCCAACTTTAAAGACAGTAAAATGAATGCCACAACTCCATGAAAACAAGACTGTGCACGGTGTTCTTGCCCCATTTCCATCTTCTTTTTTTTTTTTTTTAATAATAGTTGTGGGTTTTTTTACATCATTTTGTGCCTTTTTCCATCTCAGTTGTAATTCCTACAGGTTTCCCATCACCAATTCACCCATGTGCCATCACCATAGTCCAATGCACTCCCCCCCCTCCATATTTTTATCCTATTTCCATCTTCTAAGCTAATGCATGGAACAGGGGCACATATGCCAAGATTGAAGGGAACAGGCAACATGGAAACTGTTGTAGTAATCAGCGTGTGGGTTCTGAATCTCTGATATGTATCCCCGATGCTGCCCCTGCCTAGTAATGGAAGGAAGGGGAGACTATGACTTCCAGAAGAGCAGGTTGCTTGTCTCATCCAACTTCTTGCATAAAGCAGTCTTTGTTTTGTGGTGTGCCACGCTCAGTGGGCACACAGAGGGTCACAGCTCCTGCAGAGGGTCAGGTGGGTGTAAATAGGCTCAAAGCTATTCTTAGCTTCACAGTAGGGGTGGAGAAAGGAGAGGAAAGGATAGGGGACCTCAGGCTAACCCCTGAGCCCACATGAAGTTGAACCCAAACATAAGGAGGAGCTGGGCAGGAATGCCCTATAATAGGTCTCAAAGTCTCTTTAGCAGCTCATCAGCCTCATTGATTATCTAATCTGGCATCATGTCACTGCTCTATAAGCATGCACGATACATTTCTCAGTTCATGAGTCTGAGCAATGCTATATCCCTGATAGAAGGCACTTCTTAAAAAAGACATGGCACTCTAAAATCTTTTAATTCTCAGGAAGCTACTAAATACACACACTCTACAGCCCCCTTTAATCCTGGCTCTACTCCATGGAACATTCTCACTCTCGATGTTCACCCCACTGAGAACTCAATAGATAACATCTTAGTGTATCATTGGGTTATTATGGTGCACAAACTCCATAATCCTTCAAGAGAAGAACAATGTCTGAGCAGCATGTATGATAAAATGAGGGTAAGATTCAAGCCCAAAGGCACAGGTACACGACTTCCTTCTGCCCAGTACCTGTGTGATCTTGTAGAGTTATCCTGAAACTAGTGAATTTAAGCTCCACGGTCCTTTGTTTATATGGATCTCTTTTGAAAGCCATCCTTAGTTTTATATTCTTAAAAGAGGGTCTCAAAAATGTATGTCCAATCCAAAGCACTAAAACTGGAACTTTCCTCTATATCTCTCTCTACCTTAGTTTCTCAACAAAAAAATAAATCATTTTTCCTGGAATTGTTGTGTGAATCAGCTTGGGGGGGGTGCTAAAATATAAAATACTAATATTCTTGGTAAACTAACTACATGGTGATTTACACATAACATATATTGAATTAACTCTTAGACAATCACACCTCTTCCTCTGACTTTCACCAGGTAGAAGGCATTGCAGGTAACACTATCACCACTTTTCATACCATATCTTATTTTACTCTCACAGAATCTCTGCATGTAGGTTCTACCATTATCCTAGGTGTGCAGATGAGAACTGGGGTTATCAGCAAGAGGCAGCACCCTGCAATCACAAATACCTGGGAGGGACAGAAGACAGCTCAGAGACCCACACCCAGGGCTGTCTGAATTCTGAGCCCAAACACCTAAGTGCGAGGGCATCTTGCCTCCCCTCAGCTGCTCCTGCAACCCCCTGGAAGGTACATGAGGTTTTCCTAACCAGGGTTGGAAGTGGAGCAGGACCGATTTTCTACTCTTTGTGTTTAGGAGGTAGCAGGGAGGGGAAATGCAATCCAGTTTTTAATGAGTTGTAAACCCAAATGAGAAAGAAAAGGGCCAACGGCCCTCAGGCCAACTCCCAGAAGCTAGTGCATCCTGGAAGATGAGATGAAAGATCAGGTCCTTGATATCAGTGTGCTTAGCAACAGTATTTCGGAAATCCCTCAAGAATGAGTTCCACCTCCAGAGCTATCAAGAGCCAATTGTCTGTTCATGTAAGATAAAAAAGAGAAGCCAGGGGAACCTTATCACAGCAGACAGACCTCTGACTCCAAAAATGAACCTCTCTTGCCACACCCGTAGCAACTGCTGAAATTTCTTTCAATCAAAGTAATCAGCTTATTTCCGCTTCTTCTGATAGTTGCTTTCAGTCTCACTGCCAAATTACAGTTAATCCCACAGCCGACAACATTTTTACAGAATGAAATTCAAGAGATAATCTTATCAGGAGCTGGCCTTCTTGGTAATACTTTAATGACATGGAAATTTTCAGATGATACTTGTGAAAAAGGTGAAGTGGTCAGAGAGATGAGCATCTAGCTTTGTATAAACTCACCATCACTTTCTGAGTTTGAATAATCTTTCACCCCTTCCTCCAGGTATATTTCTGTGACTTTCAAGCCCATAGTTGTTTGGGGATAATGGAAACAAATCTGAAACTGCCCTTGGGAAGACTGGTTGATTGTATGCAATTCAGGACACAAAAGTCCCAACCAGGGAAAATGAAAACAGTTGGTGTGTAGGGCACAGCTGAAGGCATGGGGGGCCTGGCTCCATCCAGGATGTTCTGTCACTCACTAGAGAACAATATAGGAGACAAAGCCATTCTTTGGAGTAACACTGGCCTCCATTAAAATCCCGGATTTGCCCAGCACAAATTCTGTGACTTTGGGAAGACAATTAACCTGAGTCTCAGTTTCCTGTCTGTTAAGCTACAGAGTTCCTGTAGGATTAAATGAGCTGGGCTGTCTTGAGAGAGCAACAGCAGAGCCTATGGCATGGAGCTCCTGAGGGGTGGGCCCTCTGCGGGAGGACAGGTGTAAGCACCCTGTGAGCGGGAGAGCTACTACAGCTCCTCTGGTTAGCATGCTGTCACAGCCCAGGGTGGCAGAGCCAGCTCAAGTCCTGTGTATGAGCCAGTTTCTGTGTGTTCCCTGGCCCCTGGCTATCACCAGGCTATGCCCAGCCCTCCAGCCCCCCTGCCACCACACCCCGTCCCTCAGAGGAAGTATAAGATGATCCAGGAAAAGCCCTTGTCTACTCCTGAAAAGCAGCTCAATCAAGAGACCTCCTCTTGGTCAGGAAGGAAACCATGCTCACCCCATTGAGAAGAAACGAAGAAGCTGATCAGGAACTCACTCAACTCTCAGAAGTAGGGTGCTCCTGGGGTCACAGGCAGTTATGCTCTCAGTTTTTCTCCTTCCTCTTGGCATATCTCAAAATTTTGTAGGTTCTGCCAACTTGGGTGTCTGGGATTACCCTCCAGCCTCCTCTCTCTGTCTTGCTCTCCACAGCTGCCCTTTCCCTTCAGACCTGGTTTTCCCTTCCCACATCATCCCATTAGATTTCTCCACTTCTGTCTGACCAGGATGGGGTATGGCCCTTATTCCTTCTACCTCCCAACACTATGGATCACCTGCATCAGAAGCCCAGTTTTAGCCAATGCCTGGCCTCCTATTGCCCAGAAGACGGGCGTGGGTGTTGGCTAGCACCTGAAGTTCACGCTCAGCCCTTCTTCAGGCCTAGCACCCACCCTAATATGCCCCCAGAATCTAGAATCACCCTAGTGGGCACGGTCTCACCCCAGGCATGATGATTCGCTCAATGTCCCCAAAGATGCTGTCCCAGCTGTCCGGGTCTTCGGGAGCTCTCTCAGGGAGTTGGGCTCGCAGGTAGCCAGGCTGAACGTCAGGAGTCACCCGCCGCTCCCGCACTGTGCTCAGGTACTGGCAGATGTAATCCACCATCTGTTTTCCTACAAGAAAGGCAGCGAAAACAGACTCGCATCCCCTGATTCGTCCCCTGGCGTGGAGGCCAGGGATTTGGTGTAAAGATGGACTCACTGAGACAGGGAGTGAGTCTGATCTCCAGCATGGGCCTTGTCTTCAGAATTTGAAAAATGAGTGAAACAAATGACGGAGGGAGTAAAACAGTGCAAAATAAGCAAAGAGAAAATCTCACATACGTAAAACTTCAGTGCCCTTCCATTCCCTTTTCCTTTCCATTATCCATAGCCATCTTGTCTTTCCTACCTTTCTTTTCCCAAAAAGCACCAGTTTTAATAATTCATGACCTCACACGTTCAGTAGAAACCCTATAATGCTTTCTGTGCAAAAACTGTTTGCACACACATTCATACAAGCATACACTCCCCTTACATTCTGTCAGTACAGATGGTAAACGGGAGACCAGGTTCTGATAAAAGATGGGAAAATGCAGTTGTTTACCACGCCGGTAAATTCCTCACCTTTTATTTAGGCCCAGGTACCTTCTAAGAATCTAATTTAGGAAGTGAAAGTTAGTAGAAATTTTGCTCATTTGCAGATTCCAAATAACCAAAGAAAACAAACTGACAAAACATAAATGTTATCCTGAAACTATGAAAAAAACAGGCTGGTTACCAGTGGGGATGGGAGAGAGGGAAGAGGGGTTAGTACAAGGAAAGAGGGTGACACGGTGTGGCCCTGGAGCTTAGGTGGAGAGTGAGTAAGCATGTGTACAAGTGAAGGGGTGAAGTTGTACTCCCCAAATTACATAGTTATGTGAACGATTGGCAAATCAATGAAATTTGGTAAAGAAAACAATCTGATGTAAATTATACGTTCACATATAATACTTTTGGACATAATTCCTGAGTTTAATGAAATCTCCAAAATACAACCATACGCCCAGACTAAGTACCTGCACTGGGCTATGGTGACTACTCTGCACAGGTATAGTCTTTTTTTTTTTTTAAAGATATATTTATTTATTCATACAGAACTGGGGTACAGGCCAGAGATGCGGAGGATGAGAGGATTCACCAGAGACAGAGAAGGGGGCAGAACAGGCAGATCACAAAGTATACTGCTGAGGGGAGCAGCGGGTGGGCCAGGAGAGGTCTGCTGCGCCAGCCATGTGGTCACCTCCGGGGCAGGCAGGGATCGCAGGGATCAAACTCATGCAGAATTGGCTTAAACTTCTTAGTGCAGTGCTTTAACCCGCTGCGCCACAGGGAAGAACATGTACTAGCCTTTAATCAAGGAAATTTCCCTCCCTGCGTCAGCGTCTACAACATTTTTTGATGCTCGAAAGAAAAGCATCAAGTAAATGAATAAAGAAGAACAACAGCAGTCAAATACTCTAAGTCACTGCCCACTTTTTCCCTTTCCCACCCCTTCCCTTTTGAGACAGGAGTAGCAATCTTCATTGCCTCTAATTCTCTGAGTTCTTCTCCTGCCCTTCCGCTCTCACAGAACACAGGCACCAAAGCACACACGCTCTCGCTCTCTC
>NW_004567124.1:18662206-18728970 GCF_000260355.1 Condylura cristata | reverse complement strand
TCTCTCCCTCTCCTCCCTCTCTCTCTCTCTCTCCCTCTCTCTCCCCCTTTCTCCTTTCTCCCCTTTTTATCTGTGTCATTGTGTTTGTCCCTCTGGCTTCCCCTCTGTAACTGTAATCCTTCATTAATACTCCTTAAGTGCCTTGTCTGCACCAGCTCCTGCAAAATCCTTGTAAGCAGAACCAACCCCAGGCAAAACCTTAGGAGACAAAGCGTGGCCTGCACACTTCCCAAGAGCAGCCCAAGGGTGCCTAGCAGGACTCTGGGAGCGTGGGCCTGGCCCTCCACTTGTCTGGACTAGCATGGAGTTTATCAGTGTCCTGCTCACGGGTGAAATGTCCTCAAGAACCTGCATTCAGCCAGAGTAATGAATAGGCAGACACGCACAGAAGTGTAAAGACTGATAACCACCTAGTAAGTTAGGTCTGTGTAGAGGAGAAAGGAAAACTCAAGATTTTGACAGGGAACACCTTATGCAAAAAAAGAAAAAAAAAATTAAACAATATAACCAAATAGTGGGCCAGCGACATAAACTTGTCTCCAGGACAGGGAGAGAGGGGCACCATCGAACCCCCAAACCTGCCTGTTACAAACTTATAAGACATTAAAGGCAAATATCTATTTCTTCTCTTAAGAGAGAGCCTAACCTGTAATCTGCTCCCTGAAGATTTATGGACTAACTAAATGAAAGAACATCATGAAGAGATGCACATACAGCCATGAGTATTAAGAATGAGTATTAAAAAAGAAAAAAGGTGCAGTAACTACAGAACACGTTAGGGACCTTTGTTTCTAATTCAGAATATGAATGATTCCCTTTTCCCCATTTAGTAGCTCAGGAATGCAAATCCTTTTTCTTGTGGGAACACGGCCCTGTGGAAGTATGTGAGAGTGAATATATAAGGGGAGAATAAAAAAATTGAGAGAATAAAAAAATGGAGAAAAGTTTTAAAATCTAATCTCACACTCCTTTCTCAGGAAGAATTTCTCAGAAGGTAATCTTAATCTCCAGCTGATTGACACCCCAAAAATCTAAGTGCTGACCATCTATAGTACTCCCTGCAGGAGGGGCAGTGGGGAAAAAGAGGGGTGATCATCACTCACCTCTCTCTCTGTACTCCTCTGGCTCCATCATCTCCACGGCTCTGGCTCCTTCTCACAAATGGACACAGTCCAAGGGCCTCAGAATGTGGAAGCTGCACTCCAGGCAGCCGGTAGAGGCTGTTTATTTAAAGGGTTCTCCTTCCTTTGGCCTTAGCTCCACCTTCAAAGGCCCTTCCTCAGGCCTAATTTACTCCACCCCTCATCTCCCCACGTACCCCACCCCCAGTTCTTGCAGGAACAGTGCTACGTTGGCTAGTCAAGAGATCCAGGAAAATAGGCACTTCTAAATTAAACAGGGCACTTAGCAACCCAGGCCTGCAGGCAGCCTCCAGGTGGAGATGGTCAAGAGCCCTCCACTCTTTTTTGCCCTTGAATTAGACAATAGAGTCCCAACCCAGACAAAGCTCCCAGTTCAGTTGCCCAGCACAAAGCCAAGGATATGCAGAATGAGTAGCACAAATTAGTATTATTCTGTCACTGCTTCTCTATCAGCCCAGGGAGAAAGGAAAAGGCACTCAGAGAGATGCTTCCTGCTGACCATACTGGATTCAGGAGCACTTGTCATCTAACACGGTGGATTTTTTTTTTATTGTTATATAATACTATCCGTAAACAAATGATAAGCAATTAACTACTTCCCCTTATAGGATATAAACGATATTGTTGTAGGGAGATGAGAAAACAAATAAAAAGAATAAAAATTGTTTTTTGTGAGATTGCACAACTCTGACTATGCTAGAAGTACTGAATGCATATTTTAGTTTGTTTTGGTGTGGAAGCATACCTCAATAAAGCTGTTGAAATTTTGTTAAAGAAGAATGCCCTAGGAAAATAAGATCTTCAGTTTTTAAAAAATGACCTAATGGATGTGCACTCCAATGATCTTTCAAATAGTATAAATTTCTCACAGGAGTGGGCAATGAGAAAATTTTAATAGCCAAGGGATTATTGCTGATAATTACTCAGCACACAAAGTACCAAGTAAAAGTTAGACATTTTAAGTGGGAAAATACCGGTATTTTCTCTTCAAGTGTTGCTTCTGTTCTCTCTCTTCTGTTCTTCTGCAGCTCCAATTATGCCCATGTTGATTTTTTTTTACCTTATTTCATATGGGTATTATAAACTGTACATATGGCTGTATAACTACATTTTTTCCCTTAGTTTTCATTTTAACTGAATTTCAATTTAGAATTTTTTTTTCTGACTAATCATTGAGTTGTCTCTTCATCTATGTCGAATACAATATAACCCTATTTATTGATTTTTCTAATTTCAGGGGGGGTTAGTATAATTTTCATTTGGTTCTAAAAGTATTTTTCAAATTTATTACCAAATGTTTTAATTTGAGCTACTATTCTCTTGAGTATAAGCATAGCTTTCTTTTAATTTTTACTGAACAACACAAAAGAAGGCTTATATCAGGGGAAAGATACACCACATTCTCAGAGAGAAAGATTAAATGTCACAAAGATATCATTTTCCAAAGTTAACCAAAAACTTTAACACAATCCCAATATGATTTTGGGGTCTTTTTTTTTTTTTTAATTTAGTAGTGATCTTTGCAGTTCATGAATAAAATTAAGACAACTGTGAGGAAAACTCTGTAAAAGAGAAGATTTAAGAAGGTTCTGTTCCTATCAACAACATACTAAAATATATTGTGCTATCTTCATAAGTAAAACATTGACAAACTCAGAACATACAGGATCAGAGGGGGGAAATGAACAATTTAATAAATTGTGCTAGAGTAAGAGGAAACCATCTGGAAAAAAATTGTAAGTTTGGTCTATTTCTCACTATGTATATGGATATTTTTTTTCCTCAAAGGTATAATTTTTTTAAATAAAAGCATAACATTACATGATCATCACTATAATCAAGGCAATAGTTTCAGTATGGATACATCCAAATATAAAGAATTATATAAAATGTGACTTTTTTTTAAAGATTTATTTATTTATTCGTACAGAACTGGGGTACAGGCCAGAGATGAGGAGGGTGAGAGGATTCACCAGAGACAGAGTGGGGAGCAGAATAGGCAGATGGATGAAGTACACTGCTGAGGAGAGCAGCGGGCGGATCAGGAGAGGTCTGCCACACCATGTGGATGTCCTCCGGGGCAGGCGAGGATCGAACTCATGCAGAAGTCGCTTAAGTTTCTTAGTGGTGTGCTTTAACCCACTGTGCCACCAGGGAGGGCCTAAAATGTGACATTTTTATGCTTCAGTAAAGCAATTTAAAAAGTAAAGATGAAAATTATATGAAAATTTTGCCTTCTTTTCCAACCTCACAGTAAACAGTATCTAACTGTGACTCAAAAGCCGGAAACCGTAAGTTCAACCATTTCTTAAAACCCACAAGAAAAGTCAAAAGATAACAACTGAGAAAATGTATTTGCAGCTCACAACAAAGGGAAGATGACCAGCACTCTAATGGAAAAACAGGCAAAGAATAGAGAAATTAGCAGACAGGGAAAATTTAAACCCTTAATTGAAGAAATATATTAAAATCTACACTGAACCCTTTTTTGAAGTTGAGGCAACATTGATTTACAACACTGTGTATGATTGAGAGGTACAGGATAACTCCCCTTCAAGAGTATGCTTCCACGTCACACCCACACCAAGGCACCCATGATCTTTGCATAGTCCACACCCACGGTGCTCCTTCCCAACTTTCTTTTCCACCATCACACCTTACCTCAGATAGCCTCAATTCTACAGATTTCTAGGGGTTGTTATTGGTTTTGTTTCTCTATACTCCACATATAAGTGATACCATCTGGTATTCATCTTTCTCCTCTGACTTTGCATAGCATAATCCCCTTCAGTTCCAATCCATGTTGCCACAAATGACAAGTTTATCTTTTTTTTTAATAGCTAGGTAGTATTTTATTGTGTATTTATACCATATCTTCCTAATCCACTAATCTATCTTTGGGCACTTAAATTGTTCCCACAATTTGGCTATTGTACACTGGAGTGCAATGAATATACGCAGTACTTACAAATTGAGTGTTTTTGCATTCTTTAAGTAAATACCGAGACACAGAGTTGCTGGATCTTACCATAGATCTATTTTTAATATTTTGAGAAATCCCATACCGTTTTTGATATGGTATGGAACAACCTATATTTCTACCAACTGTGTATGAGTGTTCCTTTTTCTCCACACCCTTGCCAACACTTGTGGTTTCTGGGTTTATTCAGATGGGCCATTTCTCACAAGGGAAGTCAATTTTGATTTGCATTTTCCTCTTGACAAATGATGATAAGCATTTTCTCATGTTTTTTTCATGTGTTTCTTGGTTAGCTTTATGTCTTTTTGGGGAAGTTCTATTTGCTCTTGTCATTTTTGATTGGATTATCATCTATTTGTTCAATTGTATAAGTTCTTAGCAGATTCTGCACCTCAGCCCCTGGTCAGATGTCTGGTATGCAAATATTTTCTCCCATTCAGTAGAGGGTCTTTGTTTTGGTGCTAAGTTTCACCAGGCAGAAGCTTTTGCGTTTGATATAGTCCCAAATGTTTATGTTCTTTTTTGTTTTTCTGGCTGTTAGAGATGAATCCACAAAAAGACATCCTCGAAGTCTTTGTCATAGAGTGTTTTACCTATGCTTTCTTCTAAGTATTTTACAGTTTCAGGTGTTATAGTCAAGTCTCTTGTCCATTTTGAGTTACTTTTTTGTGTCTTTTGTGTGAGATACTAGTCTAGTTTCATACTTTTCCATGCAGCTGTCCAGTTTTCTCAACACTATTTACTGAAGAGACTGTCCTTTCTCTCCGTATGCCCTTGACTCCTTCGCTGTAGCTTAACTGGGCTCTCATTGGTCTATATGTTTTGTTCCAGTGCCATACTAATTTGATTACTCTAGTGGGTGGCATAATTTAAAGTCTCACAGGTGATAATAGCACTCTTCCTCTTTTTTGTCAGAATGGCTTTGGCTATTTAGGATCTTTTGTGATTCCATGATATTCTGCAATGTTTGTCTATTTCTTTGAAGGATATCAAACTTGGATAGGGATTACATTGAATCTGAATATTTCTTTAGGTAAGATGACTATTTTAACAATGTGAATTCTTACAATCCATGAGCAAGGAATATCCTCCCATTTCTTTGTGTCTTCTTTATCTTTAAAGATGATTTATTTATGCATATAGAACTGGGGTACAGGCCAGATGAGCAGGGGCGGAGAGAGGATTCACCAGAGACAAAGTGGGAAGCAGAACAGGCAGGTAGATGAAGTACACTGCTGAGGGGAGCAGCCAGGTGAGAAAGGAGAGGTCTGTTGCATCATGTGGGTCACCTCTGGGGCAGGTGAACCAACGTGCTGGGTGGCTAGCTTCACAGTGCTGCTTTAACTCACCAGAGAGATCCCTCTTTTATTTAACAATTTTTACAAAATTCCAGATTGATAATCCACTCTGTGGAAAAAGCTAAATGAAGACAGAACACTCCTACAAATGTGGTAGCAGGACATTCTGCAAATATCTACAAAAACTGTGCCTTTCAACCCCATTACCCCACTTAAGAATATCCTTGTCTATGTGAAATGGACAACCATGACACAGTTTAGAATAGCAATAGATTGAAAATAAACCAGTCATACCCTAGTGAAAAATTAGTTTCAGAAATGTATTAAACTTCAACAAACCAACAATGAAAATAAATTCTACCCATTAAAAAAAATAGTCTTCAACTGGTAAGTCACAGAAGAATAAATTCAAACAGGCAAGAAACAACAGGGAAAAAAATATTCAGCTTCACTAATAAAAGGAAAGAGCAAATAATGAGACTAATTTCATACTAATGTGGGTTGGCAAACATCACACTTGAGAATATCAGGTGTGATGAGATAGAGGAAAATGAAAATTCCCATCTCTGTTCACAACCATTTTCGAAAGTGATTTGACAATATTTGTTAAGACTCACTACCTTAGATCTAACCATTCCAATTGCTAGGGAAACCTAGCACATGTGTGAACACAGATAATATATGAGGGTGTTCATTTACAGTACTATTTATAGTAGCAGAAAGTTAGAAGTGACATATCTATACATAAAGGATAAACAAAGTATGGTGTATTCTTATGTAATTTTATGTAACAGTAAAATATATATATTAGATATTCAAATATCAACATAAGGATCTAAAATACTGAAGAATTGAGTAAATAAATATATGTAGAATAACATGCTACAGTGACAGCTTTAAAAAGCTAAAGATCCAGGGGTCTTCCTGGTGGCCTATGTAAGGCTCAGCTCTATAACCACTACAGTTTGAGTTCAATCCCCACCAGGGAGGTGACCCACATTGCACAGCAGATCTCTCCTGTCTTGTCCACTGCTCCCCTTAGCAGTGTATTTCAGTAAATTTGCCTGTTCTGTTCCCCACTCTGTCTCTGGTGAATTCTCTCACCCTCTGCATCTCTGGTCTACACCACAAAAAATCTTCAATGCATATTTTTAAAAATTCAGTGTGTAGTATAAGTATGAAAATATCTTTACACAACTTCAGAATAGCAGTTACCTTCTAGGGAAGAAGGAAGGAAACCAATGTTATAAATGTAGTTGAAGTCTATTTATTCTTAAGAAAAAACACTTAAGACAAAAAATGTTTAAGAAAAGAAGGTAAACTTTAAGATGTGTTAAATATGGGTGCTAGGTGCAGGAATGTTTTGATGTGTGCATGAAAACAACAAAACCAGTGAGTATTTAATCATACCTTTAAAAAGTAATAAGCCTGATAATGTACTAGTGCTTGGTTATATAGAATTTCTGATACTGGGCAAAAATATTTGGCAGACCAAGAATTTTCTTTGTTGTTAAGAGACTCATTCAAGCTTTCTCAATATATGATGTTTTTCTATTGGAAAATGAAGTGAATGCAATTTAAGTGAGGTAACCAAGAATCATAAGGATGGAAAGTAATTTCTTAAATTAGGAAGAATAGTAATAGAGAAATGAATGCTTTACTGGCCTCACAAATATATAAATTATTTTCTAATATTAAATCAAGAAGACATTTAAATAAAATTTATAAAATTCAAAATTAGTTCATGTAATCACAGTAGTAAGAGTAGAATTGTTATATAGACTATATATTTACATATAATATTGTGTTATATATATGTAAAAGAGATATAACCTGTGTATGAGGTCTAAGCTATTTAACATCCTTTTTTATATATTTATTTATGTATACAAGAACTGGGATGCAGGCTATATATGTGACAGGGTGAGAGGATTCACCAGAGACAGAGTGGGGAGTAGAACAGGTGGATCTACTGAAATACACTGCTGAGGGGAGCAGCTGTCAAGACAGGAGAGGTCTGCTTCACCATATGTGGGTTAGCTTCCTGGTGGGGAATCTGACTCAGGCCCCAGCAGTGGTGATAATGCTGAGACTTTACCCCTATGCCAAGGAGGTACTGAATAAGCAATTAATGAAATATAGCAGACATAATCACAGATATGTCAAAATTTTTCCAGGAAGCAAATGGTAATGTTTGTTTGTTTTGGAGAGGAGTTACAGTATTTATGGAAAAAGGAAGAGCCCTTAAGAACTTTATCCAAATTATATTCAATATTTGATTATCTTAGATAAAGTGAACATTTTTTTTTTTAAAGATTTATTTATTTATCCATATAGAACTGGGGTACAGGCCAGAGATGCGGAGGGTGAGAGGATTCACCAGAGACAGAGCGGGGAGCAGAACAGGCAGATCGACGAAGTACACTGCTGAGGGGAGCAGCGGGCGGGTCAGGAGAGGTCTGCCACGCCATGTGGTCTCCTCCCGGGCAGGCGGGAATCGAACTCATGCGGAAGTGGCTCTAGCTTCTCAGTGCAGTGATTTAACCCACTGCGCCACCCGGGAGGGCCAAAGTGAACATTTTTTAGAGGACATCAACTTATCAAAATGATCAAGAATTTGAAGACTATCTCTTTGTCTCTTTGGAAATAGTTTAAGTCATAAAAGTATTCATATCAAAATTCTGGATTTAAAACCGGAGGCGTATTTCAGTGATGATACTGTTTTCCATCTGAGATTACACTGAGAAAACTGAGGGAACTTACGTCAAAACGATCCATGTACAGTGAGAGCTTCTCAGCTAACACAGAGAAGGCAAATAGCAAACATCACTCAAAACTACAACAGGGTAGTTATCTATAATCAAGTCCAGCACAGTAAATATTAAATATTACTCAATGAAATAACAATTCTGTTAGTTCATTTCTAAGTTGACCTGCATGATAGAGGAGCTATTTATTCAATAAAAGCTAGGGGAATAGAAATGTTTTTTTTTCCTATTTGCTATTTAAGCCCAAGAGCTAATGACTTGGGAGCCCATCCACATGGATATAAAGGATCCCTGCAATTGTTTTATGGTTTCTGAACAGGGTTTTCTTCTTGATATATTTTGGGTCACTTCTTAAGGATTTCCAGGTATTAGCACAAATAAATTTTATAGATTTTAAACAAGAAGAAATTTTGTATAGAGGGACCTCTCTGGTGGTACAAGGAGTTAAGACACAGTACTATGAAGTGATCCACAGCCACTGCAACACAAGTACAATCCCCACCCAGGGAAGTCACCCACATGTCGCAGCAGACCTCTTGTCCTGCCTGCTGCTCCTCTCAGCAGTGTATTGCAGTAAATCTGCCTGTTATGTTTCCCACTCTGTCTCTGGTAGATCCTCTCACTCCTTGTGCCTCTGGCCTACATCCCAGTTCTTGTATGCATAAATAAATAAATCTTTTTCTTTTAAAAGTAGTTTTGTATAGGGTAATAAAGGAAAATATTAATGAGCATAAAGCATCCAAGAATACACTTGTCAAATTCACCAATTCCTGTTATAAGCAAGGGATTCTTCTAATTTCAACAAATAACATCATAATGATCATACAGTGTCATATTATCATTAGAAGTGTTTATATGGATCTTTTTGTTATATACAAGTATAGCCCAGTCACATGGTGGGGTCTTCCCGGGTGGTGCAAGGGGTTAAAGCACAGCACTAGAAGCTATCTGCAGCCACTGTAGCATGAGTTCAATATCCAGCCTGGGAGGTGACCTACATGGTGCAGCAGACCTCTCTTGTCCCAACCGGCTGCTCCCCTCAGCAGTGTATTTTAGTTAATCTGCCTGTTCTGTTCCCCACTCTGTCTTTGGTGAATCCTCTCAACCCCATCTCTGGCTTGTACCTTAGTTCTAGTATGCATAAAATAAATTTTTTTTTTTTAAGATTTATTTATTCGTACAGAACTGGGGTACAGGCCAGAGATGCGGAGGGTGAGAGGATTCACCAGAGACAGAGTGGGGAGCAGAACAGGCAGATCGACGAAGTACACTGCTGAGGGGAGCAGCGGGCAGGTCAGGAGAGGTTTGCCTTGCCATGTGTATCTCCTCCCGGGCAGGCTGGGATTGAACTCATGCGGAAGTGGCTTAAGCTTCTTTGTGCTGTGCTTTAACCCGCTGCACCACCAGGGAGGGCCCACATAAAATAAATCTTTAAAAAAAAAAGGTCACTCTCCTAGCTTCCAATCCTCCTCCAGCATAAAACCACAGAGCAGCCAGTAGCAGAATAATAAAGGAACTACTCTGCCATGACTTAAGAAAAAATTTCCAAAAATTAAAGAAAACATGACCTTATGAGCCTTTTTCATAAGCACTTAAGTTGCAAATAAATATCACGTGAAAATCAGCTGAGAAATATAGTCACACTAGATATCACTGGTCAGGTGAGGTTTTCTGAAAGCATCACAGTTCCCACCCAGAATTTGCAATCCTAACATTCAAGATGTACACAGCTAAGTGTCAAATCTCAAGAGTAATTTAGGTAATCAGGACATCTAATGAGCTCAATGTCTACATAGTACCTAACTAGTACTATTCTAAGTGCATAGAAAAGAAACTATTAAATTCTATTTATTTATGCATATAGAACTAGGGTAAAGGTTAGAGGTACAGGGAGTGAGAGGATTTGCCAGAGACAGAGTGGGGAGCAGAACAGGCAGAGTGACAAAGTACACTGCTGAGGGGAGCAGCAGATGAGACAGGAGAGGTCTGCTGTGCCAGATGGGTCACCTCCTTGGCCAGGGGATCAAACTTCCACTGACGGGCTGAGGCTAGCTTGTGTGCTGTGTCCTAGCCAGTTGCACCACCAGGGAGGGCCTAAGTTTTAAATTCTTGTCTAAGTATTGATATCACAGTAAAGTGTAGAAGATCAAAGAATTACACAAGTCCAATATTTTTCCTTGCATGGAGTAAAGTCTAGTAATAATCAGTAGACTAGAAATCGAAGCACTAATTTCACAAACATATCTCCAACACTGCTGAAAGATTCTTCACAGCTCAATCAGGTTGGTTGGGAAGCAAAAACACAGCTAATCAGCAAAAACACTGGCTACACTCTGAACATATTGGCCTTTCTTTGTTCCAGCGCTCCAAAGGCAAGAGTACTTTGCCTATAGAAAAAAAATCCATAAATGTACGGCTGCAACCAAAAGCACAGAAAAAGAATCTCCAAGGTACTTAAAATATATGAAATCTACAGCTTTAGATAATTGAAAATATATGGAAAATTTAGTGGAAAAACAAAAAGAAAATATCCTTCTTTCCCACAAATGTTATCAATTGGCCAAATGTTTACATGACTGTGATTTGGGAATCACTGCATGTACACATGCTAACTTTGCCCTAAAACCTTTGTTAAGAGTTCCTGAATAGCAACTATCAGAGTGGTAGTTTAGTTCCTTTATTACATTAACAACTATATTAATAATGCCAGTGAGGGAACTAACACATATTCAAGGAATTACCTCAAAAACTTAAGGCCCAGTATACAGATTATGTATTTCCATATGGTGAATACAGCTCCAATACACAGAACAAAACACGTGGTCAAACAGAGGACTACACTGAACATATGTGGAAAAGATATTTAATTGTAAAATAGAAAAGTAGGCCAGAGTACAGTTTTAAGGGTAATTGCTTCTTTATACAGTATAAGTAATCTAAAGGAGTCTTAGGGTTAAACATTTTCATAAAGCAGTAAAACGTTAAAAAATAAAGCAAGAAAAAAAAGGGGGTTTGAAGTTATGTTTTACAAAAAAGAATGAACAGTACGTCAGCATTTAATGTGCATACATTGTGGAATTCAACGATATTGTGATGAGCGCCAAGTCACAGCACAAGCATACAGCTTTCACAGGGAAGAGTAAATTGTTAGACATATCTATCGCATCACTGTAGTACAAAAAGTTCTTGCTCTACATAAAATACCAGTTTTTTTTTCTTCAATAGGAATAATTTCCGGGGGGTAGGGGGGCGGGGTTGAGAGGGGAGGATGCGTCCATGAAATATTTCAGAAACCCACATACACTGAGTTTTCCAAAAACATTATCTTAAAATCCAGTGCCTTAAAGTGCTTTCGTGTGGAAATCATGATGGAAGGCACAGAATACAATTTCACATCCCCACTATGGAATTTTTAAAAAGCATAAATTTTGCAGTTTGCAATTTCAAGTTTCTTGTAAGCTGCTCCTTCCAAGAACATTGTCATCCCAATAAAACCAGTTGCCAGCTTACTTAATTTCAATGACCTATAGACTAAAAGGATAATTGTTTTTTTACCTTGTAACTTTCATCATCTTTGTGGGAAAAATACCTATGCAAGTGATGCATTTTGAAATTATAAAACATGCAGAATATGTACAAAAAGAAAGTTTAAAAAATAGTTGCTTCATATACATGTAAATCTACTTGGGTATAGCTGAAATTGAACAAATATAAAAATTCGCTTTCTAAAAAATGTTTTCAGAGAATCTGAGACAACTTAAAGCTGTACAAAGATTTCCTGGGTGAAATCTTCTCTTCATGTAGAAGTTTATACCTACAGGAATAATTCCAGCATCAGTCCACCACATAATTATTACACATTTGGTCTAATCAACGATCACCCTTAAAACTGTTCTGTTTCTGAGAAATTAAGATTCTGACTAAAATCAAAAAGAATTCACAAAAACAGTGGCTATTTATGTTTTTGGATCTCTTCAACAATCTTTATCAACTCATTTGGAACTGTAAAAAAACAAAAACTATTTACAGTATTCAGTTTTAAATACATTTCACAACTTCTAAAGTTTTATGTTACAAGAATTCAGAGCTCATGGCTTAAGTCCAATTATCAATCCGTCTCTTCTCTTATCCTGTCTTCCCATGACTGTACCTTACTGTGTACAGTTCAAGATTGCATTCTTTCTTGACCAAAAGTAAACTCAAACTACATGTTCCTTTTGATTAAACAGCTTCTTTATTAGTCTGAAGACGAGTCATAGCTTCTAATTTCTGTCTGTAGGCCTCTGCCTCCTGTTCTTTCTTTAGAAGCTGCTGTCGATATTTTTGTGCCTCTCGATTTGCTTCATCCAGCTGTTTCTGAAGAGCTTCTCTCTCCTAATTTAAAACAAAAGGTTTTTTCAATTTTTTCCACAAACACATTAGCACATACACATATACATCCTTCAAAAAAAAAAAAAAAGGTAGCATTAAACAGCTATTATTGGTATTTCCTAGAAATGTTGCCTTTCCAACCATTCCACTAATAAAATCTCTAATTTTGTGTGTTACACTATGATATGAATTATAGCTTCTGGCGTTAGGGAATTATCTCTTAATTAGAAAAAGGGCTAACATAATAAAACCAAATTGGACAGCTATATTTTTAAACATACTACAAAATTTAGTGAGGGCCTTGAAGGTGGAAATACACAAACATCTCTTCACATATGTGAAATTTTTATCTAAAGGTAACAATTACAAAACAATGTTTATTGAATATCCAATATATGACTAAACAGGGTGGCTCTAATAACAAGTTCCTAAAAATAAATAATGTCTATTTTCAGAGGATAATAATGATATTAAGAGATGATTTTAGCTTTCCCAAGATAAGAGGTTAAGAAATAGGGTTTATGAGGTTCTAATATGACTGCTTTAAACAACACTCCTTTATCATAGCAAGATTCCTCACCTCTAAAACGAACAGAGAGGATCTAGTGTTTTCTAAATTAAACAATCTACAACCAGTTGAATAGTAACTTCTTTAATAATGATTTACTATATTATACTGCTATAAATATAGGTATATGTATGTATTAGTTTCCTCAATATATTGAAAGCTGAAATACAAATCTGGTACAATGAAAACCATATTCTTTTTCCATCTCTTCACTCCATCCCAATCTAGTTAGCTCATGAAAACAAGGGTAAACATAAAAAAAAAAAATCCTTTCCCATACCTCTAAGTAAACACATGGACAAAAGTGCAACCTCATTATAGAGGTCCAGGACCTCTCAGTGGGGTGGAGGTTGATGGTAGGACAAACCTACCAAGAAAGGCCAGGCTCACACTAGATAACACATTTAACCAGTGGAAACTGAGGGTGAGGTGTCAGCAGCTTGATGGGCTTTGACCTTCATCCCTGGTAAATACCAAAAGGATCCCCTCCCTTTGCTATTCATATGGTAAGCAAAAGGGAGCAAATTTAATGCTCCTATCTTCCTGTGATCCCAACCCCTCCCCCAGGAATGAAGCTAGAGCCAGTACTTACTTCACTTATCTATTCTACGGGTCTACCAGATACAGGAGTAAAGACTACACAAGTAGTCTCCAAATCTTGCGATTACATAAAATACAGAAAAAAGGTATGCTCCTCACTCCAATTTAAGTAAACCCCAAGCACTACTTACTCCGGAGAAATAACAGACTAGGAACCAGTGAGGACATTCAACAGGCAAATCTCATATAAAGACTCAATGCCAGTCCCCTGACAGGACTGTAAGAATACCAGAGGAAGAGGTGAGAAGTGGGTTTTGCTCTCCCAGTACTAGAGAAAACCTTTGAACACTCATAGTCCTGCAGGGGTGTTTTAAAATTTTTTGTTCAAAATTAAGATACTTTGGTAGTCAAAGTTTGGAATACAGGTAAAAACTTGCCGAGTTGGGCAGATACATTGGAACAGATTAACTCTTCTAGTATTAGCTATTAATTCAAATTTAGAATCGACAAAGGATCCTCAATTATCTCATAAGATGGAAGCAAACTGAAGAATATATTCCAAAAATGCATACAACTTAATCTTATTTTCCTTACGGCGTATTTTCATTTCAATTAATAGAATATACCCCATTATGAATGTTTTGAAAGAGAGCTCCTACCTGCCACTATGCCAAATAAAACACTAATTTTACAATTCATTTCTTAACTAAATCTGTAAAATCTTAAAGAAAAAATATTACATGTATGCCTCAGAATATATTTTAAATCCTTCAGAATGAAAATATAGTTACTGATACTATGCATGTTTAAAGTGTTTTCATTTTCTCAGGAATATAAGTGTTTCAGGAAAGAACCATTTTGCCCTCTCACTTTTAAAATCAAATAAAATCTTTAAAAAGTGGAAAATATTACTTATTTTACTTAAAAAGATCTTTTTTCATATTTGTGAAAATCTGCCTGAGTTGGCCAGATATATTTATTCCTCAGTAAGCACTAGGCATATGTTAAATGCAAGATACTTCCTTCACGCAAATTTATCTCACTATACACAGTGTATTATTAGAAAGTTAAGATGTTAATGTAAAAAGAAATGTGAATCCCATGATTTTGACCTTTTGCAAAAAAATATAATAAAAGAAATGACATTTTTAAATAATCATACTTTACCTTACTAATATGTAATACTAAAGGATTTTTCACTTAACAGATTTTAACTTTGAAGAGCTCCAAGAAAAATAAATTCTGATGAAAATCAAAATTTGGCAGTAATAAAGGAGGTATTTGTCTTACACTACAACTCCAAACCTGAGTAATGCATTATTAGGACACAGAATAATTGGATAAGGGAAGATGAGTTTGCTTTTTTAATATTCAAACATGATTCCTGAATTCTGCTTTAGTTAGAAAAATCTATTTCTTAAGTTTTATCATTTCAGTATACAAAATTCTAATATTTGAATTTATATTTTACTTTATCACACAGCAAAAATTTGTAACAGTGTAACAATTATCTTCTACTGTACCTCATATAAATTTTATGTTTATCTACTGAGCATTTACTATATGCCTTTGTACTCATTCTTCTGATGCACTCTCATTTTAACCTTACAATAACATCTTAATGTAAATGCTATTATTTTCTGCTTTTTTGCAGATGAGAAAGCCAAGCCTTGAAAGGTCAAATAACTCGACCAAGATCATACAACCAGAAAACGGTAATATCATTCAAACCTAAATCTGGTTCCAATCCATATTCCTAATCATTAAATTAAACACACACACACACACACACACACAGAGAACTCAAACATGGGAGATTCTGTAAAAAGAATTATTTTCTAATTCCTTTAGGGAAGAGTTTCTTAATCTTGGCATGAATATTTTTAGAACAGAAAATGCTTCATTTGGGTGAGGGTTGGGGGTGAGGGGGTGTGTGGAAACAACTGTCCTGTGCATTGTAGGATGTTTAGGAGCATGCCAGGCCTCTACCAACTAAATGTTAGTGGGTTGTGACAACTAAAATGTGACAACTGACAAATGTCTGCTGGAGTCAAAATTGCCCCCAGACGAGACCTACTGCTTTAAAGAAACTCTTCAGGCCAATTCCCAAGCTGTCACAATACTGCCATTTAAAGACATTATAAAAATCTGACTCTAAGACAACTCTTGTCTATAAGACAACCTAAGAAAATAAATTCAAGAGATTACCCAGTTACCTGGAAACATTTGAGGTCAACTGTTCATTCTACATCTCCTGCCCACCTCTACCATCTCTATTCTCATTCCTTGCATCACCATTTTTCTGGAATAAGTCTTAGAGGGCACACAACCTTCATTTGCACATTTTCAGTGATGGAAAATAAGATTTCCATCACCAGAAAGTTCTAATTACTAAAAAACAAAAAGCACTCTCCTTTTTAACAAACTAAAACACCATCTCCTTAAAGTTCTATACTTTTCATTCTGGTTAATTTATATACCTTAATTCATACTTTCCTGTTTACAATTATTCGCCTCGAATTTTGAGGACAAAAGAAAGCAAGCTAACCTCTGAGGAAAACGGCAACTCTCAATGGTCATCGGGTAAATGAAAGTATAGGCTACACATTGCTTAAAATATAATTTGTCCAAGTGAGTATGCTTAATAAAAATTTATAATTTTAAAATGCTTTACTATATAATAAAGCAAAGAAAATGAGAGTTTCACTTCCATTCCAGAAAACAAGATATAACATATTAGCAAAGGATATTGAAAAGATTAAATTTTATACTGATATTATTCAGTGGAATAAATTGGTAGTTTCTGAATAAGTACTTCAATATTCTAAAGATTACTTTTAAGTTTTAAAGAAGACAGCTCATCCTTAATAACTAAAGTCAAAATTTAATTAAACTTTCTAGTTAAAACATCACTCAATTCTCCTTAACTCAATAATTTATTATTTGGATTGAAGCCAAAGTACTGAAAGAGCCCAGTCTAATATTTAAATTAATTTGGGTAAAGGTATCTCTTAAGTATTTTTAATCAGAATTGTATTTTCTTTCAGTGACTAAAAAAAAGTCTTTTCTATGATACTACAGGCCTTAAGAAAGATTTCCTAAATATTCACTAACATTTAGTATTCACACATATCAAATACTATGAATATGTATGTAATGAATATCATAACTTGTCCAATTCTCATTACAAACCCTGAATGCAGATATTGTTATTCTGAATTTCAATTCAGGGGAAAAAATAAAACTGAAACTCAAGTAAGATTGCTTGCCTCACCATTAACAGAGGAAAGAGGTGGGATACAAATTCAGCTGATTTAATTTCAACTCTGATATTCTTTATGCTGCAGTTGCTTTTTCAAAGTTAATCAAGAATAACATTGCTTTCAATCAATAGAAGCTAAATATCAAGCTTGGAGGATACAATTTTATTTCCAGACATATGTGGTAACTATGGCTTACACTTGCAAACTAGTTTATACTTACAAATTCAGGTAAGGAGGAAAAAACTGAAAAGTTGAATCCTACCAACAGCTAATCTAAAGTAACTTAATTTCCATAAAGAATTTAACAGTGAAATAAGAATTGTCTACCACATTTTAAAAATTAACCCAGTCAACAAAAATCAACCTTCTTTAAGATGATCATCCAGCCTAGAAAGGCATCTGCATTTCATCTTTAAAAGAAAAAAAAAACAAAAAAAAAACTCCTTTTAGTGACTTTTGAGAATGATACAAGTTTAATAAAATATAAAGGAAGAAGGACAACAACCAAAGGCATTCCAATGTTACATGACAGACTTTTTACAAATTCTTCACTCATTCATTCACTCAATATTTATTTATTGAGGGCTTGCTAAAATGTATAAGGCAAAAAAAAATTAGACAAAATAAAACTCATTTACTTTCGGTCAGTATCAACACAACACTGTCGGTAATAAATATAAAAAGACCAAAAAATAAAGAAAAGCAAATTGAATTTATTTTGGATGACTGCAGCAAAACACACCGGGCAAAAGACTCCTTACTTCTATTTCTGCTGACTCCACCCGGTTTTCAATTATTTCGATACATTGCCTCTTAGCTGGTGGTTCTTCACTTATAACAGTTTCTTCAGCAATGTCTGTTGCTGGTACTGTTAATACTAAAATGAAAACACATATACATTACTTAATTTTCTAGTAGGTTTAGTAGAAATAAAACATTGATACTATAGATTTAACTCATCTAAAGTAAATATATTCTACAACAGTAATTTCAAAACAATGATTTGCTTTTACGAGAATATTCTTATTTGTCTTCTAGTTGCTTTTTACTTAAAGCTATTATTTAAAGTACCTACTAACTTATAAATCATTTTTTAGATCATATATTCATTCATAGGGTCTCAATCAAAACTATTTTTTTTAAAGATTTATTTATTCATACAGAACTGGGGTACAGGCCAGAGATGCGGAGGGTGAGAGGATTCACCAGAGACAGAGTGGGGAGCAGAAAAGGCAGATGGACGAGGTACACTGCTGAGGGGAGCAGCGGGCGGGTCAGGAGAGGTCTGCCGCAACTTGTGGATCTCCTCAGGGGCAGGCGGGAAAGGAACTCATGCTGAAGTGACTTAAGCTTCTTAGTGCTGTGCTTTAACCCGCTGCGCCACTAGGGAGGGCCTCAATCAAAACTATTTAAGAAGCATGTTTTGTGGGTATCACTCCACCTCTCCTAACAATTATTTTTATTAGTTTCTTCTATACCATTCTTGTGTTAATTTGTGTAAAAACAAACACACGGATGTGGCGTACATACAAGAGATATACCATTCTGCATCTACTTTTTCATTGTCTAGATCTAGAAATATCACTCATAGAAAACTTCCTTTTATTTACTTGCATAAACTCCACTGTGGCTATATACCATCATGAATAATGTTTGTTTATAAACTTTGCTTGTTCTAGTATGGGGTGGTTGGGCTTTGTTTCAATTTTTGGTAACTGTAAATATACACAAAGAAAGGTTGTCTTGCTTTGCACAGCAGTACAGGACCATTAAAATGACTGTATACTAAAACAAAGTAATATTAATAATCAATGAGGGACATTTTAACTGTTTCCCAGCCTTTAAGATTTTGTTATTTTATTATGGATTCAATCATGTTCTCCTCAAAAAGAAAATATGGAAGTCCTAACTCATAGTATCTCAGAATTTGGCTGATTTTGGAGTCATTTATAGAGGTCATTTGGGTGGGCTTCTATCCAGTATTACTGCTGTCCTTATGAAGAGGCGATTAGGACACAGACAACACACAGGCTAAGGGAAGACCATGGAGGACAAGAAGGCAATCATCTGCAAGCCAAGGAGAAAGGTCTCCTTGAAGAAATCACACCTGCCAACACCACGATCTTGGACCTCAAACATCCAGTACTATGAGAGAGAAATTTCTATTAAGTCACCCAGTATGTGGTATTTTGTATGGCAGCCCTAACAAACCAATAGTTTTTTTCGTACTACATTACATTTAAAAGTTAACTCAGAAAAAATTGAGAACTTTATGATACTGAGCTTTTCATTCCAAAACATAGAGGTTTCATTCCAAAACATTTCTTACAATTTGTTCATCAATGAGATTAGTGTAAATGTCTAACATTAGGTTTCAGAAACAATGCTTTTTTATTTTTTAAAAAATTATTCATTTATGCGCACAGTATTGGGGGTACAAGCCACAGGTGCAGGAGAGTGAGAGGATTCACCAGAAACAGAGTGGGGAGCAGAACAGGCAGATGTACTGAAATACACTCCTGAGGGGAGCAGTGGGTGAGACAAGAGAGATCTGCTGTGGCTGCAAATAACCTCACAGTGCTGCACCTCAACACCTTGCACACCAAGAAGGGCCCTGTTTTGTCTATGTTAATACAAATATTTGCAAGTTTTCTTCTTTTTCATAAAATTAGAATTAGCTGGGCCCTCTCTGGTGGCGCAGCGGGTTGAGGCACAGCACCAGGAAGCTAAAGCCACTTCAGCAACGATCCCTGGTCCTAGAGGTGACCCACATGGTGCGGCAGACCTCTCCTGACCTGCCCGCTCTCCCCTCAGCAGTGTATTTCGTCAGTCGGCCTGTTCTGCTTCCCACTCTGTCTCTGGTGAATCCTCTCACTGCCCCTACACCTCTGGCCTGTACCCCAATTCCATATGCATGAATAAATGGATCTTAAAAAAAAAAAAGCAGAATTAGCTTTTTAAAGCTTTGTAAAAGCACGTAGGTGTGATCTAAGTCTGGAATAGCACATTTTCCTTGAGACCTGCTTCTCTATTGTGTGTTGTCTGTCACTTTAAGCCAAACTTGGTTGAGGAGAATGTCTACCATTAGTCCTTCTCTTCCCCAATTTCCTAACTAGCCTTGAAAAGCCATAGGTATCTGTAATCCTACTCATTCTTTAAAAGGCAATGTGCGTGCACACACTGTTTTTCCCCCAACAAACATGGAGCAGGGCCATGCTTTTTCAAACATAAATTTCCTGTCCTTTTTTTCTTCCAGTCTTTACCCAATTCTACCTTAGCCCTGTGCATAGCTCTTCCTACTCAGACTAAGCCTTGTATTTCTGGGATCTCATATTTACTGATGATTTCTGAACTAAACCACTTTTCTTTTCTTGATCCACTATTGTGAGTTTCCATTAAGGTGTCCATGGTAATGGTGATAAATGTTTTTTGCAGCATTTAAAATATGAATTTTGCAATTTTGTTAGCCTTTCAATTTCACTGAAAATGTTGCTGGGCTTTTGTTTCATCCATCTTATTATTCTCTGTGATTTCCAAGAGGAAATAAATGGGAATGTTATCAACCAACCTGCACTTCTGCACTTCCTACCGTCTTATGTCCAACTTCTTTCAATGTAGCTTCTTCTTACATGATACTTTTAAAAGTCCGTGCAATATATAAGTTGCATTGAATGACCTAGTGTAACAGGGTGGTCCTCAGGAAAAGGGGAAGTTCCAAGTTCCATGCTCCACCCAAGAAAGGGTGGAGCTACGCAGGGCGGAGGTGAAACTGGAGAGACTGACAGAGCATGAATGATGGATGGAGCAAGGAGACCTCGAGGAGGCACATGGAGCAGAGTCATGTGAAGAAGCTGCATTTGCTTTTTGGTCCTGAGCTGGTGAAACAGATGTAGGTGAGCGGTCCATGGGGAGGTTAACAATGGCAGCTTTTATCTTGGTTTTGCTTGTGTTCTTTTCCTTCCAGACATCTCTGGCTGTTTCTGACCCTTTCCTATGGGTTCCCACCAGAAGTTGCTTTAGACTTATGGCAGGCTTTCGGGCCTCAGTGGCCCTGCTTTGGGCCAACCCTGTTTGGGTGGGCCTTTACTAACAAGAGGTTGGGTAACTTTGAGTGCTTAACTTGTCAATTATAGTCTTTGTCTTGCCTTTATCACACACTAATTGTATTAAAGTTCATTTTTACTAAATATCATATGTTCTAGTGTTTTGTCTTAATGCAGCAGGTGGCAGAACCTATTTTAAAATAGGCAGGTTTCGGGGTTCTGGGGAACACCTATACCCTGTCCTATAATACTAGGAAGTTAGTGTGCTATGTTGATTTTGAATTATTTAAGTTCATTTTCCAGAAAGAATATTTAGGACTAATCCCACTTTCTACCTAGTATACTGAGGAAAAGTAAGCTAATTTTGGTATTAGTACAGGCAAATTTTGGTATTAGTACAGGCAAATAAAATTAGGGAATTTAAATCAATTGCACCAAGACTATAAAATATACTGTAGGCAAAAATAAATGCCTTGAGAAATATCACAATTTCCTGAAATAGAAAAGTAACACAAACTTCATATAAATGCCTTCTACCAACCTTGCTGTCCATCTGGCATAGTCACAATGATGGGCTGACCTATTCCGCTGGTTGGAATGGAGTGCAAATTTCCAAGCTGAATTCCATCTGTCACTATTGTGATAACTTGTTGACCTCCTGAACTAACTACTTGTTGAATTGCTCCATCCACAGATTCTGCAGTAACTACTTCCTCTGTAGCCACTACTGAAAAAACAAAATGAATCTTAAAATGGGTGATTACATATAAAAGCAAGAACAGAAATTTATTTTACTTTGCGACCTTGGTTTTCACTTGCATCTTTCTTACACACAAAAGCTTTTATATGCTTTTAAATTCAGTTTCCAGTAATGCCTAGGTATCTTTGTAAATAGCTGATTACAAGTCCCACCATTTCAGTGAGTTCCAACTACCTGTGCATGTGTATGTTTAAATAAATAATTTCTCTTCATTTAGTTATATGAAAAACAAAATTTATAAGATCTCATAAAGTCACAGTTATAACAAAAGTTAAGCATGCTAACTAAAATCCCACAACCCAAAACGCAATTTTGTAAGTGATTATACTTAGATATATTTTACATGAGTTAATAAAAATTTTCTATCCAATAAACATAGAAACATATTTTTCAAGTAGACAGAATAAAGTGTTCCCTTTTTAATATGTAAGCAAGGTTGCATTGTAATGAGTGGTATACACTATGATAAGAAATAGAAACATTAAGATAATTAAGATCAAAACTATGCTTTACATATTTTATGAAGCTTAGAGAAGATTCTGGCAGCTATAAACAGCATCCATGGCCTTGCCTAGGTAAAGGAATCACTAGTTAAGGGGGCTTCCCTGATGACTCAGGGGTTAAAATTTCAGCACTATCAAACCAGCCGCTATGGCATGAGTTTGATCCCCAGCCAGGTAGCTAACCCACATGGCGCAGCAGACCTCTCCTGTCTTGTCCACTGCTCCCCTCAGCAGTGTATGTCAGTGGATCCACCCATCTGCTTCCCACTCTGTCTCTGGTAAATCCTCTCACCCAGTGTACCTCTAGCCTATGCACAAAAAATAAAGTTTTGTTGGTTTTTTTTTTTTAAGATTTATTTCTGGGTACAAGAACTGGGGTGTAGGCCAGAGGTGCAGTGGGTGAGAGAATTCACTAGAGACAAGAGTGGGGAAAAGAACAGGCAGATCTACTGACATAACACTGTTGAGGGGAGCAGCAGGCAGGACAAGGTTTGCCGAGTGAGCCATGTAGGTCAGCTCCCTGGCCTGGGATCCTACTCAGACCAGCTGGCGATCATTAAATAATGCTGTATGTTTAACCATTGCACCACTAGGGGGGCATAAAATAAATCTTAAAAAAAAAAAAAGACTAGTTAATACTGCCAAAATCTTTTCCCATAAGCAAACATATGCCTAACTACCAATCTCAAAAGACAGACACAGTAAACTATTTTACACATTATGCAATAACCTGAAACAAACTTGAAAAATAAACTTATCAAGAGTAGATAAACTGTGGTAGATTCACACATGAAAATCTAAATTAAAGTGACTAAATACAAAATACTTAGTCTGAAAAAAAAACCATACAAACTATACATAGTTTGTATATATAAACTGAACAATGATCATTATGTATTAATCAATAAATGACTAAATGTATTAAATTATAGACTTTTCTGTATGTATGTTATATTCAAAAAGGAATAATGACAATAATGGATTATAATATAATGAATTTTTAAACATCCATTGATTATAATACCTCATAATAAAGGAGAAGAGAATGGAAGAGAAAAGATCTTTATAAGACATCTAATTAATAAAGTAAAAACTATAATTAAGACCACCAATGAAATAATTGATGCAAGCAACAATCATTAATAAATGTTAAAATCACAGGTGAAATATTTTGGGGAAACAAGACATTTAAATGTTTTCAAAAGATCACCCCAAAGGGGAAATGTGTCTATAAAGACCCAACAGACACCACTCTTCACCAAGTAGTCATTATCAGGGTGGCCTGACATTATGTGCGCACTGATGTGATATAATGGGAGATTACAAAATATCACTGTGCTCTTCCTGGAAATGTTTGATCCAAATCTAATTATCAAAAAACAGATAAATAAGGAAAGGGTGATTCCGTTGACAACAGACACAGACATTTACAAAGATTTCAATATCATTAAGAACAAAGGAGGTAGCGTGAGAGTCCTTGATTGAGGGAGACTAAACAGACAATATAACCAAGTACAATATGCTTTGACAGAATTCTGGATGAAAACCAAACAACTATAAACTTTGGGGGATAACTTGGAAAGTTGACCATGGAGCATAGGTCAGATAGTCCGATGCCACTCAGTTAATGCTCAAGATTTTAGGAAATATAATGGAGCTGTGAACATGCAGTAGGATGTTCTTGTTCTGGGGCATGTTAAAATATTTTAGGCCTTAGTGTTGTTATACATGCAGCCAATTTCCAGATAATCTGGCAAAATGGAGGGGAAGTAAAGAGGGGACAAAGAAAGACAGAGAGCATCAAGGGATGGCAAGGTGTTAACAGGTAACATATAAAAGGCATGTAAGTTCATCCACAATTTGTCTATGGATTTGAAAACTATCAACATTTAAAAAAAATGCTTTCATATAATTAATCCAGAAATGACAAAATTTCTAAATGACATGTTTTTTTGTTGAGACAATACTTTATGAAAATTACAATTAAAGCCATTCTCTCCTGTCGTCAAGCTGCCTTTCAGATACACAGTTGCTCTGAAACATGTTTTTCTGTAACCGACTTCAAATAGAAGATTATAAATATCAATAAACACAGGAATTATGAAAAACAGAGAGGCCATAAATATATGAAGTCTGTTTTATGAAAAAACAAGTGTTGGAATCCTAGATTTCAAGTATATACTCAGAGCAACCTATCTGGCTCTGACCCTGCTACTGTGTTCTGTGGTAATCAAAAGTCACAATACAAACTACAGAAGTAACCAACAAAATGCAAACCAACCTTATGTTTCGAGTTCTTTTATTTGTCTTAAACTATAATTAGGCTTTATCACCAAGCAGTTTAGAAAAATTTGGGAAGACAATTATAAAATGAAATACAGGGCATAAAAGAGTAATATATTCATTCAATAGAACTACTACCAAGATTTTCAGACACATTAATTATTGCTTTGATTTTAAAAAATATCCATATAAAAAAGAAATATTCACTCTGGCTGAATGCTAACTACAAGTAGTAAATATTTTAAAACAATCATATGTAAGAAATTTCTGAGATCACACACAATCAAGGCACAGCCTGGGGACTTTCATCTTGGCACTATTTGCAATGACTGTCATTAAAATAATAGCAGTCTTGTCTTTCATCTAAAAGCTTTCTTTTCAAGTTGTGCTACAGAAAACAATTTAAGAAAAAATTATAAGGACATTAATTATGTAAGACTTACCTCCCCAGAGCCCTTAAAACAACCCAACAGTAAAGTGGTAAAACAAAGCCTAAAACCTTTGAAAAGTGTTATTCAAAAAAGAATACAAAAAAAATGTGTATATACATACATATATACAAATACATATACATGTCTCCAAAAACATAAAACACCCTCAAATAAAAAATAATATTTAGTAATCTAACTCAATAGCCAAGTTATAATATAGTCAATCTAGTTCATCTTTGAAAATATCTGATATCTTTTATTCAGCAAGACTTAATTGTTATGCAGTAAGTTTCAAATAAGAGGAAAAAACTATCTTTAAAATATTCTAAGACCAAAATAAATAAATAAATATTCTAAGACTGAAAAAAAGATATTCTAAGACTGAATATTCTATGTTCAAATATTGCAATAAAATAGATGCTGTACTGAAGAAAAAACATTTCAAAGGTATTGTGCCTTCAACTGAAGCTGAAATTAAAACTAAAAAGCAGAAATAAAACAAACTTGTGAATTCTAGCAATTTATTCCTTAAAGCCAACTTACTTTTACTGTTCTATTTTAGAAAGAGACAAAAACAATCTCACAGGGGCCTAATTCAAATTTCAATATTAAGAAAAAGAAAGAAAACAATTACCAGAAGAAAAAAAGACTAGCAATTAGCAGAATTGCTCATGACAAAGAAGGGTAGACAAGGATATCTACAGAATCAAGGAATAATAGAGCCGGGTCACAAGGAAGAACACAGCAAAGCAAAGCAAAATCAATGTAGACTGCAGACTAGAGCACAGACAGCGTTTAAAGAGTTTTTAAAGATTTTATTTTAAAAGGAAAAAACCAAACTGAAGGTTACGTCCACATCTAACCAAATTTAACTTGAATTCTATACCCCAAGTATCTGTCAAATATATTCACTTTCCTTGCCGAGCCCTAAAAAGATAAGCTTTTTCCTGATGTAAAAACTCCACATGTCCCCCTTCATAAATGTTCTTCCTTACCTTTTGCCACACTAATTCCCATTTAATCTTTAGTTTAAATGTGTGTTCTCTGGAAGATTTTCAGATTAAGTAAAATCCTATATTTTTAATATATAGCATGAATCACCATTATTTATCTGGATTTATTATATGGGTGAATAACTGTTTATTATGTCATTCTAACAAAAAAAAAAACTAATGTTTCATACAGGTGGAAACTTTAATCTGAAAGCTAAACCTTGACCAATAATCAATAATACATCTTTTTTTATCAAGATAGCACTGGTTTAGAATACTATATCTGATGTAGGGGTAAAGGTTCATACCTCTTCAGATGGTATGTTACCATACCACAACTATCACGAAGGTACCAATAATTTTCCACTATAATCCAAGGAGGTAAAAGGCCCAACGATAGCATCTTAATTCATATGACTATTGTTAAAACAAAATGAGATATTGCATATATGGCAATGAACAAAGTAATAGGCATACAGCAAGAGCCTAATAAATATTAATCTTTAGTTTTTCATACTTTATTATGCCAAATTAAGTTTGTGACTAATATCAAACTATTTTTCTTTATTTCTATTAAAGAGATAACAACTCAAGGAAATTATGCATGGAGATATAAAACTTTAATCAAGTTGACATTTGGAAATATAAATCTTAGTTTATGGGGAAAAGAATAAAACTGAAAATATTTACATGAAAAAGTGCTAGGAAGGAATCAGTTCAACTTAAATGTTTTAATCATCAAACACTGACAATCTACACTGATATGTGCTTGTAACATCAAGAATAGACAGATATCATTTGATTTTACAACAGAAGTATTATAATAGACTGATTTCAGTTATGTGATTCCCACTGGACTAATCTGTTTTATATGTCAGGGATGATCTGAAGGTAATCAAGGGTAACTACTTAAAGTCATAGTTCCCTAGTGAAATGGTATCCTGGTATCCTCAATTATCACAAGAATCTTCTCACTCTACAGAGGACTGTGTCAGTCAGCCAGCCTCCATTTAAAAGCAGTCCATTTGCTGCTACAGTCTGACTGTTGGATAGCCAAACAATGTGTTTATGGTATCACCTGGCAAAATAAAGTAATATGGGTATAAATTTAGTATCTGACTTTTCTTATATCTGGTTTGACTTATGTTTAAAAAAAAGGGTAAAAGAGAAGCGGAACATTTATACTAATCTACGGCAACAGACACCTTAGGAGTAAAGGCAGGAATAGCGATACTTTTGTTTGGCATAAAACAAAAAGATAATCACACGAATACTTATTCCTATCATAGGCCAAATTATACACAAATTAGAAGAGACAAACACTAATCACCTAAGAAGTAGCACAGAGGAGACAGTATACTGTAGCTGACACAAAACATGGGAAGCAGTAGGACCCAAGCACAAACCTCTTGTCATCAGTGAATAGCCATGCTACTTTGAAAAAAATTATTTCACCACCACAAACTTCAGTTTTATCATATGTAAAATGCAAACACTACTTTATTTTCCAGATCCTAAGATGGCCTTGAAAAAACAAACATTTCTAAAATTAAGGTGAGTCTAATAATTGATGTAAAAGACAGTGGAATGTCAAGAGAAAGGGGGGTAATTTAAGACTGATATATCTTTGCCTGCACATGTGCAAATTGAGATCTGAGAATATATTTCTTTATGTCATCATGAACCTCAGTCCAGGAGGTGTTTTACAGTGGTGGCAACGTACATACTCACCTGAACTTTAACTTACTTCATATTCTTAAAAATGTCTTCAAAAAGATTCCAAAATGATGTGGCATTGAAATAAACAATTTTTTTTCTCATAGAAGATTGTTAAGTTACACGCAATAAAAATCAATTGAAGTTACTAATTCTCTCAGACCAGACCGTACAAAAATATTTTCAAAAATAGGAGAAGTAACAAGTTGGTATGACCAATTCATGGAGTCAAACATATAAAAGTCAAAACTTCCAGCTAGCTCTCAAGAAAAATTGTTTAACTTTAGAGCTAAGTACTCTGATCAACTACAAAAAAATTAAGTCTAAGCAAATAGGAACCACCAATGAAATTTGATGTCGTCACGCATTAACAAAGATGCTAGAGAGATACAGGCTATCAAAGCAGCATTTCAATACAGTGGTACATGTAACAGCTGATGGTCAAAACTAACTGGGAAAAATCTTAAGTCTCCCAACTATAAACACTTACACATTGATTACAACACTAGAGAAGCAGTGAATGAATAAGTCTTTACTAATAGTAAATAGTTAATAAAAAAAGAAAGGAGAGCAGGGTAAGTAGTAGGTTCTTATCCCTAGGGGGAAAAATACATCTTTTAATCTGTAGCACCTTAAAGAGTCAAATCCAGTAACACCTACCTTCAAGTTTTTTGATGAGAATTAAGATCATAAGTAAACTTACCATAGTGCACACACAGCACATGCAGTGAGCACTTAATGAACTACCACTATTATTAAACATTAATCTAAATAATGAATGATAAAAAATTATTCTTTACTTTTAAAAGCATTGATCCAAATGACAAATTACATTAAGAATATTTTTGTGGTTTGATTCCTAGTTTAAAATATTTTTAAATTACATAAAAATCAGAGCAAGACCATTATGGTTAAGTATATAAAGGCATGTTTTATTTAAATTAGCTATAAATATTGCTGTCATCATTTATCATTGGATCTTTTACTGGTTGTGATGGTATGCTGCTTTCAGTGGGTCAGCATTAAGATTTTATGTCATTTGAATAAAAATGACCAAAATTAAAAGTTATGAAAAAGATAGCAAGTCCATATCTATTTACCTACTTTATTTGTACAAGAAGCCACTGATGAGTGAAACAGGCCAAACTGGGTATTATAGACATGTTTTCTGTGAACTACAAATTAATTTTCATTTTTAATTCAGTTCCAAGATTTAGTATGCTCTTGAAATCAAGGTTTTTAGCTTCCCGGGGTGAGGGGAAAAGCCCAAAATCTGCAACATTGAGCACATGGCTATAATATGCTGGAGTTGAGCAGCAGATGACCCCTGTTCTGCCCAACTCTCTTCAGAAGGGTCATAACCTCAATCCCACCCACTTTCGCCTTTTATGTTACCCTCTCAGACTTTGAAAGTATTTGAATATCCAAATTTTAATGTATAATTGACTTATTTTTCTAACCTGGAGTTTCTGAAGAATTGGACAATGGAGCAGATGCTTCAGCTAAGGCAGCTAATGTAGCTAATACTGATGTAGAGGAATTTCCAAACTGAACAGCAGATACACCCGTTTCATCTATGAGGAAAGAGAAAATAGATTTGAATTTTTATGGAGCTTAACCTAAGGTATTTTTCTGATACTCTCTTTTATTTTATTCAACTTGTAACTGGAGCTTGGATAATATTAGTTTTATGAAAAACAAGCTTGGGTAACATTACCCAGCTTTTTGAAAGACAATACTGCCGGACATTTTGCAATATCACCTTTCTTTTGATTATTTATCTCATAAAAATTTGTTTTTGCCAATTATACCAAAGAAAACAAAAGTGGCTGATAGAAGCTTACCCTCTTTCTTCAACAGTCCTTTCTTAAAAGGATGAATACCTACTAAAGCATAAAATCCCAATAGCTATCCTATATGCATCTCAATACCTGTTGCCTTGGATGAATTTTCTGAAGATACCAGACCTGTTAGGTTCACCACCCCTCCAGGTCCAATGATAAACTGTGGTGTTGCAGTGTGTATCGTCACAGTGTCGGGACTCTCTGGGTTTGTGTTGATTTGGTTCTGCATAGCAATCTAGGGAACAAATTACAGTGTTTTCAGAATTATAACCAGAATACATAGGATGGACTCTCAGTGCAATATAGACACAAATATAAAGGCATAATCTCTAATTTCAGGGGAATCATATAAAGCAAGCCATCATCTCTAATGATTCTACTGAGATTATAGTAGCTAGACAGAGGTGTGAATAAGTTACTCTACT
Organism: Condylura cristata; assembly: GCF_000260355.1. Classification (NCBI taxonomy): domain Eukaryota; kingdom Metazoa; phylum Chordata; class Mammalia; order Eulipotyphla; family Talpidae; genus Condylura; species Condylura cristata. Next base: position 18,699,043 of record NW_004567124.1, on the reverse strand, counting down.
AGGCAAAGTAGCAAAATTCCAAAAGGAGAAATGGTTATATGGCAGCATTTTACAGAACTAGTTGGAAGATACTTTGCTTCCCTCTGGCTCAAGACATTAAAAGAGCTAAATTATTTCCTCTACTTTATCCTGTAACATAGGATAATACAGCAATAAAGTATGTCCTTCCTGCCCAATTAATTATTCTCCATCTTCAGCCCTATCCCCAAAACCGCACTATAAGGAGTAAAATAATTGAAAGATCATAACAAAGTTCATTTTCCCTAACATATAACACCCTTTGGATAACTAACTGAAGTTCAATCGAGGTAGAGTGTCTTAAAGAAGAATGGGTGGGAGAAAAAGAAGACAGGTAAAAAGAAGCAGCAATAAGATCATTCATAGAGACTTTGTTTAGCTGAAGAAAAGTAATCTTAGTTACTAGAAAAATTTATCCAAAAGCCATACATAACTACGCTAACTGCCTGCACCCCCACCCTGCACCACAGTTCCTGTATGCATAAAAAAATGAATAAATCTTAAAAAAAAAAAGAAAGAAAAATAAAAGAAACCAAGCATAATTATATTTCTGCATCACTCACAGAAGTCATTGTTATGGTTGCTAAAAAATAAGTTAGTAGGAAGTATGAAAGATGTTGAAAAAGCATGTAGCAACCAAACATGAAAAGAAAAAGAAAAAAAAACTAGAAAGAAATTTCTAAGAGGGAATTTTAGGAATTAAAGAAGCATCTTCTCTAATCTTCTAATGTTTCATAAAAAGAATATATTCTTACAATCAGGAAAATAAGCAGTAATGAACAAAGAAATGAAAAGTCCTGTCCAAGTTAACAAAAGTCCAGAACCAAAAGTTACAACAGAAATAGTTAAATCAATCTGTAAAATCTGTCAAGAGAAAGATTCTTTATTTTCTTAAATTTAAAGATGAAAGTTACCTGTAGTATCTCTGCTAAATCTTCATTCCCATTGTCTACTGAAATATCAAATGCAGTTTTACAAAATTTACTTTGCGTGTGTACATCAGCACCATATTTGATTAAAAGTTCCACCACTTCTTGATGATTGTGTTCTGTGGCCCAATGTAGAGCTGTCATCTTTAACATGTCCTTTGCATTGACATCAGCACCATGCTACAGAAATATTTCAAAATGAGAGATTTTTAATAATGAATTACTAAGAGTCCTTGATATGAAAATACTGGTCACTAAACTTTAGAGGAGAACTTGTTACTAACATGATCAACTCTGTCTTTTTGCGTTGAATAATCTGTTTCAGGAATCACCACCTCTCAATCAGTTTTCTATCATGTTGACTTCCCTCATTACTTTCCTTCTAGTTGCATTCTGAGGAATGCAACAATTATTTTTCACCCAGCTATGAATGTGAATGGAATAAGAAGTGAAGGAAACTATAAGTGTTCTACCAAAACCCTCTTTAGTTCCTTATGGGGACTGGTCCCTTAATTCCTTATTTACACAAAACAGCCTTTGCTTTCAAAATGAGTACAATGTAAAGAACTAAAAAGCAGCTATCTATAGGTCTACAAGTACATGGTCCAGTACCACAACTACTAGATATACATAGCTATTAAACACTGGAAACACAGCTGCATATGCAAATACACACTGGAATACAAAGACTTACCACCCAAAAAAGATGGGGGGAAAAAAACCTCATTAAGAATTTTTAAATTGGTTTCATGTTAAAATTATATTTTTGTATATACTGAATCATAAAATATCAAAATTACTCTTACCTTTTTAATTATAATGAATAGAAAATCTGTAATTACATGTGGTTTACATTATGCTACTTCTACACTGGCTAAACTAGAGGCCAGAATAAAAAGGACTAAGAATATCTAAATCTTATCACTCTGTTTCAGAATTTTCTACACACTCTTTCTTATTTAGACAATAAAGAAAATCCATGTCTGTGTTATTTTTTATATATAATAGTTTATTTTTACATCATTTTGTGCCTTTTTTCATCTCAGTTGTAATCCCATCACCAAATCACCAGTGTGCCATCACCATAGTCCAGTGCACTTCCCTCCCCGCACCGTTTTTGATCCCATTCCCCACTCCACCCCCATAAAATGTATGTTTGTATTATTTCTGTGCTACTTGTCCAAGCTTTAATTCCTTCCATTAGGAGAACAAATTGAACAAAACAAAGCTGTAGTTATAGTAGAGATCAAGAGCTAAAAAATCAATTGTTTAAAATTTAACTAAGAACAGGCCTAGAAGCTTTTTCCCCCACAGAAAGGAAAACTTTAAGATAATTTTTACCAAATAGTCTTACATACAAAAAATGAGATAATACAGACAAATGCTATGTAGCTGTTCAACAAAACTAGTTCCCCTTCCTCCCTTACAAAACCCAAAGTCTTTGGGAACCGAGTTTCAGAAGCAAAGTTCAAGAAAACACGTACCTTAAGCAAAACCTCTACTATGCTGGCATGGCCCTCAGAAGCTGCCATATGTAATGGCGTTCGGTCCACTTTGGTCCTTGCATCTCTACTTACACCAGCTCGGAGTAGTACTTCTGTGGTGGAATAATGTCCGTACTGTGCTGCCAGATGAAGTGGAGAAGTTCCCAGCTATACCACAAGAGAAGAAAAATCCACATTTACAGGTTTGTAGACAGGCCTTTGACACACTTCTATTACTATTTTTGGGAACCATAATAAGTCTAGATAATATTCATCACAATATGTAATTACAATTTTTTTCTTGTGATATGAATTTTTAAGAGTTACTTTTTTCCTAATTTCAACTATGCAGGATAATATTATTAACTACAAGTACAATGCTATACTTTAATTCCTACGACTTACCGATTTTATTACTGAAAGTTTGTACCTCTAGCCACACTCACCCATTTTCCCCATTGTCCCCATTCTCTACCTCTGGCAACCACAAATCTGTTTTCTGTATCTGTTTTTAATTTAGTTTCATATTTTCCTTTGTCTAACTTATCTAACTTAGCATACTGCCCTCAAGTCTTCATTACTTTGCATTTGGAAGCACAGAAAATCCTACAACTCAAATTATCAAGGCCCTATGGATATTCCAAAGGACCAAGACAGTTCACTAGAACATGACATTTGCTAAGATCACTACTGTAATAACAGCAACAAAGGTTTTTTTTTAAATAATCATTTTCCATGCCAAGCACTATTCTGTTATCTTTACATCTGTTATCTCATTTACTCTCCTCCTAACATAGGTACTATTACTATCCTCATTTGTCAATAAGAACCTAAGCATAAAAAGATTACTAGTTTGTCTAAAGTCACACAACAAGAAAGAATGATACCAAGCTTGTAATGTGTTTTCATTGTATTATAAAAATGGAAATCACTTACCCTGGGAATAATTTTTTTATTACTATTGAAAACCTTTTATTTCTAATGAATGTTATTCTAGCAGCACAAAGGCAATTTTTTTTTTAAGATTTATTTATTTATGAGTGGAAGAACTGGGGTGCAGGCCGTGCTGCTCACCTGAGGGATTGGGGAGCAGAACATGAGGATTTACTGAAACACACTGCTAAGGGGAGCAGCAGGCAAGACAGGAGAGGTCTGCTGCACCAAATGTAGGTTAGTGCTCTGGCAAGGTGTCAAACTCAGGCTGCAGCAGACTGGTCTACCATGGCAGCCCACAATGGAGATTCTTGAACAACCCTTTTTTTCTCCATGTTTATCATACTTTTCTATTCTATTGGATTCTTATACCTAATGATCTCTCTCACTACCCATTTAGCAACCATAATTCTGCTCAATGCATTATTAGGATTTACTGTGCATTAAAAAAAATTTTTTTTAATTGACAGAATATAGGGATACCCCCTCCCAGTCAGGTATTATCACCACAGTGCACCACCACCAACTCACCCACATTCCACCACCACAGACCATTGTGCTTCCTTCTCTCTTTGTTCACATCCTTCCCCCAAACACCTAGCCTTTTTGGTGCTGCAGTTTTGTGGTATGCGATCAAGAGTTAGTTTTTAAACTTGTCCTTTATCTATTATGTACTTTATGTTCCACATATTAGTTGACACTATCCAGTATTTCTCTTTCTCCTCTGACTTATTTCACTTAGCATTATTTCTTTAAGCTTGCTCTAGGTTGCCAAAGATGGCATTAGTTTATCTTTTTTTTAACTGCTGAGTAATATTCCATTATGTATCTATACCATATCTTCTTGGTCTACTCATCTGTCTGGGGCACTTCTATTGTTCCCATAACTTAGCTGTAGTAAATGGTACTGCAATAAACTGGGAGTGCAGGTTTCCCTTTGAATTTGTGTTTCTGAACTTTTGGGGTAGATGCCTAGGAGTGGAATTATTTGGTTGAATGGCAGATTCATTTTTTAATATTTTAATATTAATATTTTATTATTTTAACAGGTCCAGAAGAGCTGGGCCTGTCTGCATTCCCACCAGCAGTGTAGGACAGTTCCCTTTTCTCCACATCCTACCAGTACTTGATGTTTCTGGTCTTTTCTATATGTGCCATTCTCAAAGGTATGGGATAGAATCTCATTATGATCTTGGTTTGCATTTCTTCAACAGGTGATTGTGATCCCTTTTTCATGTGCTTGTTTCAATGTCTTCAATTAAGTCATTTTAGTGTCTTCTTTGAAGAAGTATTTGTATAGTTCTTTTGTTCATGTTTAAATTGGGTTGTTTTGTTTGTCTAGAATTTTATGAGTTCTTTGTATATCTTTGATACCAGTCCTTTTTCAGTTGTATGGTGTGAAAATATTTTCTCCCATTCAGTTGGGTGCCTTTTTGTTTTAGTTACAGTTTCTTTAGCAGTACAGACACTTTTTAGGTTGATGTAGTCACAGCTATTTACATTCTTATGTTTCCTTGCTATTGGGTATGAACCTTAATCTAAAAGCTTACATCATGACATGTTTTACCTTTGTTTTCTTCTATGTATTTTATGCTTTCAGGTTTTACATCAAAGTCTGTGATCCATTCTGAGTTGAATTTGATGTATGGTATGAAATCATGGTCTAGTATCATTCTCTGGCATGTTATCTGTACATTTTCCCAACACCATTTATTGAAGAGGTTATCATTGTGTGTATGTTTTTGGCTCCTTATGTTATAGACTAAATGTACATATTATATATATTATATGTATAATATATATATAATGTATATTTTATATATATATACACACACACGGTTTATTTCTGGGCTCTCAATTCTATTCTATTACTGTGTGTGTGTATCTATTTTTGTTCTAGTACTAAGCTGTTTTAATTATGATGGCTTTATGTACTGGAGGACTAGAAGTGTGATAACTCCATTCCTCTGTTTTCTTTGTCAAGATTACTTTTATATTCGGGATCTTCTGTAATTTCTTATGAATTTCAATGGTGTTTTCTCCAATTCTTTGAAAAGTGCCATTGATATTTTTTATTGGAATTACATTGAATCTGTATATTGTGTTGGTTAGGATGGCCATTTGACAATGTTGATTTTTCCAATCTATAGGCAGGGGATATTTTTCCACTTCTTTGTGTCTTTTTCAATTTCTTTGTAAAGATCTTTACTTCCTTTGTTACATTTACTCCTCAATATGTAATTTTTTTTTTTTTTGGCTGTAACAGTTCACAGAACAGTTTTTTAAATTTCTTCATCTTCTATCTCATTGTGTATATAGGAAGGCAATTTTCTCAGCTTTGTACAGTATTCCACTAATGACTAAGTCACAATTAATTTACCCAATCTATTGAGGAACATTTGGATTGTTTCCAGTTTTTGATAATTATAAATAGTACTGCTGCCAAAAAGAGTCTTGTGTGTGTCTCGAGTACATGAATCAGTTTCTTTTGGGAATACTCTTAGTACTTCAATAGTTACATCACAGAGTATACTTCAATAGTTACATCACAGAGATACAGACTGTGCTCTAATATGTATATCAATTCACACATCTCCTCACCAATGCTTGGTACTGCTAGACTTTGTTTTTTTCTAATCTGGCGAATATCAAATATATTGCATAGTTTAAAAGAAAAGCCATTTGTGGACAGAATATTTGAATAATGTCGGCCAATATGAAAGAAAAGTTTTAGAACCAGTCCCTTTAAAAGACAGCTATAATTTTAAAATTGCTAATACATTTGTAAAATAACAAAATTTTATCAGTTAAAAGGTAATAGGTTCTCTCTGGTGGCACAATGGGTTAAAGCACTGCATTATGAAGCTCTCAAGCCACTGCAGCATAAGTTGGACTCCTCCCCCCCTTAGGAAGGTCCCCAGGGAGCTGACCCACATGGCACAGCATACCTCTTCTGACCTGCCCCTGTTCCCCTCAACAGTGTATTTTGTCAATCTGCTTATTCTGTTCCCCACTCTGTCTCTGGTGAACCCTCTCACCCTCCACACCTCTGGTCTGTCCCCCAGTTCTGTAAGTATAAATAAATCTTTAAAAAAAAAAGGGAGGTGGGGGTGGGAATAGTGACTAACCTTTATCTGGGGAAGAAAAAAAAAAGATTAAGGAAAAAAATACCATCACAATAATAAAATCATTCTTTACCCAGTCTGTAGTAAAAGGAGCTCCATTTGCCATCAAAATACGAACTTCATCATCTTGACCTGCTCGTGCTGCTTCTAAAAGCTTCTTTCCCAAATCTACCAGGGACATCTAAACAAAACAGATAAAATTTAACATCAATACCTCCATTTACCTATATGACAATTTTCCCTTCAAATGGTTGTAATATAGCTATCCAAAATAAAAGATCACACAAAAGAAATTTATATTTAAAAATTTTAAACAGATTTTCCTTTCTCCTTAAGCTTTAACTTAATGAGGATATTAATGGATAATTCATTTGAGTCTTACAAATATTCCTGATAAAAGACATAAAGAGTTAAGTAGCAAAGAAAACATGTAGAATTAAAAACAACAAACTGTTTTCCCTTGAGGAGTTATACAAATAAAGTTTTTCACAAAAGTGAATGGGAATAAGGTAAATGACACTGTCCTGTGTAACTGGTACAAGTTATATCTTCATAGCTCTTTTTTGCAGAAAGTATTCTGAACTCTAATAGAAATTCACTTTTATTACTATTTTACAAGTAATGCTCAATTAAGTCTTCTAGGAAAAAGCATAACTCACATTTAATGGAAATACTGAAAAGAGAACTTTAACAGTATTATCAATTGAGTATCTATCTCACTGAGAGGCTAAAAAGGGTTTTAGGTCTTCAATTCAAGCTAAGAAAACTAATGTTGCAATTGAGAGTGTGTCTTTTTGAATCAGAAATATTGAAATATGTTAGGCAAAGATGACAGGAGCTGTGAAGAAAGATTTGAATGTATCAGAGATGCTAAAATTCCAGGGACTGCAGTTCTGAGACATTCCCTATCTAGAATAATTATTTAGGTGGAACACTACTCAATGAGGTTATTATATGGTATCCTGTGGAAAGGCAAACAGGTAAAAACTGAAGCCTTGTGGGGAAGGGAAAATATGGAACCACTAAGATTTACACAAGAAAAAAATGTGAATTTGTCTCAAAATGCATATGTTCTTTGAGGGTTGAGAAAGTAGTCAAGCAGAAATAAGTTATAAGCAGGGTACGTCAGGTTGACTGGTGTATCCTCATCTTGTATGAATAGGTATTACTAAAGAAAGAGGGGGAAAGTTAATGTGACAAGAAAGTTAACAAAAAGAGCTTGGAAAGGTTATTTATGCCAGAACAAAACAGAATGCACTATATGATTAGAAGCGATATTAAGGAATATAAAAGGGTTGATTAAAAGAAAAATATATACTTGATGTACAGATTTATGCTGATATTAGTGTGGTTTTTTTTTTAGATTCCATAACATGGGAACAATCAAACACAGAAGGAATAACCAAGAACAACAAGGCTTATAAAATGATTCGGTGAACTGTCTATATCCAGAGGTACTTATCACAAGGCAGGAAAGAATTTCTTGTGTTTCATTCATAAGGATAAAATAAAAACAAAAGTAATCTGCAATATAGCCTATGGAAAAGCAGAAGAGAAACAGCCACATGCAGTTATGTTTTTTTACATGTTTTGCTTGTGCCATTTGCAACATTTCTCCTTCAATTTTTTAATTTCCTTTCCTTTTTCCTATCATACTCCCATAACTTAGAAGCGTCACTGAAACCTAAAATACTCCATAATCTAAAGAGGCTAAAGTCTAGAGAGATCACTGATCTTTAACAAAGGACTTTTTCCTGAGGAATATGTACCAGATAAAAGCAAAAAGTTAACGTCAATAGGCAAAGAATCTGCAATAATAACTTCCTACTGAAGGCAAGATAAGGCAGAAAGAAACTGACCTCTCTTCTACAGAAATAAAAATCTAAAATCTAAACTGGCGACTCTAATAAATACAGTGTTTATTAATAAATACAGTGTTTATATGCTGGAAGACCAAAAGTTAATATTGGTGTTTTTAAAATGAAGGAAACCTTTCAAAAATATGCATTTTTAAATACATCTTATGTAAGTAATATAAAATCAATCTGCATTCATGTCGGATGGTTTAGACGTCTAGGTATCTTTTACCAAGCAGCAGTTTAGGATTTTTCCTTGTTTTGTAGAAACTGGTTGTCTGCCTTTTTTTTAATGATTTGTTAGTGTTCTTATGTACATGTTGGATAGGAGTTCTTTTTCAGAGATAGTATTTATTATAAATATCTCTTTCCAGCAACCTGATTTCTCAACTCTCCATGTGTGTAATTTCTTTGAAACCATATACTGTCTTCTACTGGTAAATAAAGTACTTTGTCTTCTAAAAATATGAAACTTTCACACATCATAAAATAACCAAACTAAAATTAAAGGGAGCAAAGGAATATCTGCAACAAAAATGAATGTAAGAAACAATAATTTCACAATTTAGGTCACCTGACTTGAAATGAAAAGGGGGGGGAAATCAGCACCCGCAAATCTAAAGGACATGACCATACATTTTCTAAAAAAGCAAATAGAAGTAATTCACAAGCATAAGCATTGTTTAATGTCATTCTGACAGTCAAGGGTGAGATTAAACTGTCTATTTCACCTATTTCACAGAGGTAGGTAGGTAGGTAGGTAGGTAGGTAGGTAGGTAGGTAGGTAGGTAGGTAGACAGACAGACAGACAGATAGATAGCTAACAATAAAAATGAGTCAACTTTGGCCCTCCCTGGTAGTGCAGCAGGTGAAAGCACTGAACTAAGAAGCTGAAACCACTTATGCGTGAGTTCGATTCCCGCCTGCTGGGAAGGTCCCCACATGGCGTGGCAGACCTCTCCTGACCTGCCTGCTGCTCCCCTCAGCAGTGTACTTCGTTGATCTGCCTGTTCTGTTCCCCACTCTGTTTCTGGTGAGGCCTCTCGCCACGCCTGAGCCTCTGAACTGTAACCCAGTTCTGTATGTACAAATAAATAAATCTTAAAAAAAAAAAGTCAACTTTGTCTTTAATGTCAATTTGACAATTGACATTAAATAAAAGTTACAAAAATGTCCAATCAACTAACCTGATCAGTGATCATTTCTATTCTTTTTTTATATAATAGTTTATTTTTACATCATTTTGTACTTTTTTTTTTTTTAATCTCAATTGTAATCCCCAATGATCACTTCTATTCTAAGGGGAAAACAAAATATATGGAAACAGATCTACCAGTAATGATATAACTGCACACATTATATATAATTATTTTTATAACATGAACAATTAAAGGTAGGAAGTGGTTAAATTGTGGAAAATAATAAAACGAGAAGCAATAATGTACAATAGTAATATTCCATGTTAAATGAAAATATATAAAACTAATTTTTGAATGCACAAAATTCTGCACATAGATAACAAATACTGAAAAATATTAACAATTGTTACAGTAGTGTATTATGGGAAATTCTGTCTCCATCTTACAAAGTTTCTGTATTATTACAGTATTATTTTCCTGATTTAAAAGTGTTTTTAAGAGACAGATTACACTGTATGACTGTCAAATAAGCTAATGCTGACATTAAGGAAAGCTATATACTAAATAGGAAAAGTAGAAAAAATATAGAAAATATAGCATTTGGGGAAAAGAAAATGTATTGATCTGCTATTAAGCACAAAATGACACCTTAAATAAATCAACTTCTTCCATAATTCTACAACTGTCTTAATGAACCAAAGCAAATCATATTTAAAGAACTTCCATATGAAAGTTATTGTGGTTTTAAAGTTATACAGTAAAACTATTATAGATTAATGTAGCTGGATACATTTTTAATCAGTGGTTTCCAAAATGATAGCAGCACTGCCCCCTTGAGGGTCTTTTGGATTATACAGAGAAATTTGGAGGACTAAAGTGAAGAGAGTCCGGTGAAAGTTCTAGTAAGTATTTCATGGGCAAATGCCAGCGATATTAAAGGTCCAGCAAAACAGGGAACAATGTGGTATAGCAAAATTGTTCTAGATGACTTTCAAAGGGTCCATTTCTAAAGGCTAGAAATGATAATGTAAACAAAATTTATTTCTCCATAGCATTAACATATCCCAGATTTTCTATTTTTATTTAATTTATTGTCTGTTTGCTTGGACCAGAATTTTGCTAAGAGTTGTTCACATTTAGGAAAATTGTGTCACCAATACTGATACCACTTGGGTATGTCAATCACCATATTACATGTCAGTCAGCTGCCACACAATTATCACATTCACAGCAATTGTCTATAAAGAATGATTAGTCTGTGACCATTTTCTGTGCCAACTACTATAGTCAGCTGACATATTTACATACTGAGGAACACAGATTGCTATAAACTGCTTTCTTTCACTTTCTCCTTTATAATTATGACATTTTAATAATTTTTAGAAATTATTCAGAGGGGTAACATTAGCTACCATTTTCATTTCTAGTTAGCAAAGAGGCAATGCAAAATACTTACTATAAAAAGGTAGCAACAAATCTAGTTAGACTGAAAATCAATGGTAGAAAACAAACATCATCAAATAAGATCAAAATCAAAGATGCTCTAATTACCTAGTTAAGATAATTGGTAAAAATTAAAATAATGAAAATGATGGCCCTCCCTGGTGGCGCAGCGGGTTAAAGCACAGCACTAAGAAGCTTAAGCCACTTCCACATGAGTTCGATTCCCGCCTGCCCCGGAGGTGACCACATGGCGAGGCAGACCTCTCCTGACCCGCCCGCTGCTCCCCTCAGCAGTGTACTTCATCGATCTGCCTGTTCTGCTTCCCGCTCTGTCTCTGGTGAAGCCTCTCACCCTTCGCATCTCTGGCCTGTACCCCAGTTCTGTACAAATAAATAAATAAATCTTTTAAAAAAATTAAAATAATAAAAATGCCAAGATAACAATTTTATTTGAGTCTCATCTGAGAAGAACCACACACATCATAGTAAAATAATTCTGACCCTTACAGGAACTCAATTGACCAGAAGGGCTAGAGCTCCAAGTCAAAACCTGAAGCTTACTACCTACATACTAAATCCTCAGAAGTAGTGTTAGAATTAAAGAACATGACTTAAGACTAACCAATAAGTATTGTGGGGATTTTCTGGTATAGTCAGTTAACTTTACCCCAATCAGCTAAAGAAGCATAATTTAATTCAATAAATTTTAATTAATATTAAAAATACTTCCTAAAAACATGTCAATAGCACAGAATACCATGTATCTGAATATTCACCCCAATGTCTACTATATTAAATTCCCCCTTGAATCTCTTTACTACTTCCAAAAAATCTTACCACAATCTGATATAAACCATTATTTGCTAAACTCCAATTAAAATGTTTTTTACTAAGATCTAAGGGGGAACTTCTAAATGTCTACAAGTTACTTTTGCTCAAACGCACATGCTGAGAGGGCCATCTAGTGGTAACAGGAATTGTACCAATTTTAAATTCAGTAATCCACAGTTCAGATCTGTTGTAAGGATTCTATTGTTTACAACATATGAAAACTCCAAGAAAAAAAAAACTTTATCGTACTAGTTCCACGTGAATTATTACTAGAACTCCTAAAGTATAAGCCTATTATAATGTACTTAATTATAAAGGTTTCTCATTAAAGATTTTAGAATAAACTTATAGCATTACTCCTCTGCTTGATGAGTACGATTATAAAGCCAAGAAAATTCTCAAGTTTTTCACCAAGCAATTCAGTACATGCATTAAAAGCCTTTAAAATATTTACATTCTTTGGTCTATTAATTTCACTTACATAAATCTATTATAAGGATACTACATAAAATATCTCTATATTAAGACTAATGTTATATAGAGGAAAGCTATAATTCTCTGCTGTAAACAATAGTTAAATTAAGGTAGACCATAATGGAATATTGTAATTTTTTATTTTCATTTTTACTTTTTATTATGAAAAATTTTGAGCAAAACAAGGACACACACAATAGTATAAGGAATTTCCACAAAGCTCCACCTACTTTCAATATTATCAATTAATGGTCAACCTATTTCCACTCATGTATTACTTTGAAATAAACGTCAGACATCTTGTCATTTTGCCTATATTACAGACAAGGTCTTTTCAAGTTCCTCACCCCAAAGCTAGAAGAACCTTGATCCAAGACCTAGACCTATCTAAAGTGAAAGTCAAGTGTCTCTTAGAGATAAACATAACACTTAGTCATTTAAAGATATTCACAAACAGTATGCAACAGCATAGGAGTCAGGACTCTAAAACGAATATAGACCATGTCTTTTTTATTGAAGTAACATTGGTTTACAACATTATATAACTTCAGGTACATCACTGTAAGTCAACACCTGATATGTACTACATTAAAAGTGCATTACTGAATGTCTATTTCCATCAGTCACTATGCAACTGACCTATTTTATCCATTTACTCACCCTTCATTTCCTTTCTGGTAACCACTAATTTTGTTTGATAATCTAAATGATTATTTTTGTTTTATGTAATACATCTGTTTGTTTTGTTCTTTTTACGTATCGCATATGTATGCACTATGTCTTAACTATGTTTAAAATTAATAGAAAACCCCAGGAAAAATATAATGGAAATTACAGATTTTCATGATTTTTCTATTTTCTATCTCAGACAGTTCATATTTTCTACTATAATAAGCATTCCAAGTAACATTAACATAGTATGACCAGGTATATAAGTATTAACATATTCTTAGGTATCAGAATTTAGTTGTCCACATTCTCATTAAGAAAACAACTTCAATAACAATAGCAGCACCTCAGTTCTTGCTAGGTCTTTATCTGTGTTGCCTCATTTAATCTGAACAGCCTTATCAAGATTGTCATTGTCTCCATTTTGAACAGGAGGTAAGGAAAAAGTAAAAAGTTTGCCAAAGAGGTGTAGTTTTGGTCAAAAGATAAGACTGACATTCTAAATCTCTTTTTGTGCTGAGAATTAGAGAACAATGGAGATCTCCTGGGATATAAAATAGCTTGCACTCCAAGGATTTAAGCTTTGTCTCTCTTTGAAGGAAAAAAATCATATGAACTCTGGTATACTTCGAATTTTCTCCCATCCTCATTTTATCTAATGGATTTTGGTTTCTTCTTAACTTAAAATGATATTTTCAAACATAAAATATCTTTTTAAAAATTACTTCTATATATGCCTATCTCAAAAAGTCACTAGATAAACTTCACCAAAACCAGAAGAAAGAAGAATCAAAGGCTTCAAGAAGCAAGGAATCCAACATCAACAGGTGATCCTCTAGGTGATAATAGAGAGCCCAAGATAACAGCTATACAACAGACCTGGAAAGCAAACCAGATTGCAGCCAGAACACAGAGGTTCCAGGAAGGAGGTCTCTAAGGAAGTGACAGTCTAGTAAGTACCCTAAGAAAAGTATGAAACTTCAAGTGTCGAGTTTGGCATGATGAACACAAGGAAACTAAGTAAAAGAAAAAATCAATTTATTTTCAGAGGGAGGGTGAAAAAACTATAAAAGGAAAAAAAAGTAATCCCAATATATGTGTAATATGTAGTAGCAAAAAGTAATAGTTCCAGGGTCCCAAGGTTATAATAACCAGTGAATATCAATCCAAGCAAATTTTTGTAATAATTTTACAGAGAGGATGGAGGATAGACAAAAAAATATGTTTGGGATAGTTCGGTTTAAGAGAGCTAAAGCTCTATCTTCCTATATAGACAACAATATCTAAAACCTTTTTTAAAAATCTAGAAGTAGCTTACACTTCTAATTAACAAATATAGAGGGAAGTGCCTGAAAAAAATAACTTAGAGATATAAAATGTATGTCTCTAACAAAGAGAATTCTACAGATACGAGGACTGGAAATTTTTACCATAAGCCTTGTATTTATTTCTTCAACTATGTACCTGTATACTTTCATAAAATGAAATTATAGTATAAAATGCATGTTTACTGCATATAGGAAATACGTAGTTAAAACTCAAAGTCATCCCCACACTGCTGTGTGGTCTTCCTCCCCCAGAAGTAACCATTTATGTTTCCTGTATACTTTCAGATCTTTTCTATGCTTACAGGAACACAATTTTGCAAAAAGCTTATTACTTTGTAAACAACAACAAAAAAACACACAAAATGGGTTACACTAAGTTTTGCAAGGTGTTTTTTTCACTTAACAAGGATGCCCTTATTTTATCAGTGACATTTTTTTTGGTTACTTGTATATTTTTGTTTATTTATTTTTGAATATTTTTATTGAGGTAATAATGGCTTACTTTATTGTTTCCATTATAGAAACATAGGATCTACCCTTCCCTCTTTTCAGGCATGGTTGCCATAGTGCACACACCACCAAAGAACTCAGATTAAACTACAATAAACTCTGTGTTCCCTTCCTTTTTCTCACCCTTTCTCTCTAGTTGTCCCCAGTCCAGAATCAGCTTTGTAATGATCTTTGACCTGTCTGACTTCATCTGACCTTTTGTTTTGTTTTTCTATATTCCACATAAAGGTGGTACTATCCAGTATTTGTCTTTCTCCTTTTGGCTTATTTCACTTGGTATTATCCCTCCCAATCACACAATGTGAAAAGCAAAAGTTTATTGATAATTGAACGATACTCATATGTGTGTGCATAATATATGTATATGTGTGTAATATGTGTATATGTGTGCAATACACACACACACTGGATTCTCCAGTGTCCTTTTTTCACTCACTCGATCAACGAAAACTTGCTCAAAACCAAGTATACTTGCATTAAGTTCCACAGAGGAAACATTCCTTCTCAGAAATCTTATTCTCTGGGGTCTTGCTATCACGGGCCCACATATGACCCATCAAATCATCAATTATTAAATGATGATAATTCATAATATATGTATACATGGAAACAACAAAGTAGGGGTTGGGGGGCACAAAAGATTACATTACCCACAGTCATACTGTCCATACCCTACGGGCATCTGACCACAGACCAGATATGCACACTGACAGTAGCAGAGCCAGTGAATGCACACACTACAAATGCCAATCCCTTCCTTAAACACTAACCACTAGTTCTGCCCACCTGACTTCATGTCACATGAAACATAAAGGTGAAACAACAAAATGTGGCACCAAATTATGCTCTGATCTGCCCTGGCATCCAAATGGTTCATGTTTGTGCTTTATATAGACCATGCAATGCTCGGATAGTAGCTTTCAATAGATTCCTTGTCTTCTCTCCTGCCTTAAATAGTGGCAATTCCACGGTGTTTCAATTTTCAGTACTTATTTCCTCTGTACGTTCCCTCGTCTAGCAGATTTTGTTCTTAGTCATGATTACCTGATGATTTCCAAATCTAACTTCAGTCCAAACCTCTTCTAGAGCACAACCTACTATTCTACCACATTATCTATCTCTACCAGTAGCGCCAGATCCTGAGGTACTTCAAAATTCAAACTGTCCAGATACTGGCTTATTCCATAAGTCAGAAACCTAGGGTTCTTCCTTAATTGCATCACCACCCCTTTAACCTCTTTTACCCCAATCAATTAAAATTTGTCTTTCTCACCATCTCTCAAATTCTTTACCTCTTTCTACTGATACAGAGCAGACTTTCAGCAAGTACTTGCTGACTGGCTTCACTTCTCTGACACAATCTTTGCCTATCCATGCCTCCATTCTTTCTCCCTTAGAATACTTGTAGACCAGTATCTATGATTCCTTTTGGCCCTCTTCTAGTTTATTCTCCATTCCACTACAAACTATGTTACCATTTTTACTTATTTTTTTAAAAAGATTTGTTTATGCATACAGAACTGGGTACAGGCCAGAAATGTAAGGGGTGAGAGGACTCACCAGAGACAGAGTGGGGAATAGAACAGGCAGATCGACTGAAATACACTGTTGAGGAGAGCAGTGAGCAAGCCAGGAAGGGTCTGCTGTGCCATGTGGGTCAGCTCCCTGACTGGGGATTGAACTCCTGCTGCAGTGGCTGCGACAGCTTTGTTGTGCTGTGCTTTAGCCCATTGCGCCATCATATTTGTTACATATTTTTGTGCATTTTTCCATCTCAGTTGCAATCCTCTAGGGTTTCCCATCAACAAATCACCCATGTGCCATCACCATAGTCCAGTGCATGTTGGAGGGCCCATTTTTAAACAAAAACCATATCCTTTCTCAGTAAAACAAGATAAGCTCAGTGATTCAAAGCAGTACCAAAGTTTCTACAGATTATGTTCTAGAACTGAGCTGTGAAATACAGCAGACACTAGTTCTGAGGCTAGTGAACACTGAAATGACTAGCACAAGTTGAGATGTGCTCTAAGTTAAAACACATCTTCACAGGGGCCCTCCCTGGTGGTGCAGTGGGTTAAAGCACAGCACTAAGAAGCTAAGTCACTTTCGCATGAGTTTGATCCCTGCCCGGAGGTGATCCACATCGTGTGACAGACCTCTCTTGACCCACCCGCTGCTCCCCTCATTAGTGTGCTTCGCCAGTCTGCCTGTTCTGCTCCCCACTCTGTCACTGGTGAATCCTCTCACTGCCCCTGCACTTTTGGCCTGTACCCGAGTTCTGAATCCATAAATAAATACATCTTTAAAAAAAAAAAACATACATCTTCATGACTTAGTACCAAAAAAAATGTGAAACATTAATAACTTTTCATTGCTTATGTTAGAATGATAATATTTTTACATATAGGATTAAATAAGTTATTAAAATTAATTTCACCTGCTTATTTTTTAACATGCTTACTAGAAAACTTTATATATATTTCTATTAATCAACTATATTTCTATAGTTTCTATTATATGAGTAAAATAATTTATATTTTCTACATTTTATTTCTATTGGACAAAGCTGTTTCCTGAACCATTAGTCAAAATGTCTTAAAGACAGGGCCTCCCTGGTGGCCTAGGGTTAAGTCTCAGCTCTAATACTATGATGGTCCACCTCGATGGCCTGAGTTCCATTCCTGGCCAGGGAGCTAGCCCATATGACACAGCAGACTTCTCCTGCTTCACCTGCTGCTCCTCTTGGCACTGTATAGCAATAGATCTGCCTGTTCAGTTCCTTACTCTCTCTGGTGAATCCTCTCACAAACATTCTGCCCTCACCTCTGGCCTACACCCCAGTTCTTCTATGCCAAATAAAATTTAAAAAAAAAATCTTACAATTGGCCCTCCCTGGTGGCGCAGCGGGTTAAAGCACTGCACTGAGAAGCTAAAGCCACTTCCGCATGAGTTCGATTCCCGCCTGCCCCGGAGGTGACCACATGGTGTGGCAGACCTCTCCTGACCCACCCGCTGCTCCCCTCAGCAGTGTACTTCATCGATCTGCCTGTTCTGCTCCCCACTCTGTCTCTGGTGAAGCCTCTCACCGCCCCTGAGCCTCTGGCCTGTACCCCAGTTCTGTATGCATAAATAAATAAATCTTGAAAAAAAAAAATCTTACAATAAAGGAATAATTGTTTTTAAAAGAAAAAAATCATAAAGACACTAACTATAGAATTTGCAAAAAGTTGCAATATTTTAAAATAACATACAGGACATCCTTTTGGATAAACTATTTAATGAACATTCCTATTACAACAGGCTTTCCGTCAAAAAATTAATAAAAATATGGCCTTTATCCTTATAAAACTTCACAAACTCATTTGGGGGTGAAGGCACCCATAGATTCTACTAAATTCGCATCTTTGCAAACCAGTATATTTTTACATTCAGTTACTGGTTTCTTTTAAATAACACACATTAATCCCAGAAGAGACAATGGCTTGAAAAAAAAATACATGCTAAGGATGAAGAAAGACTAGAACTTGATTGAAATTAGGCCAAAGAGTGGTTTTGAATTCTTCAAGGAAGCTTAACTTTTATTTAAGTCAGGGAAGCATACCTTACCTGCTTACTATAAAGTAAAGCCAACAAACTGCTGGATGTTATAAATTCCACAGTAAACCATCAATATCCTACCCAAATAATAAGAATGAATACAGTTTGATCCTTTCTCTTCAAAGTTTCTCCTATTCATCCCTTACTCTCTACTTCTAGTCTTACACATTCATTGCCTCATCCCTTAAAACATCATAATAGCCTTAGATGACCTAACTCAAGCTTCTCTAACCTGCTGCCAGGCAATCCCCACAAAACATAATTTCATTCAATTGAAATATTTCTATCATGCTTCTCTACACAGAAGCTGCCTCAAGGAATTCACCGTGTAATAGGAAAGATATACATGATTCCCTAGCTAAAATTCTCATAGTACAATCATTTTTGAAGAACAATTCATTAATACCTACTTACTACATTACAAAAGAAAATATAATTTAAATTATCTTAAGCTGTTAAGTCAATAGCAAAATAATTGTTTTTATTATAAAAATTTTCAAATACAACGACTATGGAAAACTGTTTGGAGGTTCCTCAAACTGCTAAACATGGAGCTTCCCTACAACCCAGCAATCCCACTCCTAGTATCTACCCAAAAGACACAAAAACACTGATTGAAAAAGATACCTGCATCCCCATATTGATTGCTGCTTTATTTACAATTGGAAAAACTGGAAGCAGCCTAAATGCCCAAAAGTAGATGACTGGATTAAAAAGATGTGGTACATATATACAATGGAATATTACTCAGCAATCAAAAAAGAGAAACACATGTCTTTTGCAGCAATTTGGATGGAGCTGGAAAAGATCATGCTTAGTGAGATAAGCCAGAAAGAGAAAGAAAAATACCGGATGGTTTCACTCATAGGAGGAGTATAATGGACCAGGCGAGAAAATAACAAAAATAATGAACAGCCATATACCAGAGACATTTTGTGGTGGTGGAGTGGGGAATGGGATCAAAAATAGGGGGGTGGGGAGGGAAATGCACGGGATTATGGTGATGGCACACAGGTGACTTGGTGATGGGAAACCCGCGGGGATTACAATTGAGATGGAAAAAAAATGTACAAAATGATGTAAAAATAAACTGCTATTAAAAAAAATTTCAAATACAGATGTGTATATATGTATATAAGTGCATATGTATGTACACATAAACACACACACACACCCATCACCTACATTTTAAAATGGAAGTTAACCATCTTGCTTCATCCTACCACTTTATAAAAGAAAAAAGTAGACACACACTGAAGTTTGTTATTATATCTCTCTCTAAATCTCTTTTATTTGGAGGCAATTTTTTTCTCTCTCATGAATTTAGTGGGGAGTTCATTGGTATCTCACATTCTAGGCTTTTCTGACTGCTTTCTTCCTCATGGCAATACTTTCATCTCCCACATTTCTTATAAACTGAAAGTATTAAAAGTTTGACTGAACTCGGCCCTCCCTGGTGGCGCAGCGGGTTAAAGCACAGCAATAAGAAGCTAAAGCTACTTCAACATGAGTTTGATCCCGCCTGCCCTGGAGGTGACCACATGGAGCGGCAGACCTCTCCTGGCCCGCCCGCTGCTCCCCTCAGCAGTGTGCTTCCTCAGCCGGCCTGTTCTGCTACCCACTCTGTCTCTGGTGAATCCGCTCACCACCCCTGCATCTCTGGTCTGTACACCAGCTCTGTATGTATAAATAAATAAATGTTTTTTAAAAAAAAAGTTTGACTGAACTCAAGATTTTAAATTTTGGACAAAATTTAATGACTTTGGCACAAATCAATTATTTCATTCTATTTTGTTTGTGTATCAAATTGTAAAAAAATAAAAATGTCAATATTACAACTAACAATAAAACAAATAAAGTTTAAGAGTTCTCTGCAATTTTTTTGTCCTTATACCATATGTGCAATTTAGTTTTAACTCAAGCCATTTGAAATAGTTTCTCTCCAAATATTTCAAATATTTAATTAACTATTTTGATATAAACATAGGTTCATTTGTTGTTGGCTTTTTTTTTGGGGGGGGGTTCTCCGGTTTTTATTGCAACTTTGGAATGTGTAAAATACTACATAGTTTAAAAGTGAAAACAAATTTAAAAAAGTAAACTCAGAAATATCACTTCCATTGTTGTTTCTTCATGCCATTTTCATCCTCCCTCTGCCACAGGGTGCCAACTTTATTAGTCCGTGGTTTAATTTCCTGGTTTTCCTTTATGCAACATAAAACTAGTATAAATACTCATTCCCACACAGATATTTGCATCAAAAGGGCATGCTATTAATACTGTTCTGTACTTTGCTTTTTTCCCACTTAATAGATACTCTGTCATTCTGTTTTACAGCTGCATAGTACTCTATGTAAATATACCACAATTCTTAATTCTAAAATACCTACTAATCTCTTACTGTGTCACAACCAAGCTGTAGACTTCACCTTAGAGTTCAATTTCCCAAAACACATGGCTCACCTCATCCATTCTCATCTCCCACCTGGCAAATAAAGGGCCCTGACAAGTGATTCTAAACAAAATCCACTGTAGCCAAAGTGGAAGCAGTAACAGCAGAAGCAGCAGTTTCTTCCTGTTATAGATGCCTTTTCTATTGTATGACCAGAGGTAATTTCTGGTGCTCACAACAAAGAATTCTAACAATTTGTGGTGATCTAGGGAGGTTGATATAAGGGCCCTAGTTAAGAGTAAAGAAGGGTGGCAAGAAATACAAAGATAGAATGGGCTGCATCATATCCCTACATGAATTGCTCTTCAATTTAACTAATACTTATAAGTACTAGTGAAAAGTCTGGATTTTACTGAGCTTACTAAGAAGCTGCTTTAAACAGTAGAGGGCTATGATATAGTTTATATATTATATATATATATATATATTTTGTTTTTTAAGATTTATTTATTTGTTCATACAGAGCTGGGGTACAGGCAGGAGATGCTGGGGGCAGTGAGAGGCTTCACCAGAGACAGAGTGGGGAGCAGAACAGGCAGATCTACGAAGTACACTGCTGAGGGGAGCAGCAGGTGAGCCAGGAGAGGTCTGCCACGCCATGTGGTCACCTCCGGGGCAGGCGGGAATCAAACTCATGCGGAAGTGGCTTTAGCTTCTCAGTGCTGTGCTTCAACCCGCTGCACCACCAGGGAGGGCCGATATGGTTTATATTTTTAATTGCTTGTTATTATATGAATTACATATAGAGAGAGGTAAAAATTGAAACTGGAATATTAGTTGGGAAGTTATTCCAGTCATGAGTTAATGACATCTTGGATTAGGACAATATCTGTGTGATCACTTTGACACTTTACCTTTTAATTACTGTACAATAGGTTTAAATCTACCATCTCATTTTGTGCTTTCCATTTGTTCCTTTTTCATTTTCAACTTTTTCTTGCCTTCTTTTCAAGTGATATTTTCTAACATTCCAGTTCCTCTACTAATTTGGAAGTTAACTTTTTTATTCTTTTAGTTTTTATTCATTATATTATATCTATATATAATGCCACATATTAAAATCTAAACCCAATCAAAATCTCCCTTCCCCTAAGTAACTCACCAACTAAATACAATGTGTGAATGCTGTTTAGCCTCCAGCTTGAAGAAATTAAATATAAACTTTTCAAAAAATTCCATTTTAGGACAGAGAAAATGCTCTGTCCTATGATAAAATAGTAATGGATACATAGAATTACACACTTGTACAAACCATGTAAGTATAACAGTAAGAATGGATCAGAACGCAAAACTATGGACTTTGGATGTCAATGTAGTTTCATCAATTCTAATAATGTACCACTCTGGTAAGAAATACTGATAATCCCAAAGGCTAGACATGTGTGAGGTTAGATGGCATATGGAAATCTCAGTATTTTCTCCTCAATTTTGCTGGAATCTAAAAATTGTCTTAAAAATCAGTTTTGAGGAAATGTGAACGTCTAAATACATAATGATATTATGAACTATGTTGATCTTTTTTCTGGTTATGATAATGACGTTACTGTTTGTTTACATTAAGAGATAAAAAAAGTATTTTCATTTAAACTAGATGAAAACAACTACTATCTCACACCATACACAAAAATTTACTCAAAATGGATGTAAGACTTCAATGTAAGATCTGAAATCACAAAATACATAAAGGAAACAGGCAAAACACTCTGAGACACTGGCTTTACAGATGTTTTTGGGAACTCAATTCCAGCAAGGGAAACAAAAGCAACAATAACAAAAGGGGCTCCATCAAACTTAAAAGCTTCTGCACAGGAAAAGAAAGTATCACTAAAACAAAAAGACGCCTTATCAAATGGCAGAAAACAACTTATATGTACATCATACATCTAACAAGGCATTAATAGTTAAGATCTACAAAGTGATTGAACTTAAGAAAAAACAAAGAACCAAATCAAAAAATGGGCAGAGGGGCCAAACAGACATTTCTCCAAAGGAAACACAAAAATGGGCAACAGGAGATGTCCAACATCATTTATCATCAAGAACATGCAAATTACAATGAAATCCCATCACATTTCAGTAGGAACAACACATATTAAAAACAACAACAAAAAAAACAGAAACAAATGTTGGCAACAATGTGAAGAAAAAGGAACCGTGGCACTCCAATGATGGGAATGGAGACTGGTCCAGATGCTATGGAAAACAGTATGGAGGTTACTCAAAATACTAAAAATAGGTCTACTGTATGATCCAACAATTCCACTCCTCAGTATCAATGTGAAGAATACAATTAACAGGGATAGACGCACTCCTATGTTCGTTGCAGCACTACTTACAATAGCCAAAATATGGAAACAACCTAAGTGCCCAAAGAAATCAGGGGATTAAGAAGATGTGGTATATATACACAATAGAATATTATTTAGATATTAAAAAAAAAATGAAATCCTGTCATCTGTGACCACATGAATGGAACTGACAGGGATTGTGTTAAGCAAAATAAATCAAAAGGAGAAGACAAATACTGGCTCACTCATAAGTAGAATAGAAAGAATAATAAAAAAAAAGAAAGACAAAACAAAACTCAGAAATATGACACAATTGAGATTATCAGAAGGATGCACTGGAGTTGGCGAGTAGAAGAGGGTCCAATGGATGACAGTGAAGGGCTACAGGTGTTTTTTGTGGTGGCCGTGGAGTGATAATATACATCTTAGGAGATGTGAACCTGTATATATCCAAATCATATACATTGTTGTAAACCAATGTAACAACAAAAAATTCAGTTCCTTGATTACACAGCCAAGTGCCATGTGCCATGTGCTCTAAGCCTTACCTACTCTATGAATACAATACAAATAAAAAAAGGCTTCCCATCCTCCCTGGTGGCGGAGTGGGTTAAAGCACTGTACTAAGAATCAAAGGCTAATTCTGCATGAGTTCGATCCCCACCTGCCCAGGGGGAGATCCACATGGCGTGGCAGACCTCTCCTGACCCGCCTACTGCTCCCCTCAGCAATGTACTTCGTTGATCTGCCTGTTCTGCTCCCAACTCTGTCTTTGGTGAAGCCTCTCGCTCTCCACATCTCTGGCCTGTACCCCTGTTCATATGAATGAATAAATAAATAAATCTTTAAAAAAAAAATCAAAGAGGAGATAAAAAAAAAAAGACTTCCATGATTATAGGAATCTGGAACAGTGCTGATCTAAATTTTATTTTGCTTTCTCTTCCCTTCAACTTTATTAGGCTTTCATTTTTTGTGGGGGAACTGGGATAAGTTATCTTTAATGGACAAGATGATGGTGACAATCTGTTTTTGTCTAAAATAACTTGATTTCATCATCATTCGTTAGTGATATTTCCACAGATTATGAAATTCTAGGGTGGCAACTTTGTATGTCCTATTACAGACATCATTTCATTATCTTCTGACTTCCATTCTTGCTATTAAGAAATTAATCTTTACTCTTTGGTTATCTTCCTTTTCTCCAATTAGTTTTAAGATTTTTCTCTAAATCACTGGTTTTTTAAAATTTAATTATGATGTGTATAGGTGTGGATTTATTTTTATACTAAGAAAGATTCATTAGGATTCTTGAATCCTGGTTTGGTATGTTTTACCAGTTCTGTAAAATACCAGTTGTCATCTCTTTAACTGACACATTTTCTCTCCTTTCCTCCGGAATCCTAATTAAGACCTTACCTATCCATCCTCTCTTCTTTTACCCTATGTTCTATACTCTCTATCTTTTTGCCTTTAATTCACATCCTAGTTTTTGTCTGATCCATATTCCAATTACATAATTTTTCTGTAGTGTACAATCTGCTACAAATCATATAGGTAAAATTTTAATTTGTTACATTTCTATCAGTTGTATTTGATTTGTTCAAATCTCCAGTACCAATTTTTTCACATAGTTTTCTGTCTTCAAGTCTGTCATTTATTTCTGTAAATGCAAGATTTTTTTTTTAGCATGTGTCTTTTTATTCTAATATGCGAAGCCTATTAACTTTTTTTCAGCTGTTATTTCTGCTCATTGCTGTGCATGTTTCCTTGTCTACTTAAACTTTAAATATGGGCTAGTCACTGTCCTTGAAAAATTATTTGTGGAGAAGTCTAAGATGAAGAAGCATTCAAAGGAACATGTACATTTACTTCTGCCAAACACTTAAGGGACACTACCAGTCTAACTAACCTAAATTAAGTCATGGATTAAGGTTCCCTCACATTTTTCCTTACCTTATCCATTCAGTCACAAGTTTATAAAGACTTTGTTTCCATTCCCTTTTCTCCTGCTTAGCCCAGTACCAAAACAACCTGACTTAATGTCCAGATATCTGGTTGGAAGATAGACAAGGGAAGAGGAAAGAGGTTAGTTCTGGCTCAGCCTTAGTCCTAAGGTATAGATATATGGAGTCCATGACTAATTAGGAAAGGATCTCATATAAGACTCTGTATGTCCACTGCTGAATAGGCTCCGAGTCTTGATTTCTGTCCACAATGCTTATGAACAAGAACCTAAATTTCTTGATATCAGCAAATACACCGAGGGAAAAAGTAGCTTTAGTTTTACTAGACTCTTTTGGTTTAGACTTTCTTCTCGAATTTGACCTATCAGATTCCCCTATCTTCCCAGTTTTTCAAACCTGTTAAGGCAGTATTTTATACATTTAATCCAGGATCTCCAGTTTTTTCCAAAAAAACTGGACTAGCAGCAATTACCACATACAAGATATATTTCCAAAATAGAATTAACCAGCATTCCCAGTGTAATAGTGTGTGTGTGAGACGGGGGGGTGGGGTGGGGAGTGGGGCCTGAGGAATCAAAAACACATCTAGGTTTTGCCCTGGACAAATTAGTGAAAAGTGGGATTACTGGGCCTTCCCTGGTGGCACAACTGGTTAAAGCACAGTGCTGTGGAGTTAGCTGCAGCCACTGTACCATGAGTTCGATCCCCTGGCTAGGGAGATGACCCACATGTTGTGGCAGACCTCTCCTGTCCCACCTGCTGCTCCCCTTAGCAGTGTATTTCAGTGGATCTGCCTGTTCTGCTCCTCACTCTGTCTCTGGTGAATTCTCTCACCCACCACACCTCTCTCTGGCTTGTACCCCAGTTCTTGTATGCATAAACTTTTTTTTTTTTTAAGTGGGATTATGTACTGAAACAAAGATAGTAGAATGGAATGGCTGTGAGGAGAGTCAGATGGTAATAGTCAGACCACAGATCCTTAAGTTAGGTTATAAGTTTCTCATAGAAACAAACAATACTTTCAGGATTATATGCATCTGTAAATACGGTGGAACAGTGATACACACCAAGTTGGTATTCAACTAATTAAGAATGTATTCTCTATCAGCTCTATTGACCATTTGGGCCTGGTAGTTCTTTGTTATGGGAGACTGTCTAGTGCACTGCACCCTGTCCTCAACACAGTAAAGGCCAGCAGCACCCCTCTCTTTCCCATTTTATAATATAAAATGGGGTTACGGGGACGGTTCCTATATACTGTTGCCTAGTAGCAAAATTACCTGAGTGAATAAAATGCTTCTTGAATTAAAGTTAATTTCTATGGACTATGCTTTCACCATCCTTTCACTTGTGTGGATATATCAAAGATGCATAAGAGATAAAAGAGTCCATCCAAGCCTAACTGTAGCCCAATCCAGCATTTCCCAGATTTTGTTTCTCAGAGTTCTAAAGAACTTCAGAACTGAGAAAGAGCAGGTAAAAGGGTAAGTACAAGAGGTGGAGATGGCAGAACATCACCCTTATTTAAACAAAACCATCAACAATTGTTAGGTGATTCTATATATAGCATTATTTGCATTGTTTAAAGCGTTAAAAAAGACTACTACCAGTAAAATGTCTTCTCTTCAGATATAAAATGGTTAAATTTTTAAATCTCAAGCAAGAATTACTTAACAGCTCTTTTTAATTGCTATAACACACCCAAATCCTTATTAACATAAACCCAGAAAAGAACTACTAAATACATTTGCAAGTTCAGGCATGTGTGCCCTTTATCTGTGCTCCTCTGTATTTATTTATTTTTGACACTAGCCAAAGAGAAATCAGGAAGAAATTGTATGGATAAATTAAGACCTCAAAGATCAGATTCAAGTCTCAGAGCTATTACTGCTACTGCCAGAGTTCAATCCCTCACCAGGCAGCTATACCACACATGGCTGAGCAGACCTCTCCAGTCCAGCACACTGCTGCTAGCACTGTAGATCAGTAAATCCACCTGTTCTGTGCCCAAATGTCTCTGATGAACCCTCTCACCTACCACACAACTAGCCTACACCCCAGTTCTACCTCCCTCCCAAAAAAAGAAAATAAAATAAAAATTTAAATCAGATTCTAAAATATAACACAAAGAAATTTAAACCCCCAAATTAGATAGCAAGAGCTTTTTTCAGGGCAGCTTACCCCATGCTGTGACTTTGTTTCTCCATTAGATTAAAACTATTAAAACAGTACTTTTATATTCTACTTTATACTTCCCTAAGCCAGTATTATTATTATTTTTTAAATTACAGTATAATCACATCTACCCTAAGATCACTTCCTTATTAAAATTATTTTTGTTTCTTTGAATTTCAGATACCAAAAGATGTAATTAAATTGGAACCAAAAGTTCCTACTTCTCACATAAGTTATGCATTTCTCAGATGAACATTTTCTATTTCTCTATTGATATTCACTATGCATACCAACATCCCTATTTGACTATAAAAGTATGATGTCATGACAAAACTGTTCTCCTTAAAACCTAATTTTTTTTTTTATAAAAGATTTACTTATTTGTGCATACAGAACTGGGGTAGAGGCCAGAGGGGCAGGAGTGGTAAGAGGATTCACCAGACAGAGTAGAGAGCAGAAAAGGCAGATTGATGAAGTGCACTGCTGAGGGGAGCTGCAGGCTAGACAGGAAAGGTCTGCTGTGCCATGTGGGTCACCTCTGGGGCGGGGATGTAACTGGTGCTGCAGTGGCTGCTGCTAAGTTTCAGTGCTGAGCTTTAACCTGTTGTGTCACCAGGGAGGGTCAGAATAAAATTCTTTTTTTTTTTTCCAGAATAAAATTCTTAATACATAACCCCAGCCCAAACCACCCCAATTCCACCTTCTCATCATTAGTCAGTAAATAATTCCACTTTTCACCAAGTTAATTCAGGCCAAAACTACATGTCATCTTTGGCTCCTCCTTTTTTATACAATGGCATCTAATACACTGGGAAAGTTGTTACCAAAGAATAAAAAACATTTATGATGACTAAATTTCATGTTCAAGGTTAATCTCCATATCTAAAGTACACACACATACACACACAAACACAACTAGAAATGGGGAGTAAGTATTCCTCAGTTACTAGGTCCATAATTTCTCACGCACATACCAACACCTAACCTTCCTCCTGTACTCTGTACCAGCCTCTTCACCTCCCAAATTAGAATATGGGAGCTATTCAACTCCTTCTCCCTCATCTCTTTACATACAGTTGGTCACCAAGTCCTGTAGGTTCTACTTCAAATCTATTTTTCTTTATTTCCTTTTTCAATAGGCAATACTTTCAGGTAGCTCAAAAATCTAAACACAGGAATGTATACTTTGAAAAGCCTTCATTGAAATATTGACACTATTCCCATCTTCCTCCCAGCCACAACCAGTAATCACCTTTACTATTCTCATAGGTACTCTTTCATTGTTCCTATAATTACCCAAAAATGTCAATACTAAATACACTGTTGTTCTGCACTTGCTCACAACACTTACTGGAAAGGTCATTTCCTGTTAGTTCACATAAAGACACTTAATTTTTTGTGCAGCTGCCTAATAATGCTATTGCATGATTTATCTTAGCTTATAGACACAGACACTGCTGCTATTATAAGCAAACTGCAATTAGAAACTGTTTAAATGGTTAATTTTATGTAAGTATGGGGTAAACTCCGGGGAGCAGGATTGCTGGAGCAAAGGTACATACAACTGTAATTTTGACAGATACTACCATATTATCAAATCTTTTTTTTTAATTTATTTATTTATTCATACAGAACTGGGGTACAGGCCATAGATGCGGAAGGTGAGAGGATTCACCAGGGACAGAGTGGGGAACAGAAAAGGCAGATCGACGAAGTACATTGCTGAGGGGAGCAGCGGGTGGGTCAGGAGAGGTCTGCCATGCCATGTGGGTCACCTCCGGGCCAGGCAGGGATTGAATTCATGTGGAAGTGGCTTAAGCTTTTTAGTGCAGTGCTTTAACCCGCTGCGCCACCAGGAAGGGCTCTATCAAATCATTTTTAAATTACTCTTCTCTCACAATTCACTTTGCCACATACTATAAGGCACAAATAATATAAGTACTCATGTTTTTATATAAACAATGTACCCCCTCAACAGACCTCACACCTTCACTACCACTTGTCCATCCTATTGTCAAACTGATCACTATTGCTAAATTTTTTAATATGCACTATGTTTTAATTTAAAACTTTTATTAAAGAAGACTGAAAAGGTTAAATTTCCCTCTGATTAGCCCTATCTCTATTACCAAAATCCAATCATCTACAACTCAATAATGAAATTAAGCACTATTTTCAGTTTAGTATTTATCATGCCAGATGCATGCCATATGCATGCCATATGCATGCACACCATCTCCTGAAAATATAGTTTTTCGATTTTTCTTATTTATATAAATGCTATATCTTACATACTGCTCTACAACTTATCACTCAGCAGTATATTTAGTCATATATTTAAATTGACACATTATTCCAAAATAAGAATATACTAGTTTACTTGTTCATTTTCCTACTTATGTTCAGTTTTGCTTATCTTTGCTATTATAAAGAATGCTGCACTTGTTCTCCTTAATGCAACCTGAACTTACATGTTACCTTTTGCACATATCCATATCCAGGTTCCTCTAATGCAGAAAGTGGACAGATTTCATTGAGAGTAAGCATTTTAAACTGACAGATACTACCAAGCTGCCTACATCAATTTATACCTCCAAACTGGTTATACTAATTTATAATCCCAACAATAGTTTGTCTTACTTATTATTTCTTCACAATATAGCCAATCTGAACATTACCAAGCTTTAAATTTTTGCCTGTTGCCCGCATTTTCTTCTATTTAATATGTATCTCTCAAATTACTAATGAGATTACATATCTTGTCAAATGTTTGTTAGTCACTTATATTTCCTCTTCCAAAAATGCCCTATACATAGTCTTTGCCTATTTTTCTGTGCCTCTGTTTCTTTGTTAGGTGTGCATTATCTATACTTGTAGTTTATTTCATATGATGCAAATATTCTTCCCAGTCTGCATGAAATGACTATATATTTTTTTAAGATTTATTTGTTTATGCATATAGAACTGGGGTGCAGACCAAAGGGGAAGGGTGGTGAGAGGATTCATCGGAGACAGAGTGGTATTTTGAATACTGTCATAGTCTTGAGCTGTGGCTTACTCCAGTTTATTAAAGTATCTTTAGATTACACCTAAAACATATATAATCATGTGTTTCAATTACATACAGAATATAGTAGAATTTAGCTATGTGTGTTAAAAATATCTTAGAATAGTTGGCCACTTACCATTTTACTTTACAGACAGAATTAGTCCTAAAATTAGTCTGAAATGTGAATCTCCCTTTTCCTCAAAAGGTCTCAATTCTCAAATTTACTGTAAAGGGGGAAAATTTTAATACTTAAAAAGGCTTCTTTTTGTACAGCATAGCCCATAAATAGAGACCACCTTCTTCTAGGACACAGTTGAGGAAACAGCAATAGGTTTCATCACTAGAGGAAAAACTGGCAGCATTGGACTGGTTGAAAAATGATCACTCTACCTCCCATAAGTTAACTTTGATAAGCAATTGTGATTGTATATAGTTTTCACTTAATTGCAAAATTCATTGAATAAGTTGTGACTTAATGCATTTCAGATCTTTAAGCATATGGTCAATGCTTCAGTGAAGCCTCATTAACATACACACATTCCCTTTGAATTTATATTCCAATAATACAGTTACCTACAATATCATTCCATCTCATGTTATTCCTTTATGTTGTTCTGCCTGAGAGGTCTTCTCTTTACCCCAGTACCTTACTAAGGATTCATATCCTTCCGGCACCCAATTCAGATACTACCTCTTCCAACAAATTCCCTTCGACCTTCTCAGCAAAAATGAAAGAATCACTTCTCCATCGTTCACTGTGCCCTTAACATATGGTTACAAATAAACATATTTATTTGCAAACTCTCCTCTCCATAAGTCTCAGAATCCAGGCAGGGTTTATCTTATTCCTATGCATATTTTAGGATCTAGCCATTTGTAGCACACCACTCAATAGTTTTTTAATTAAACAAGTCCTCTCTAGTTAGCACTAAAAACCCACTCACAAAAAGTGAAATTACAATCTTTAACTGAAAAATTTTATACCTAAAAGAATATGTGGATTATATTTTTAAAAGGCCATCTGTAGTTCAATTTTTCAGTTTATTTTAAGCAGACATACACTACAGATCAGTTTTTCAGTGTGTATCTTCATCCATTAGCAGACTGTGAAATCATTTTAAAAAAGAGCACATATCAAACATAGTAAAAGTCATGTTTCATAAAAACTTAGTTCCTGAATACACATACACACAGTAAGATGCATAAAGTAAAAAAACAAAATACATTTGTTTTTCTAGGGTCACAATAAAAATAATTTGAGAGCTACTTTCATAGTTGCTAAAAGGGTTCAGAGCAGCTTTCAATTAATAAAATGATATAATCAAGGGTGGATTCTTTGATAAAAGACATTTGAAGCATAACCTGGCTCGACACTACCTCTCCACATTTATTACTCTCCTTTATTCATTCTGTTCTAACCATAAGTCTTAGTAATTATTTGGAACAGGCCAAACATGTTCCCACTTCAGTCTTTCACATGTTGTTTCCACTGACTACTAAGTCCTTCATTTAAATTGCATGCTTTATCCCTCCCTCCAAGACATCCAAAAAGGGAGGCTTCCCAGACCACCTAAAATAGCAACAACCTCCCACCAAGCTCACCCTTTTCTTTCTTATTGTCCTCATTACCACCTGACATTTGTTTACTGTGCCCCTCCTCCCACCCCAACCCTAACCAAGTCTGTTCAAAGAAAACAGAGACTTTGTCTTCTGTTTTGTTCATTACTATAACACCAGAGATTACAACAGTGCCTGGCACAGGGCAAAGATTTCTGAATAGGTTTTGACAGGCAAGGAAAAGGAAAAGGAAGAACACATGGAGTTGTGACTGAGCATGGTATACTAGGGGAAACATTAGCTTGATAACCGTAAGGGGAAAGGAGTAAGTCTGAAGAAGCAGACTGTAATAAGAAGTTTGAAACCAGAAAGTAGACTTTGGACTTTATCCTGTAGACAATTGGGAGCCATTCAACATTTTGAGCAAACGGTGATCTATTTAAACATTTATTCAGCACATGTTCAACTCACTTTGGCACAATGAAGAGAGCAAAGATCAATAACAGCACATGTTCTTTCCTCTGGCTGTTTAGTAGCAATGGATTCAAAACTAGTTTTAGGAAAATTATTCCACCAACCACAAGTAGGATGGATTATAGGAAGGATACTCTAATTAAATAGAATAAGTAGACGATGCAGAATCCCAGAACTAACTGATGTAGTTAAGAGTAACTTAAAGAACTCTGCTGATTGATGGGTATGAAAGGAGAAGCATGCATAACAGAAAACTTTTAGATTTTAACATGATGATGATGAAACTAAAAGAAAAACAGAACAGGTTGGAAGTTGGATAATACTACATATAAAAGTGAATGGAAATTCCTTGAGCCCAATGGAAATATTCAGGCAACCACTGGAGATAGAGAACTGAAGGACACACACATTCAAGAACCACAAGCATATGCAAGAGTCACCTGAGAGACAAAAACAGCAGCAGAGGGCTAAGTGGTAAAAGTGACCACTAAGTGACAGTGGTAAAAGAGCAGCAAAGAAAACAGTGATCAGGAAGGGAAAACCAGGATGACACTAACATGAAGGGCAAAGGAAGAATGTTAAAAGCATGGGTGTAAATTAATAGTAATATATATGTTAGCTGAATAAAATCAGGACGAAAAGTGTGCCATCAATAAGAAGCAATATTCTGACTATGATGTTACAAGATTGCAATAGGGGAAAAGCAGTAAAAGAGCTGAGGGTAGCAACTGTGGTCTTAATTTTGAAAGGAAAATTGCTGGAAAAACACAGCAGTAGTTAATCAAAGTTATTTTTTCTCTCAGGTAGAAAGTCTATATATACCTGAAAGTAGGAAGGGAAACCATTACAGATATTACAGATGAGTTAAGTGTGGCAGCAAGGTTTCTAGAAAGGCAAAAGATCTTTTCATTCAATTTTACAAAATAAGATGAGTTGTCATGGTAATAATAAAAGAAAATGTTCAAGTTTAATTTTTTTTCCCAATTAAGTAGAAGTCAATGGCATTTTTTGAGGAAGAAGACATGTGAGACAATTGAAATATAGGTTAATAAAGTGACTGCAAGGAAGGAGCAAAGGCCCATTGGAATTGCTCAGCATAAATTGACAGTGGCCAAGAAATCTTCATAATTATCTACCTTTCTCTGCAAATATGTGTGACCTATGAAGGAAATTAGAGGAAACTGACGGTTGAAAGATTTGACAACAGGGACCCAGTAAAAAGGTAAATGATTGATGTCAAGTTCAAGCTCTATCTAATGAATGCAGGAATAAGCTAAGGGACAAAATTTGAGATCCCTATAAACAGAATGTATAAAAGAACAAAGGTAGAGCAAAGATGAAAGAATTCACACAAGTTAATCAAGATAAAAGGAAAATTTTAAAATAGATCACTTAATATACTATTTGCTATGGTCTGTACATTCTTGTGTCTCCTAAGTATGTTTGTTCTATGATGAACATTTCTAATCCCAAAGTGATGGTATTAGGTTGCGGGATCTTTAGGAGGTAATTAGTAGTCATGAGTGCAGTTTAATACCCTTTATTAAACATTATATCATTAAACTTTGTAAGTTTAATACCCTCATAACGAGACCAGAGCGCCCCCTTGTCCCTCCCACCACATGCGGATGCGAGAGAGACAAGTAGAACCAGAACCCAAGCATGCTGGCACCCTGAGCTTGGACCTGATGGCCTCCAGAACAGTGAGAAGCAAATTTCTATTATAAGCTCTGGGACTCTGTTATAGCAGCTTGAAGAGATAGACACTGTTTAACTTTTATTTTTTTCTGGTTGAATATGTGACAAGCACTACAGACCCAAGAGTAGAGGAATCAGAAGGGGTTGCACATCCAATAGTTTAATCATGAAGTGCCGTTATAATATTATGACCTAGGGCAAACATCAACCTCAGTTTTCTCATCTATAGAATGCAGGGCAAGTTAAAAGAAAGATATCATGATGGCCTCCACTCAGCTCCTTTAGAAAATCACTGGTAAACAATAGCAGAAATACCTTGTCTCTCAGATGTTAATAAGAAAAAAGGTAAATGTTTAGAACTTTCAAATCTGTTCTAAAAATAAATTTATTAAACTATGCAATAAATCCACAGTATTGGTGAGTATAGCATATTTTTTAATCAATAAAAATGGAGAGGCACATTTTCTGTTATCTTCTTTTTAATGTTTAAATCACCATGGATTATAAAGTTATACTAACATGAAAAAGTATATGTTTCAATATTCAAGTAAAATAGGACTCCAAGTTGAGTAAATACACTACAAATTCTTAGCTGCAATTTTAAAATAAAAAAAGCTCTGTTGTGGGCCCTCCCTGGTGGCGCAAGCTGGCTGCAGCCGCTTCAGTGTGATTTCAATCCCCGGCCTGGAGGTGACCCACATAGCAAGGCAGACTTCTCTTGAGGAGCCCACTGCTCCCCTCAGTATTGTACTTTGTCAACCTGTCTGTTCTGCTCCCCACTCTGTCTCTGGTGAAGCCTCTCACTGCCCCTGCAACTCTGGCTTGTACCCCAGTTCTGTATGAATAAATAAATCTTTTTAAAAAAAAAAAGCTCTGTGGGTCCTCCCTGGTGATACAAGCGGTTAAAGCACAGCAGTATGAAGCTATAGCAGCCACTGCAGCACAAGTTCGATCCCCAGCCAGGGGACTGACCCATATGGTGTGACAGACCTCTCCTGACAGCCCTCTGCTCCCCTCAGTACTGTATTGCAGTCAATCTGCCTATTCTGCACCAATATCTATTAGACCCTAGGGTTTTGTACAGTGGAGGTAACTTATAATTACTAACATTTACTGAGCTATTACTTTTGTTTCAGACACTGTTCTAATCATGATATATGAAATTACAATTACTCATCTAGTCTCCCAACCACTGAAAGGTAGGTATTGTAACTCTGCCCTTTTACAAAGGAGGAATCTTGAAGAACAAAAAAATTTCCTAAAAGCCACACAGTTGGAGTGACTACACTATGATAAATACATTTAAATATACATAAGGGCCTCCCTGGTGGCCTAAGGCGTAAGTCTCAACATTGTGAAGCTATCCACAGCCACTGCAGCACCAGTTTGATCCTGAAGCCAACCTACATGGAGCAGCAAACCTCTCCTGTCTAGCTCACTGCTCCTTGAAGCAGTGTATTTCAGTCAATCTGCCTGTTCTGCTCCCTCTGATGAATCCTCTAATCACCCACTCTTCCCCTCACCTCTGGCCTACACTCCAGCTCTTGTATGCATAAAAATCTTTTTTAAAAAATACACATAAAGGCCCTCCCTGGTGGCGCAGCGGGTTAAAGCACTACACTGAGAAGCTAAAGCCACTTCCGCATGAGTTCAAATCCCGCCTGCCCCGGAGGAGACCACATGACGTGGCAGACCTCTCCTGACCCACCCACTGCTCCCCTCAGCAGTGTACTTCGTCCATCTGCCTGTTCTGCTCCCCGCTCTGTCTCTGGTGAAGCCTCTCACCGCCCCTGAGAGGTACAGGCCCCTGGCCTGTACCCCAGTTCTGTATGTACAAATAAATAAATCTTTAAAAAAAAAAATACACATAAGATGAAGGAAACATAACAAAATAGAGAATTATTTAGGATAAATCTAGTAATAATTACTTAGAGTAGGATGATAAGGAGTCAGAGATTTTTTCCTATTTATTCTAGAGTGGTAAAGAATCTAAAAATTTTTTTAAATGATGCACTTCATGTACTTACAAATTCTTATTTATGTGCAATTATTAAGTCAGTGTACATAAACTGTAGAGTATAAAATCCAAACTCCTCAGCTTATATTACTGTTTAATTTTTTTTTAAAGATTTATTTATTTATTCATACAGAACTGGGGTACAGGCTAGAGATGTGGAGGGTGAGAGGATTCACCAGGAACAGAGTGGGGAGCAGAACAGGCAGAACAGGCAGATCGACGAAATACACTGCTGAGGGGAGCAGTGGGCGGGTCAGGAGAGGTCTGCCTGGCCCTGTGGATCTCCTCGGGGCAGGCTGCAATCGAACTCATGCAGAATTGGCTTAAGCTTCTTAGTGCAGTGCTTTAACCTGCTGAGCCACTATGGAGGGCCCCTGTTTAATTTTTTAAAGTAAACTATTAACATCTTGGGGGGCCTTCCTCGTGGCACAAGGGGTTAAATTAAAGCCCAGCACTACAAGCTATCAGCAGCCACTAAGGATCCCTGGTCAGGGAGGTGACTTAAATGGCCCAAGGACCTCTCCTGTCTCACCTGCTATTCCCCTCAGCAGTGTTATTTCAGTACATCTATCTGACTGTTCTGCTCCCCACTCTGTCTCTGGTGAATCCATCACCCTCCGCATCTCTGGCCTATACCCAGTTCTTGTATGCATAAATAAATAAAACTTAAAATATAACATCTTAATATCCCTTTAATTACAAGTAACACACCATAAAAAATTTTAATACAGAAGTTAGAAAGTGTGGATGAACAAAAAGAAAATAATCACCTATAAAACTATACTCAGAACTAAGTTTTTCATATAACCTTCCAGCTGTTGATATAT
>NW_004567124.1:18614357-18662106 GCF_000260355.1 Condylura cristata | reverse complement strand
CAGAACTGAGGTACAGGCCAGAGGCTCAGGGGCAGCAAGAGGCTTCACCAGAGACGGAGTGGGGAGCAGAACAGGCAGATCCACAAAGTACACTGCTGAGGGGAGCAGCGGGCGGGTCAGGAGAGGGTTGCCACACCATGTGGTCACCTTCCGAGGTGGGGGATCAAACTGGCATTGAAGCGGCTGCGGCCAGTTTGCAATGCTGTGTCCTAACCCATTGCACCTCCGGGGCAGGCGGGAATCGAACTCATGCGGAAGTGGCTTTAGCTTCTCAGTGCAGTGCTTTATCCCGCTGCACCACCAGGGAGGGCCAGCTGTTGATATATTTAATGTTAAAGTGGAATTGTGTTCTTAAACCTACTTTTTTCACTTGCCTATAATCAATATATTTCTTCATTTCTTTACATACTTACAACTTTTTAATAGCTAGACAGTACCACACTTTAGGGATATATCTAAAACTATTCTGTGAAACATTTAGGTTGTCCACGATTTTGAAGTATGGTGATCTGGAGGCAAACTGCTTGTGTTCATTTACTTTATCAATTAGCTTTGCTACCTTGAGCAAGCTACCTCATTTTTCTAGTGCCTGTTTCCTCATCTGAAAAATGGGGATCTCAGCTATGTCATTATTACTAAGGGGAACTAATATATTTATTTTACACAAGTGAAAAAAGTAGATTTAAGAACACAACTCTGGGCCCTCCCTGGTGGCGCAGTGGGTTAAAGCACTGCAAGCTAGCCACAGACACTTCAGCCCAAGTTCAATTCCCAGCCACAGAGGTAACCCACATGGCTTAGCAGACCTCTCCTGACCGGCCCTCTGCTCCCCTCAGCAGTATACTTTATTGATCTGCCTGTTCTGTTCTACACTCTCTCTGGTGAATCCTCTCACTGCCCCTATACCTCTCACCTGTACCCCAGTTCTGTATGCATAAATAAATCTTAAAATAAAAATTCCACTTTAACATTAACATTAATGTGTGTTAGTATATAGCTTTTACTACAAACAATAAATACTATGACTGGGGCACTCATAGCTCATCTCTGCACACATTTTTATTTTACCAAGATAACTTTCCTTAAATGCTAATTCCCATTATCAGCAAATATGCCCATTCTTAAGGCTTTTGAGTATGTCAAATTACAGCTTGCCTAAGTTTTCATCAAATAGCCTTGCTTAATAGTGAACACTATGAACTATGAACTATGATGGAGTTAACCACTTTGTTTCACTCAATTAAGTTTTGCTCTTCAGCTTTTGTATGCGCAAATCTAGAAGTATATATTAAAATCTAAAAACTGTAGACAACTGGTGCAAATCCTTGTTCAATACATCAATTCCTCTCCCTAAAACTTGAACTTGAAACTTGTCAATGACAAGTCGGTCCACCACCCAAAACCAACAAGTATCTTTACGCTTGGAGGTTTTTCTAAAAATGTGAAATCTGCCTTGTTTTAACTTCTATCCATTAATCACAGTTGGTTTGGGTCAGATAAACCTGTTCGATGTGACAGACATCCAAATCCATTAACAGCTATCCTTAGATAGCTTTCCTTCTTTAGGCAAACATCCCACTTCTCAAACTGCTCATTTCCATTCCCCCAAAGGTCAGCAACCCCTAGACATGCTCTGAAGCTCAGTGATTCTTTTTTTTTTTAATTTTATAATAGTTTAGTTTTACATATTTTTGTGCATTGTCCCATCTCAGTTGCAATCTCCTAGGGCTTCCCATCACCAAATCACCCATGTGCCATCACCATAGTCCAGTTCATTTCCCTCCCCCCACTATTGTAAGTTCAGTGATTTTTAAACCTCAGTGTCTATCAGATCCTTTTCTACTTAAGTATGGGCCTCCATGTTGTTCTGTTGTTTTTTATTTTTTAAATTGGCTCTTCAGATGATTCGGTTATGAATGAGAAATGATGCAAGATCCCATTTACAATATATTATGCTACCTAAAAAGCTGACCTAATACCCCAGATATAATACAAAACCAGTCACAATAATGTAGGGCAAACACATTTTT
This sequence comes from Condylura cristata, assembly GCF_000260355.1. Classification (NCBI taxonomy): domain Eukaryota; kingdom Metazoa; phylum Chordata; class Mammalia; order Eulipotyphla; family Talpidae; genus Condylura; species Condylura cristata. The sequence goes on along the minus strand of NW_004567124.1, from coordinate 18,660,076 downwards.
TCCTAAGTGGTCTTCTACCAACTTCAAAATAACATTTTCTAATGATACTTGCTTTGATTTATATTAAATGTACAATTAGTTAAAATGATCATCTTTTTCAGTTTCTAGTTGTGTTACCACTTAGGGCCATTTAAAAAGTAAGAGAGGGCCCTCCCTGGTGGTGCAGCGGGTTAAAACAGAGCACTGAGAAGCTAAAGCCACTACTGCATGAGTTCGATTCCCGCCTGCCCGGGAGGAGATCCACATGGCGAGGCAGACCTCTCCTGACCCGCCCGCTGCTCCCCTCAGCAGTGTACCTCGTCGCTCTGCCTGTTCTGCTCCCTTCTCTGTCTCTGGTGAATTCTCTCACCCTCCACATCCCTAGCCTGTACCCCAGTTCCATATGAATAAATAAATCTTAAAAAAAAAAAAAAAGTAAGAGAACTAGGACTAACTAAAAGTTTTATATTTTTACTTCCAAATGTATCCCATACATATGGATTTACTTTCAGTAATCATTTCATGCCTACTTCTACACTTTTGTCAGAGACATACTTAGCCCAAATAAAGGTGCATTAGTCCATCCAGTAAATTGACAGCTGATTGTACCAAAGTAACTTCCCTGTAGAGCACACTGAGGAAGAACTAATAGGTCCACCTTCTAGAGAGAATGATGGAACAATCCCCTTCAGAAAAGTTAATACTAACTACAAATCATTGCCATAGAAACCTGATCACTAGGTGGAAAGCCAAAGAAAAAACACTCATTAGCAAACTAAACTGCCAATGGGCCCTCCCTGGTGGTGTAACAGATTAAAGCACTATTACTCTATCAACTACTGCAGCATGAGTTCGATTCCTGGCCAGGGAGGTGACCCACATGGTATGGCAAACCCCTTCTGACCTGCTCGCTGCTTCCCTCAGCAGTGTGTTTCACTCCATCTGCGTGGTCTGCTTGCCACTATCTCTAGTGAATCCTCTCACAGACCCGCCCCCCCACCTGTATCCCACTTCTTACCTGCATAAATAAATCTTAAAAAAAAAAAAAAACTGCCAAAAAAAACTTGTTTTATTAATGTTTATAAAGTAACAGACCTGGAGCCCATCAGTGAGTTGATCCACATTTGAGATACTACACCCTCAAAATGAATTCATGACTCAAAACTTCATGTAATAACCTAAATTCCTCATGACTATTTGCTTTACCTGTTATTAGTTTGATTAATGAGGAACAAGGTATTTAAGGGTCCAAAAAAAAAGATGGTCTATGGTTGATGAGGCCTATTATAAACTTTTATTAGAGATAGAGACAGGGATGACAAATCAAATTCAAGTAACCAGGATTCAATCCAATATTTATTTTCATTTGAACAGCAAACATCAAAAATATACCTGGCGTTTTCTAACAATTACATGAAGAATGACCAGGTGCTTCCTGTTGATAGAACAGTAGAGAACTAGGCTGACAGAATCAGTGTGGAGTTCACAGAAACTGGAAATTAATTTAGCTTCATTTCAAAATCGATGTACCGAAGTTAGGCCTTAAGTGTTCACATGTGTCATATAATTTTTGCCTTCCCAAACCAGAAAACCCAAGACTGATATAAAAAACAAGGAAACTCTTAACAATAAGAGTACGTTTCAGATACTACAAAAGTATAATTTCATCAAAGTTATCGCTACAGGATTCTTTTTATATCTGGCGCTTCTTTGGTGCCTTCAAACTTTTCTATCTTCCAAATTACATTTATAAATTTACAAGCATATCTACTATGGAATTCAAGTTTTACTTAAGTACAATAAGAGTTGTGAAATTAAAAATAAGTTTAATCACTTAAAATATTTTCAGCTTCCAGATTCTTCAGCATTCAACACAACTTGTAAAATGTTTTTGCAGCTAAATTCCAAAATTTAAAAAGAAAATTGGTCCTACAAAGTCAAGATTCAACCTGCTTATCAGAATTTTTAAAAAGGATCCTGTATAATATGGCTATTTTACTTGTACTGTAGCCTGATACAAAGATACAGTTCTCAGCTTAAAAAAAAAAAAAAAAAAAGGAACCAGTATACAGTGGAAGTTAGGTAGTGTGATGACAAGACGCACGTAGAGTTAAAAATCTAGCTGTCCTATATTTAACCAGGCATTAAAAAGACCTGCTGAAATGCAAAACAAAGTCACTCTTGACTAATACGTAAGTAGCTTCATATTAACAAATTAGGATTTATTTTTCGCTATGTTTTGAAAAAAGATATTTTTAAAGAAAAATTATGCTCTCTATGGCTTCCTTAAATGAAAGGTTAAGACTGAAAGTGGATCGAAGCTGAAGGTTTTATGTCAGTGAGAAAACAAATGTAAACCAAGTTGGGTGGGTCTAGATGTGAGATAAACTGTCTGCAAAAAGGATTTTTGATCACTAATCTATGCATAAATTACATGCATTTTTAATTCTGAAATAGCAAATAACTTTACCAGGATTATTCGTGGACACCAAACATTTCTCTAGATAAAAAAAAATTGTGCTGCAGAAAGTTTCCTAGTTCAAAGTTAGTTCCTTCGTCAAAGGTAGAAATATCAAGACCGAAAGCTTTATGTCAATGAGACAAAACTTAAACCAAGTTGGGTGACCTGTGAGATAAAAGTAAACAATGTGCAAAGAGAATTTTTAACCTCTAACTTCTGCCTAATAAATTACAACGCATCTTTAATTCTGAAATGGCAAATAACTTACACATGGCTCACTTACTGACTACATGAAACCTTTTTCCAGCTAGAACTTGAACTTCAAAAAGTAACTTGCCTGAATGGAGACAGCAAATCAGTGTCCGGAGAGAGCACTTAAAAGTATTTCCTCATTACCGAGCCCCCTTCCGAAGGACTGTGGTCTCGGCCCCTCTTTTTGAACAGATGTCAGTTCGCCACAGTCCAATCAGGTTTAGAGCAAGAGTATGTGTACTAAAACAAGCTTAAAGTGGGGAAACACACAAAGCAGGCCTCTACCATTCCTCTGGTTTCAGTTTTCACGAAGCACCCGAGGCTAGGCACGCTGATTCAACACGGTAGGAGCTTCAAGGAAGCACACTAAATGCACACTGATGAACTACTGTGCCCAAGCACAAATGACCTTGCAAAATTCTCAACTTCTGTCCCAAAGGCGTGCACCCACAGGTCCCGACAGCCAAGTCCCGGGAGCCTAAGTCCCGAGCATCCAGAACCGCAGTCTTCGCCCCCTCAGGGCCTCGGGTCCCCGCGGCGCAGGCAGTAGCCGAAGCGGCCCCACGCGGGCCGGGCCCGGCGCTCCCGTTAACCCTGTCCCGGCCGGACGCTCTCGCCGCGGCCCGAGGTCCCGTGGGCCTCGCTGCACTGCGCGTCCAAGGCCAGCCGCTCCCGCAGCTCCGTCCCGGTTCCGGGAGCCCGGTGGGATCATCAGGCCGCCAGACAAAGAGGCAGGCGGCTCCCGGGGCAGCGGCCGCCCGGGCCAGGCCGCGCCTGACTCCCTCCCTCTCCCGCCCGCCTCCCGGTGACTGCGGAGCCCCCGCCACCCCGACCCGACCCCAGGCCCACCCTGGGGCCGCGGCTCGGGACCGGTCTGGCGGGAAGCCGCGGCATGCTGGGGCCGAGGAGGGGGCGGCGGCTGCCACCATGTCTGCCCGCCCCTCCCAGAAGCGGGGTGCCCGCGGACAAAGCGCCGCGGCGGTGCGGGCGGAGCGGGCGCCCAGGCCGACCCCGCCGACCCCCGCGGAATAAGCGGGGCCAGGAGCCCCGGAAACCCGGCGCCTTAATGCAATAAACAGGAAATCGCGGGGATGATCTGGGTTCCGGGGGAAGTGGAATTATTTTTTACCAGCGAAGAGATCAACTTCCACATCCGGTGGTAACAGGGCCCTACACAGACCCGCACTGACCTGGAAAAGCTTCGGGAGCGGCGACGGGGGAGCAGCAGGAGGTGGTGCGGGGACCCGCAGGCGCCTCGTACCCGGACGGGCTGACGCGGCCCCGCTACACACAAAGCGCTTCAGCTGCACAGGGCGCTATTTTCCGAAAATGCCGCGTCTGGTCGGCGCCCAAAATCCCCACCGAAAAGTCCCCCGTGCTGCGCGCGGAAGGACACATGGTGTGCGAGTGAGTCAAAGCTCCCAGCATCCCTCCCGGACCCGGCCCTCGTTAACCCACAGCCGAGCCTTTCCGCCCCTGCCCTCTTCACAAGATCCCTCTCCCACCCACTCCCTGGCCCCATTCCGGCGGGAGGAAAGGGGCGAGAAGGTCTGATTTTTGTTTTTAACGGAGAGGAGGGAAATATGTCATTTGTAGAGTTGCGGCCACACAAAGAAAGCGGCGGAATGATCCGCTTTCAGCGACCGCAAGTCCCGGCTCGCCCGGCGCCTGCGCGGCACGGGGGAGGGAGCTGCGGCCAGCCATGTGCGCCGCGGAGTGGCCCGGCCGGTCGCGGGCCTTCCCGCGTCTTTCGGGGAGGCTGGGAGTTAGGAAACTAAGTTGCGTGCGCGGATCTTCGTCATGCGACCTGACCTCTGAAGGACTGGGAATGCGGACGTTTTTGAAATTAAGACTGTTGAACCTCGCAGAGTCCTGGAACACGGAAGGGGATCTGTTAGGCTAGGGTTGAATTTAAATTGGCTTTAGCGCCAGGTAGGCCGACTTGGGACAGGAGTCGCTTTTGGGAGAAGGATCGAAGTTTGTCCACCGCTTCGTATAAGTTGGGCAGTTAGGGTGGTGATGGAGACGCCCATATAAACCTTTCGTTTTTTAATATACCGAATATCTCATAGTTATAGACTTCTATAACTGTTGCTCGCCGAATTCCCTTGGATGTTTTTCCGAGCCTGGAAATCAAGATTATCGTGATTTTTTTCCCTTAAATAACAAGTGTCCTTGGAGATGGTGACTGGCAAAGGATAAGCGTTGTGAGTTTAATTTACATGTGATACTTTGCTGAGAAACCCAACACACATTGATGTGTTTTCAACAGGAACCTACCCAACCTGCTCACGGGCAGCTCTTGGCATTCAAGAGTTTAATCCAGGCAAGCTGACAAAGCTAAGCGAAACCTATGTTACCCCCTGATTTTGTGTGGCTTCAGATAAGTGATCTTTCCCCACTTACCCTTTTGTGACAGTGATGTAGTAAAGATCTAGGAAGTGCATGTAGCTTATTAAATCATGGTGTCTAAAGTAGAAGCAAAGTAAATGGCATATGAGCCAGGTTCTGTTTAATAGTTTAATTACTTTGGTTTATAAACTCGTTTTTTATGTCATGTACGTTAAACATTGCATTTGAGTGAACAGTCACCTTATGACAGCTCTAGACTCATTAATTTGTGCTGTAGGATGCAAACCAGTAAATGGGTATCTGTCAGATTTATGATGAGGGTGAACTGCTAAATACTTAAAATCCCTAGAGGGGGAATCTTTTACCTGGGAGGGAAGAATGGAATGGCTCTGAAGAAGCAATTAGCTTTAATAAGAGAATTTGGAAAGGAAGCAAATTAGGAGGTGAACTGTGGAGTTAAGATACTGCTGTTTCAAAGTGCTTAGTAGTTTCTGAAGAGGTCTAAGAATTTGAATGCCATGTCTGAAATTAACTTTTGAGAATGGAGAGGAAACATTTGAGAGATACTAGGTAGAAGCATCATAAGATTGCATTTGTATTTTAGATCACTCTTACAGAAAACAGTTTGGAGAAAACAGTAATCTGAGAGAGCAATAATGTAAACTGAAAGCGGAAGAGATGAAGATTTACCAAAGCCCATTATGTAAAGCTTGGCAGTATGGTTGACTGGATAAGGGAGTGACTGAGAGGGGGCTGTCAAAAATGACTGAGTTGTGTGAGGTGGGAGGGAAGAATTATAATATCTTTATTGAGATTAGAGTGTTAGAGGAATACTTGTTAGTGATGAAAGAAGATGCTATTTTAACCATGTAGAATATGAATTGCTTTAGAGCCAAGGAAACAAAAAAATGTTAAATAATTAGATACTTATTTAAGTTGTGTCAGTGACACCCACCCATCTTGTAAGTGGTTCTTTTCCATGTGCTGGAATAGATTAAGCAGCAATAAGACCATAAGATTTCTGCTGCTGTTTTTAGTGAAGGGAACAGACCAGAAACAAGTTTTAGAAAAGAGGAAAGATAATATTCAGTGATATGTTCCCTGAAGAAAATAGGGAAAAAGAAAGGTATTTGGATAAAGCATTTCTTTGTGGGAAGAGAAGAGACAAAACCTTGGTGCTTGATCCAAAATGGCCTCACTGGTATTGTATTTTCTTTATCAAGAAGTAATGGCAGTAAGTTAACAGCAGTACTGAAGGCCAAAGGAGATAGAAGGTAAAATAGTAGGGTGACCAAGAGTTGTGCTTAGCGAGGTGCGTGGTATGACTGATGTCTAGAGACCAAAGAAAGAAATTAGAGATGAAGTCTGCAATTTTGGTAAGTTTAAGTGCCCAAGGTGCTAGCCATTGAAGTATTTTAGGGATGGAGTAACATAGATAGTAGTAGTGTAGATAAAGTAGATGATTGAAGATACATTTTATGATTAGAACTGACCTATTTTGCAAAGAAACAATGAAAAATGTGGAAAAGAAAGGAATTGAAAATGATTCCTAATTTTGGAGTATGGTTGTCTTAAGTCAGCACTTTTCTAAAGTTCAAAAAAAGAAAGTGAAATTAACTTCACGGTCTCTTTTTTAGTCCAGTATATAGAGTAGCATCATTTCATGTCATCAGTATAAAAAAGTATTAAGTACTTTTAATGTTTTATATTCTTTTTCATTACTAAGAAAATGGGTATGTATTTTATATCATATCTCAAATACTTGATTTTATAAAATTTACAATTGAAAAAGATTCACATACCTGTCATTACATACATGCAAAATTTTTGCAGTAATTGAGTTATATATCGGATTTTTTGAAATTTAATTTTAAATTACAGTTAAGATATAAAATGTCAATTCCTAAATTACCTATGTGTGGCTAGTTGCTACTATATTGGATAGTGCTGTCAAGTGAAATAGAGAATGGAAAATCAGACTTATTAAGTTCTGTGGTTCAGGCTGAAAGGTCTTGGGTACATATTAAAAGATTTGGATCTTATCCTAGAGATAAGGAGAACAATGCGTGGTTTTTGACTTAGGGTGCTACGCCATTTCTAGCTTGAGGCTAGAATAAGGCCACTAGGTGGCCAGCTGATGACTCAAAAACAAGAGCAACCTTTAGTTTAGTCTCCAGGTTCCAGACTCTGATCTCAGCCCTTCAAACTCAAATTAAAGTAGTCCCATTAAAAGGTTGCTCCATAGGCCAGTTGAGAAGAATAATTTAGAAACTGCTCCACCATTAACATTTTATGTGTAGACCTAACACACAGGCTTATATTTTCCTTTTCTGGTAATTTCTGTATTTTATAAAAGTGTGTTGTTTTAATCACACATAATTTTTCAGTCACTGCTCTAGAAGTGCTGGAAGGGAATCAGGACTAAATTCCCAGACTTACCCAAATACAGGTGTCTTTTTCAATTTATAATGAGAAATAATAGCTAAGAGAAGAATGGACTTCTGTTCAGTCTCTTCCCCCATATAGAAATGGAAAGCTACATGAAAATAACCAGATTTATAACAGCTTTTATTAAATGCTTCCTGTGTATTGGCCTATTACATATATTGCCACAGTTAATCCTCATTGAAACACCGTAAGATTATTAGTACTAGCCCAGTTCCTTTGAGTGAGCTGAACCTCAGGTAAACTTAATAACATGTTGAAAGTTAACACACTGGTAAATGTTAGAGATAGGATTCACATACAAATCTCATTCCGAAAATACTGTTCCTACCACTATTTTTGCCATTGTAATCTTATGGTAAATTACCTGGCAAACAACTTTACCTTGTTTTTGGAGAGAATGAACATGAAACTGGCTGCATTACATAATCTCCCTGAAAGTTCATTCATTCATTTAGGGTAAGAGTATAAGAGTTGTATTCTAACAGGGTCAGAAAATTTTATTCATTTTACACTGGAGATATTCTGGCGTGGCTTCTATCTAGATTTTACAGGCTCCCACAAATAATCAAAATAAACAATGCAATAGAAAAATGTGTGCGAGACTTTCTTAACTGTCCCTTCACAAAAGATGTTATCTATAATGACAAAGATAAAAAGGGGCTCAACTCAAATCATTAGGGGGAATGCAAATTAAAATTACAATAAAAAAACTGCTACACATCCACAATATTGGCTAAAATGCCTAGAGTTGGAGCAGTTCAAACTACACTACTGTATATTAATGTGACCACCTTGGGAAATTCAGAGTTTGAGAAATAATTTTGGAGGACTAATACTTAGGGATAATTCAGAGAGCTTCTGGGATCTAGTAATTTTGTGTTTTTTTGTCTGACTGGAGGTTATAGGGATGTTTACCCTGATTCAATGAGTTGCAGCATTTTGGATAGTTACACTTTTAAATATTCCATACACTTCATGGTTTAAAATTTTTGCTTGAGTTAAGGTTGGGCCATGCTGGTTATAAGTTATCAGTTATTCCTTAGTTGATTGAGACAATCTCTGTCTACATTACAAGTGTGAAAAAGTAAGGAAGTCCTGTATTCTGGGGATGGCAGTGGTGAAGGAGAGGAAAGATAAATGCAAAAGTAACGAAAGAACATAAGGTGGTATGGGCAGGTGAAAGAGCGTAACAGGGCCCTCCCTGGTGGTGCAACGGGGTAAATCCCAGCACTATCTACAGCCACTGCAGCACAGGTTTGATCCCCAGCCAGGGAGGTGACCCACATGACACGCAGACCTCTTCTGTCTCATGGGCTGCTCTCCTCAGCAGTGTATTGCAGTCCATCTGCCTGTTCTCCCTATTCTGTCTCTGTTGAATCTTCTCACTGCCCACACCTCTGGCCTATACACCATTTCTTATATGCATAAATAAATCTTTTTTTTAAATGCTTAACAGTAGGACTAAGGAGGTCCAGTTTCAAGTCTTAATTGAGTTTTAGTGTAAATTCCAACCCTTCTGGGCATGACTCCTCCCTTGCCTTCATTTCATTTTTTTCACCTATGGGGTAAAGGTAAGAAATAGTTGATATAACTGATGTCTTTTCATTTTAAACCCTTTGTAAGCTACTAAAATGCCATATAAAAGTTTTACTGATTTCTTGATTCCAAGTGAGAGCAGGGAAGGAGTTAAAGATAATTGCGATTTTGAGACGGGAGTAATGGAGAGGATACTGACAGCATAAATGAAATTTTAAAAAATCAAGAGAAAGAAGCACATTTAGAGAAAGATGGCATTCATTTTCATACATGTTGGGTTTAGGATCATGCTGAAGCTGGGTGGGACCATTAAACAGATAAAAGCTTGAGATTTGGTACTTTGGGGGGAAAAAGGTCAGAATTGGTGACAGAAAATTGGAAGTTCTCTATATGAGGGTGATAATTAAAACTGGGAGTGAGTGAAATAAGTAGGAGTGAATATAGAAGAGTACTGAGGGCAGAAGGGGAGAACTAAAGGAAAAAAAAACTGACACTTAACTGAACACCTACTAAACTGCCAGCTGGTCTACACTTATCTCGGTTACTTCCATCAAATTTCAAGGGTAACCAATTTAACCTCATGTGCAGTACTGTTTTGGAGACTAACAAGATGAGGAACCACCATCTAAAAAGAGCTTGACTCCAATTTTTGGGCCCGCCTGGTGGTGCAACAGTAAAAGTGCAGCACTATGACTCATCTGCAGCCACTGCAGCATGAGTTCAATTCCTGGCCAGGAAAGTGACCCACATGGCCCAGCAGACCTTCCTGACCTGCCCGCTGCTCCCCTCAGCCGTGTATTTCAGTCAGTTTGTCTGTTCTGCTCCCCACTCAGGCCTGTACACTAGTTCTGTATGTATAAATAAATAAATCTTTTTAAGTTTAAAAAAGCTTGACTTCAATTTTATATAATACACAACAACATTCCTGGACAGTCAGGTGTCTCATAGAAGTCCTTGGGGAGAACTTGAGTCAATGTAACATTAAGTCCTAACTGTTGAAGTTTTGTGATTTGTGTCTAAGAGTTCTAGAAACAAATGCAGAAGCACCCTGTTTGTTGTGTTTCTGGGAGAGTGGGTAATCAGACAAACATTTGTGTTCTCTACCATGGCAATAAAAAACAAAACAAGATGGTAACTAAAAGTCTATGTAATGAAAACAAAGAAATACTATTAATCTTGCTACTCTTCCTAACCAAGTTTTAAAGCTGAAAACTTGATAAAGAACAAGTCTGACTGTGTGATTCAGTGTCATTTGCTGCCTTGTATAAAACTGTCTTCAATGTCAAGAATGGTATGGGTCTCACAGTGAGAAACACTGGAATGGTATGTAACTATTTTCATATTTAAAGTACAATTTCAGTCACCTGAAATTCTAAGGGAAAAGATTGAGATGACTGCCAGCCAAGGCCATTAAAACTACAATGGGAGATGATTTCTTCCATCATTCCTGCAGATGCCTATTGGATAACAGCAGTATGTTGACAAACTTTAGATGCATCTACTACAGTTATGAGGAAGACTTTCCCCTTCTGGTTTCATTAAATTTAATTTACTATTAAAATAATATTTTAACATTGAAGAAAAACATTCTGACATTCACTATGGAAATAACATTTTATTTATGGCCCTCCCTGGCAGCACAGTGGGTTAAAGTGCCACTCTGCTAAGTTAGCCTCAGCCACTGCAGCACTGGTCCCATCCCGGCCGGAAGGGGACCCACAGGCACAGCAGACCCATCCACTGCTCACCCTCTGCTCCCCTCAGCAGTTTACTAAAGTCAGCCTGCCTGTTATACTCCCCACTGTCTGGTGGATCCTATCAGCCCCCCACCCCCACACCTCTGGCCTGTACCCCAGTTTTTAAATGCACAAATAAGAAACCTTAAAAAAAAAACCCTTTTAACACCACACTATAATTACTGGTTTCTTTCTGCATGGTTTTATATTTACAAATGACTGATTTGTAGATTTCAGGCAAACAAACGGCTGCAAAATTTTAAGCTACCCACAGGAATATGATGTCATTCATTCTTTCCTACCCTCTCTTTCTGACTTCTAGAGAAGACCTCCAGAGAACCAGTGGAGGGAAACAAATTCTTTGTCCACATCACTGATCTCAGTGTTTCCCAGAAGCACTGATTTCCAGGAATTGATTAGGCACAACCACATCACTGAACCTTCCATTTCACTTCTGAGACTGAACAGCTGTATTTGGAATATCTTGTTTTCTTTTTCTATTTTAAGGAAGGTTGCATATAATAACTATTGGTGAATGACAGCTTCCAGCCAGTCTTTTAAAAATTATGTGTATAGGTAACCCATCCACTGGTGAAAAACTTCTTAAACATCATAATTGCTTTCTCTCCAATGTAACCTCTACTCTTATTTTCTTGGGTAGTCTTCCAAAGCTTTTTTCATACTTATGTGTTTAAAGAAGTTGTTTTATTTCTCCATTTCTGTATAAAAGGAAGGAGCACATATACTTTTTAGTACCAGCACTTAAAATATCTCAGGCTTTTCAATCTTTCTTACCTGCAGATTATATAATCTCTCACTACCCAGTGGAGCAACTTAGAGTTTTTTAACTTGTATTCTACTCAGTGCTTGGGTGAGAATCTTTGTACATAAATATTTTTTTTTCTTTATATTTAAGTATTGTCGTTTCCCCAAGTGGAATTCTTCTACAAAAGAGCATGTGTATTTTTAATTTTGGTAATTACTACCATATTGCCATCCATGTACCAAATATCAGCACTGCCAACAGACTAGACTATCACTAAATTTGGGGATTTTTTTCCTGCCAGATTTTGAACAGATTTTTTCAAGTTCTACCTAATACTTTCTGAGCCAATAACAGTAATTTGGGTAAACTGGGAGAAGTGGAGTTCAGTTTAAAGAAATGTTTGTTACAGTTCCTGTACTACACACCCACACCTAGTGAAAACAGGGTTACTCATACAGCCAGCAGCTTGGAAGCATGCCAAAAATGAACATAAATAGCTCCACCTACATTTTTTTTTTTTTAGCAGATCTAGAAAGATCCTTGGGCCTTTGTCTGAGTTGCATAGAATTAATCTGCTAAAATGGAGGAAATTATTCATCTAATGAAAAATTTTTCTAAAAGCAGGCAAAAATAAATCTTAATTAAAGTTGCTTTAATCCTGAGGTGGCACAGGAGGGAGAAAGTAGGGATATTAGGCTGTCGGTTCCATCTGAATTGATAGACAGGGGGTGTCTGTCAGGGTGGGAATACAGATTTCTAGGAATGATGATCTTAGTTACTTGGAGACAGAGTAACTTAAAAAAGATGTGACATGCTAGCTTTCAGACTTCAAATTTTTATTTTATATATTTGTGGGTTATAAACCAGTCCTTCCACCCCCATGATTGTATGTTACTTTTCTCCAGAGAGTAAGTAATACATACTGATATTTCACTTCTTAGGAGGAAAAACTTCTGTAAATGCCTTCAAGGAGTGCTTTTCAGCAAAAATGCTGAATTACTCTGAAACATGCACTAACTAAAAGTTCCCATTGGTACGGGAAGTCTTAAGTCTTAATGGAATGGTATTTGGAGAATAGGTCTTTAGGCATTAATGAGGGGTAATTAAGGTCATGAGAGTGAGCCCTCATGATGAAATTAGTGGCCTTATAAGAAGAATAGAGACATGTCAGCACAAGACAACAGGGGAACATGGGTAAAGGCCACGTGAGGACACAATGAGGAAGCCTTCAGCAAGCCATGAAAGAGCTCTTAACCAGGGACTGAATCAGCAGCACCTTGGCCAAGTATGACTTGGTCTTGGAACTGTGAAGAATACATTTCTGTTATTTAAACCAGCCAGTCTTGTAGTTTGTTACAGCAACCTGATTTGAATAAAACAATGGCATTTGTTTTCCACATACTTATAAAGATCCATCCATATTAACAGCAGCTAACATAGTCTTTATACTTTCTGCACAATTAGCAACAATGACCTCTTTAGGAAGGGCAAGTGGACTTAACCGATCTTCCTTAACTTAAAATGGAGTTACATCCCAGGAAAGCGACCAAAAGTTGAAAATACCGTATGTCAAAAATGCACTTAATACAATTAATCAAACCAGACATCATAGCTTAGCCTACCTTAAATGTGTTCGGAACATTTAATCTTTAGCTGGGTAAATCACCTAGCAAGTCAGTTTTATAATTAAGTGTTGCATATTTCAGACACAGATGGTTATTTTATAGACAAGGTAGGATGTGAAAATGCAATTCCAAAAAAACTACTGGCAACAGTAATTAACTGGAGTGTGAGTTATTTACTGGTGTGATCACATGTCTGCTGTTACTTTCTATTTACTATCACTGCCCAGCATCAGGGGACCCTGTTGTCTTGCCTATTACTGGCCGAGGAAAATTCAAATTTGGAAGTACACTGTCTATTTATCTGGTGATTGCTTTCACACCATTATAAATCCAAAAATTTAAATTATTAATTTTAAGTAGAAACTTCATAAGTCAGCAAATCCAGATTTTTAAAGAGTGATTAATTTGCATTTAACAAGTGACTTGTAATTTGGAATCCTGTTTCTAGAATTGAAATAAAGCATTATTGCACATGTTAGCTCACTCAGTAAATGGGCTGTAAATATTTACAAAATTGGTGATTGACTGGATTTGATGATATCAAGTGATAATATTTTGTTAAATTATGATGGTTTGTCAGGCGAGAAAATAACAAAAATAATGAACAACCATATACCAGAGACATTCTGTGGGGGCGGAGTGGGGAATGGGATCAAAAAGGGGGGGGGGGGAGGGAAGGGAGGGAAATGCACGGGACTATGGTGGTGGCACAGGGGTGATTTGGTGATGGGAAACCCGCAGGGATTACAATCGAGATGGAAAAAAAAAAATGTGCAAAATGATGTAAAAATAAACTTTGTAATAAAAAAAATTATGATGGTTTGTTATATCAATAGTCTTGTGATAAATAAGATTTTTAAAATAATCTTAGAAATATATTGAAATATTTAAAAGGAAAATGATATTTGGGATTATTTCAAAATAATATGCAACAGCACAAACTGTTGACTACAGAAGAAATGAGTTGGAGGAATCATAATTATAGAAACCAGATAACTATATGAGGTTCTTTGGATGCTGTCTACTAAATATGTTGAAATTTTCTAGAATAAAAAGATTTTAAATAATTTATGAGTGTGTATAACTAATGGCTACAAATAAACTTTTCATTTTCTTCCCTCCAGTCTGAATGATTCTGTTGCCAGCTGAAGTTAACAGAATCTTCAGCTTAAATGTCTTAACTAGAATGGAAAATGCATTAGCATTTTGGATTTGATTGACCAAATGTTTGTTTATTGGCAGCTACTAAGTAGTAAAACTCCCATAATTTCTCATTTAATCTGCAAATGTAGGTAATGTCCCCATTTCACAAAGTGTAGATTAAAGTGATAAATGTGTAAAAAACAGTAAATTAGCATTTTCCCCCATTTGATCCACCTTCCAGAATTTATGTTGAATTTGTTTATCCATACTGCTGCTCAGATATGAAGAACTATCCTTTCTCCCTTGCTGATCTTTTACAGTGAAAGCCTGGCAAAGCAGCTAGACAGACTCACTGTGAAAATGTGAGCAATTCTGAGAACTTTTCCTACTTTCCTGATAAGCAGCCAGAGTCCTGATAAGCAGGTGGGGCTCTTCAGAAACTATGATACAGTGAACTAAAAGTCTAGACCTAACTCACCAAAACTCTGATTCTTAATTCATTTTGTTAAAGAGGTATACCAAGCAAATCAGGAGGAAAAAAAAAAAAACTATAAAACTTAAGGATGAACCATCTGGACCTCCTAATAGTACAAGGGTTGAAGCAAAGCACTGTGGGGATGTCCTAAACCACTGCAGCACAAGTTTGAGCCCCGGCCAGAGAGGTGACCCACATGGCCTGGCCGACCTCTCCTGACCCACCCACTGCTCCCATCAGTGGTGTGTTTTGATGGATCTGCCTGTTCTGCTCCCCTCTCTGTCTATGGTGAATCCTCTTACCCCACTCCACACCTCTGGCCTGTGCCTCAGTTCTTGAATGCATAAATAAAATCTTTTAAAAGAAAGTAGATAAAAATAAAAATAAAAAGTAGATAAGCCATTCATTCCTGCACAGACTGGCTAAAAGCAGCACACAGGGAGGGACCCATAATGGCTCTAACAGTATTTTAAATTCATTAACATGCATATACCTAAACCTACTGTAAGGGAACCTTCATTTTCTTTTTTTAAAAAACAGTTATTTTATTAGATATTAATGTGTATATCAAAAAGATTTCATTTTGCTGTCTAACGAATGTACTTGCATTCTGTTCTGAATATTTGAGACTATCAATCCAACATACCTAATCTTTTTATTTATTTATTCATACAAGAACAGGGGTACAAGCCAGATCTGTGGGGCTAGGGTTAGAGGATTCACCAAAGACAGTGGGGAGCAGAACAGGCAGATCGATGAAGTACACTGCTGAGGGGAGCAGCGGGCAGGATGGGAGAGGTCTGCTGGGCCATCTGGGTCACCTCCCTGGCCAAGGATCTAACTCGTGATGTAGTTGCTGCAGATAGTTTCATAGTGCTGCACTTTAACCCCTTGTACCACCAGGGAGGGCCCCATATCTAAATTTGATCTTAACATGCATCCCTGCCCATTCAAAAAAAAGGGAGGAGGGTACAGGGTAAAGCAGTAATTTACAGTGGCTTCAAAACTTTAACAGCTGAAGCTTAATTCTGCATGAGACAGTAACTTCAGAATTGATACTGAATATTCTGCAATTAGGAAGTTTGGTGTATTCGTATTGTCTAGATGAGCTTGCAATACCAAATACATCACAAACATTGTATTCCTGGGATCCGGAAAATGAAAAAAATCCTACTCTATCTTTTACCCTTCCTAAAATCAAACCAAATTCCATTTATTCTCAAGGAGTTGCAGGGAGAGAGCTCTCATCTAAGTTGACTGAAGATTAAGCTCTTAGAAAATTCTTAAGGACTCTTTCTGCTACTGTGTCACTTGAGTTTTTTGCAGTATATTCAGCCCTCCCCAACCCCCATTTCTCTCTGATTTTATAGCAAGCACCAAGAACTTTAGTAACAATTTCACATATTTTGTTTTCATATGAATCTTGTCCTTTCAGCCTCCATTTTCTGAGTGAGTCATCCATGCAGATTCAGTCTAGTCATGAAACTATACTACACCTGTGAAACCAAGATCTTGGACATTTCACTCTGCCCTCACCATGTCCAAATACCAAAATTCCTATAAAAATCCTAACTCATTAGAAAACAAGGCAATAGTTGGGGCTCTATTCTTTTGTATCCTATTCAAGTAATTAAAAAACTGTCACAAATCTTTTACCAGGTCTGGCCAATTTGATGCAAACCAAGCAATCCATAAGCCCTTTATTTGACTGTTTCACATATTTGTGTTGGTTACTGTTAAGATCCTAAACTGATACTCTTACCTTCACAACACAGATCACTGTGCTTAATTTATGAGATGAGTTAGTGCCCTTATTGAGTTAAATCAACATCCTCAAAATACTGTTTCTATATTTAACATGTCTAAAATACTAACAACATTTTCTGAGGAACAAAGGAAATAGAATAAGAACTGGCTGAGTTCATTCTAAACACATATGGAAAAAATAAACATGCAAAAATGGCCAGAAAGCCCTGGCAAAGAAAAACTGTAAGGGGAAGAGTTGCATCTGTTAGGCATTAGTCAGATGGCAAAGATTATTAAAGGCACTTATCCACCTTCTTGGACTAAGCACCTCCCAAATGTTCCCCCTCTGATTGTCACACATTGGGGGTTAGGTTTCAATGTATGAATTTGGTAGGGAAGGGTACAAACAATCAGTAGCACCAAAGATCTACAGAAAAACTGATAGACAAACATCCCCAGCTTACTATAAACTTAATATGCCTTTAAGTTTCAAAAAAAAAAAGTACAGAATGTATGTAGTATGCTTCCATTTTATAAATGGAAAGAGATATACATGTATTTGTTTATAATTGTTTAAAAAAACCTTTGAAGGATCCCTGAAGTTATAATAGAAATTGATTACCAGAGTATAAACCCACATACACAGTAATGAAATTGATAACCATAAAGGTAAACTTTCATACACAGATCCTTTGGCCTGCCTGCTTTTAATAACTCAGATCCCTTTTCTCTCTAACTTCTAGTGAGGGATTACTCAAAGTTTTCAAGAACCTTTTAGAAAAAAATTTTCACTTGATATCCTTTTCACTAGTTCTATCAATGGACAGCCACAGGCCAGACTGTCATTGTCTTGAACGCAGTAACTATTTCTTTGTCGTCATAACACCTGTTCTAGTGCTCAGCACATTGAATATTAGGTGAACTGAACTGAACATGACAGGCTGTTACACACTAATCTTAAAATCCAAATGTGTCTCCTCCATTGTGTTTCCCTTGAGTGAGTTTCACTTGTTTTCCAGCTAATAAATCTTGTATCCTCCACTCCCCTTTCCCACAGTTAATGATGCCATCTTTCCTCTATCCCCTCTGGAAATGTTTCTTAACCCCAGTGCTGCTAGAAACTAGGCGTTTCCCTAGTGTTCAAGGTAAAGCTTGGCAAGTTCATATGTGTTCTGCATTACAAAGTTTGATATAAGCTTGACCCTTGGTCCTGGTAGCTTATGTTCCCATTAGACACAAGGCTTTCACTCTGCAATACTGAGTGTTTTGCAGTGTGAGGTGGAACAGAACCTATATTTCAAGAGCCTCACATACTGCTTTCAACTCTTGGTTTTGCTTCATCATATGAAATAAGTCACTAAAGCACTCTGAGCCTGTTTTATTTGTAAATTTTGAATTATAAGGCTCACCTCACAATATCATGATGGTGAAAAGTCCTGGGTGCACAGTAAATACTCAAGCTACATCCTCTTTCTTTTCCTTAAAGTGGTTTATGAATTAATGGAATAAATGAAAAGCTTACCTAAGTTGCACTACTTCTTTTATTTATAGAAACCTGTATTACCAGTTTCTGAAGCTGGGGCAAACCAGGTCTCTAAGCCACTTGCCTCAGCCTGTCTCTAGCATTTTATCATTGGAACATTATGCTCTTGAGGTGTGTCATCATATGTCCCAATCAAGAACAAGTCTAGCTGAGCCAGAGATGTACAAGTGAAGGTTCCCTCATTCCATGTGGCCCTAGGGTATGACAAGGAGTCTTATCACCCAGACTTTAGGTGATAAACACCTATCAGAGAATATAAATTATTTAAAAAAAAAACTACATAGTGGAAAGTAATGGGACATCAGGACTATGGTGATAGCGCATGGTGAATTGGTGATAGAAGTCTACGGGAATTACAAATGAGATGAAAAAATGCACAGTGTGAAGTATGATGTAAAAATAAACATTTAATTTTAAAGAAAGAAAGTAACGTGGCATAAGAGATCTATGGAGAAAATACTGTTGCAATTTAATTAAAAAGAATTACTCTCTGGTGGGTGCAAAGGGTTATAGCACAGCACCATGGGGCTCTCCACAGCCACTGCAGCACGAGTTCAATCCCCAGCCAGGGAAGTGACCCACAGAGCAAGGCAGACATCACCTGTCTCACCTGCTGCTCCCCTCAGCAGTGTATTTCATTCAGTCCACCTGTTCCGCCCCCCAACTCTGTCTCTAGTGAATCGGCTCACCCCAACCCCCACACCTCTGGCCTGTACCCCAATTCTTGTATGCGTAAATAAATAAATCTTATTTAAAAAAAAGAGAAGAATTACTTCCAAATGGAAAAGATGAGCATTCACCTGTTCAGTTAGCAGAGATAATGTCATAGATATCTCTGCACAAGGCATTAGGCTACATGCTGGGAACACAAAGATTAAAATTTATTATTCTTCCTTTTGAGGAGCTAAAAATTTTATAGGGGAGAGAGTCACAGAAAAATTAACTGCAATACAGTGTAGTAAGGACTTTTATACTGGTATGTTCAGTGTGCTTAGGAAACAGAGATCAAGAGTGATTAACTCAGTGTACACAGTATAAGAAATTATATTTGTACTCAATCCTTAAGAATAAAGAGGAATTTACCAGATCTCATGAGCCAGTACAAATAGGCACTAGTAGACCTCTGAAATTATGTTAAGGAGAGAATTAGGAATGAATATTTAAAAATTGCTTAACCAGTGTACTCAGTATTATTTTACTGTTGAGAAATTGGTTAAGCTTAAAAATATGCCAATGAAACAACAGGTTCATTATGTTGATAATATGATAAATAGCTGTCAATGAAACCTTATTTGGGAAAATTAATGAGAACATGAAGAAATACTGATACTGACATGCATGATATAATGTCTCAAAAGAAAAGTATAAGTACAATCTAAGGTCAGTTTATTTTTTAAATGCTATATATATAGCAAAATGATAGACAACAAAATGTTACAATGATTGTTTGTGCTTGATAAACTTCTAAAAATGAATTTAGAGAAATAAAGTCACAAACTCATACATTTAAAAAAGAAAAGAGGAATTTCCCAGAGAGAGAATATGGGGAAAAAGTATGTCTATGAAGGTAACCATATCCCTTTTAACCATGTATAACTGCTATTTATATAAATATACTCTCTGGAAGAAGAGTGTCATCTAAGTTTCAGAGAAACCACCTAGGGCTTCACAGATCCAAATAAGAGGGACCCTATATACATACATGTGTAAGATGAGAAGATTTTAGATATTCAGAAGGGAAGAAAGTTTGGAAAGAATAAACTGCATAGGTAGAAAAATCAGAAGAAATATGAAATAAACTAGTAGTTACTGTAGTAGGGATGAGTGAAAAGAATGAATTTGATCCCTTTTGGGTAGATTAAAGGCAATGGGAAAACTATTAAAGATATTCACAGTAGAACATGCTAAGGCTAGAACTGAATTAAGGTTAATCTTGTAATTTTCCTATAGCATAGATTGGAATAAGGCTAGACTAGGTGCAAGCAAGGCAGTTAGGAGATGATTAAAATGGATAAAAGATACTGAGACCATGAAGAAAATGACTGAAGGAGTAGAAGAGGCCAAATGAAAAATGTGTCACAAACATTGGTATGTTATGACAATGGTGTGCCATTAAAAGAAATAAGGAACATGTGCCCTCCCTGGTGGCGCAGCGGGTTAAAGCACAGCACTAAGAAGCTAAAGCCACTTGGCATGAGTTCGATCCCCAGCCCTGGAGGTGACCCACATGATGCAATAGACCTCTCCTGACCCACCTGCTGCTCCCCTCAGCAGTGTACTTTGTTGATATGCCTGTTCTGCTCCCTGCTCTGTCTCTGGTGAAGCCTCTTACCGCCCCTGCACCTCTGGCCTGTACCCCAGTTCTGTATGCATAAATAAATAAATCTTTAAAAATAAGAAATAAGGAACATAAGAAAAAGGCTATAGGAAGGGAAACCTTTCATTTTGAAAATACTAAGTCTGACAGTCTTGAAGCAGTTTCATAGACTATTGGAAACTACAGACAAGATGGAAAAAGTGGTTAAGGAGTAGAGAACGTAGTGAGAAAGTAGAGGCAGCAAATGGGCTGCTTTTTTATGAGCTTTGCCAATGAAGAAGAGTGTATGAGGAAGGAGGTTGAATGTTCCTATGGTATGATGTAGTAGGGAGGTTGAGTTTTTTGGTGAAAGGAGGGTACCAATAACAGAAAAAAGTCACAGTATCAGACTGTGGAGGGGGAAATACCAGCTACTTCTGTGCTGAAAATTTAAGGGCATAAGAAATAAAGAAGCTCAGATTCTACTTGTCAATTTCTTTGATTCCTGTATGGGAACCCTCACCATTATATATTTTTCCAGTTCCTTGGCAATTAAGCCAATTTCTGGCTGATTTGCACCATGGCCTACTTTGTAAGAGACACTTTGCTGAAGTAGAGTGGGAGTTGTGTAATTGGTTTCTCATATTCTCTTTCCTTGTTCAACTACTTCAGATCTGATAGCACAGTACTCTGTAATTAGCTCTTTAAAATACTCTTTCAATTTGAATAAAGGTTGGTTTTCACAACTTCCTCAACTCATGATTTTAAAAATCAACAAAACTCAAGAAAGCTTCTAGAAGGAATAAGAGAATAGCTTAATTACCTTAAAATAAGCAACGATTTCGGCCCTCCCTGGCGGCGCAGCGGGTTAAAGCACAGCACTGAGAAGCTAAAGCCACTTCCACATGAGTTCAATTCCCTCCTGCCCCAGAGGTGACCACATGGCGTGGCAGACCTCTCCTGACCTGCCTGTTGCTCCCCTCAGCAGTGTACTTCGTCGATCTGCCTGTTCTGCTCCCCATTCTATCTCTGGTGAAGCCTCTCACCACCCCTGAGCCTCTGGCCTGTACCCCAGTTCTGTATGCACAAATAAATAAATCTTTTTAAAAAATAATAAGCAAAGATTTCTTACACAAAAGACAAAATCACTAACTATAAAGGGGAAAATATGATAAATTGGAGCTATTAAACAATTACAATTTTTGTTTGCCAAAATACACCAATAAAATAGGGTAAAGGCAAGATGCAGATTGAAAGATACGACACAGATTGAAAGATATTTCAGTGTGTAAAGTAAAAATGATGACACGGGGTTATGTCGCAGTGCTGTGAAGGTATTACCAGCCACTGCAGCACAAGTTCGATCCTTAGCCAGGGAGATGACCCACATGGCACAGCAGATCTCTCCTGTCTCACCCGCTGCTCCCCTAGGGCAGCAGTGTATTTCAGTAGATCTACCTGTTCTGCTCCCCACTCTTTGGTGAGTCCTCTTGCCCCCCCTGTAACTCTGGCCTGTACCCCAGTTCTTGGATGCATAAATAAATAAACCTTTTTTAAAAAGTGTCATACCAAGTATATATGTAGAGTTTACACAAGTCAAAAAAAAAAAAAACAAAACAGCCAATGATAAAATGGGCAAACAATTTAAAGTTACTTCGTGAAAGAGAGTATCCAAAGGACATTTTAAAAGGCACTCAATTTCTTTAGTCACCAAAGTAATGCACACTAAAACCACAACAAATCAGTTTAGCTACCAAAATATTTAAAATGAAAATTACAGAAAATAACAAGTGTTATCAAGGATTTGGAGGAACTAAAACTCCCACCCACCAATGGTGGGGAACATAAATTTGCAACTACGTGGTCGCATCTACTAAAAGTGAACAACTGCATATACACTACATGATCTGGCAATTTCAATCTTGGGTATATACCCAACAAAAACACCTGCATTCTACCCAAATATCCTATGGTAGAATGAATAAGCATGTTATAGTCATACAATTGAATTTTACTTTACAATGCAAAAAATGAGCCACAACTACATACAACAAGAATGCCTTATACAACACAAAGATAAGTAACAAAGCCAGAAACAAAATGTTCATACTCTGATTCCACTCACATAGAGTTCAAAAATAGACAAGATAGGCTATGCTGTTAGAAAAAATATAGTACTTACTCTTGGTACTTGTATGAGAAGGGTGCAATGTGGCATTTGGAAGAGAAAGTATAGGGGATTTCTTAGTTATGGGTAACATCTTTCTTAATCTGATGATAGTTTCACAGGCATAGTCATTTGTGAATATCCATTCCTGATTTGTGCACTATTTTATATGTAGGTTACTCAGAGTTTTGGGTTTTTTTTTTTTTTAAGTTAAAGGAGGTCTCAGTCTGTCAATGTTTTTCTCACAATAAGTTTAAATAAAGACAAGGTCAAGATTGTAATTTATTATTTTCTCTGCGATTTACTTACTTATTAAAATCATTCAAGGTTCTCAATCGTTTCTATCTTCCAACTCTCTTAATTTTGTACAGTTTCCACATCTTAAAACTGTTCAATGACTTCCACACAAGAGAATATTACACCAAGTTCTATGCTTTGTGATCTCTACTTTCATCTTATAGAGTGTGGGTATCTCCCTTAAAACCCACAACACAGGGATCTCCCTGGTTGGGTAAGGGGTTAAGTCTCAGCTCTATGAAGCTATCTGCAGCTACCACAGGACCAAGTTGGATCTCTCCACCAGGGAGCTGACCCAGATCACAAGCAGACTTCTCCTGTCTGTCTGCTGCTCTCCTCAGTAGTGCATTTCAGCCAGTCAGCCTGTGCTGCTCCCTAATCTGTCTCCGGTAAATCCTCTCACCTCACACATCTCTGGCCTATACCCTGGTTCTTGCATGCATAAATAATCATATCATTTTTTAAAAAAAATCCACAACAAAGGTGATACTTCTCAAATAAACAGATGGATTATAATAACAGTAATTATTTGGAGTTCATAAAGTCCAGCATACTACAACTGAGGACATTTTCACTTTAGTCATTTCTTTGGTGTCTCTTTTTACCACATTCTACTGTTGTCTCTGGGGGATATTTGGACAATGACAACAAATTCAAGAGTAAATAATGATAGCAGAAGAGGGATTGAAGTCAGAAATTCCTTTGGGGGGCTTCCATGTTTATACTCATTCACTATTCTGAGAGACAACTATACAAATCTTCCTTCCACATGGCCATCCATATACTTGAGAAAAAGAAAATGAAACATGTTGTAAGTTTTAAAGAGTGAAAAATTAGCCAAGTATCATGATATTAAAAAAATAATATTGTTGACTTAGATGTTAGGCAAATTTTGATTGATAATTTGCATCTCACCCAAAATGGTATTTAAAGAGAAAGTATATATTTTTATAATGCTCCATTTTCTGATCCAGGAACATGCTGTGCATTTTCATTTATTCTCCTCTCAAGTAAAGTTTTTAAGACTCCTTATTTAGGCCTTGCTCAATTAGTTTAATTTCTAAGTAAACACAAGTGGTCACTGAGATGCTTTGGACTTAGTGCTCAAAGCAGCCCAAGTGGATTAAAAAAAAAAAAAGTGGGCTCTATCCGGTGGCCCAACGGGTTAAAGCACCGCATTATGAAGCTCTGAGAAGCCATTGCAGCACGAGTTCGATGGCCAGCCAGGGAGCTGACCCACATGGCCCTGCAGACCTCTCCTGACTTACCAGCTGCTCCCCTCAGCGGTCTATTTCGTCGATCTGCCTGTTCTGCTCCTGGCTTTGTCTCTGGTGAATCCTCTAACCGCCCCTGCACCTCTGTCCTGTACCCCAGTTCTGTACGCATAAATAAATAAATGTTTAAATAAAAAAAAGTGGATACTTTTTCCTCTTTAAGATGTGAATCTCCTAGTACAATTCAGGAAGAAAGAAACTTCTTATTCAGACAAATCTATCTTTATTTTGACTGGAGTGAATACAAAAAAGAGGAACTCATTGTTTAGCTACTTTTGTGCGGTGGTGGAAATCTTCTAAGACTCTCTAATCAGCTAATTTTTCTATTATTGCTCTTCCTATAGTATTGCCATTAGGCTGAGGAAACAGGGAGCTTTGCTGTGAATTTCATGTTGTGGAGGGCTCCAGATTATCAAACCTCAAAAACTAAATCATTAAAGAACACAGAAGTACCTCCGACACGCAGGATGAGATGAAACTGTTAATAATACTCCCAACTCATCTCATTAGTTCTCAAAAAAGTCCTTCTCCCATCTTTTGCTATATCTTGAAACATAAGACAACTGTGTTCAAATGCCACAAAACAGAAGTTCTCTAACTTTGCAACTTCAGACCTCTTTATGCTCTTAAAAAAAAGGAAGATCCTCAAAGATTTTAAAACTTAAAAAAGGGGAAGGTGTAAAGAGTTTTGCCTATGTAAGGCCTTTTTTCTCATGGCCTGAAGGTTAAGTCTCAGGGCTATCACCACTACTGCCTAAGGGCCTGAGGGCCTGAGTTCTGCCCAGGGCAGGGAGCTGACCCACATGGCATGGCATACTTCTCATCTTGCCCACTGCTCCCCTTAGCATCCTATTTCAGTCAATTCACCTATTCTGCTCCACCCTCTGCCTCTGGTGAATCCTTTCACTGCCCTCCTGGACCTTTGGCCTACACCCTGCTTTTGTATGTATAAATAAATAAAGTAAATAATTTTTAAAAATAGGCAACAACAAATATTGGTAAGGATGTGGAGAAAAAGTAACTCTGCTACATTGCTGGTGGGAGTGCAAATTGGTTCAGTCACTATGGAAAGCTGTGTGGAGGTTCCTTAAACTACTAAAAATGGAGCTACCATATGACCCATGTGATGTCTGGATCAAAAAGATGTGGTACATATACACAATGGAATGCTATTCAGCAGCCAAAAAAGATAAACTCATGCCATTCGCAGCAACATGGATGGAGCTGAAAGGGATCATGCTCAGTGAAGTAAGTCAGAAGGAAAAAGAAAACTATCACATTGTTGTACTTATAGGAGGAATATAGGGGAAACAAATAAGGGATCAGGAAAAATATATAAATAATAATAATAAATAAATAAAAACAAAATTAGCAGGCAACCATAAATCAGAGATATTCTACAAGGGATGGGAAAGAAGAGTAATTAAAACAGGGGAAAAGAGCACAAGGGACTGTGGTGATGGTTCAAGGGCAAATTGCTTTTAGGAATTTTATAGGGAATACACCTAATAGGAGAAAGCATACATTGCACAAAAATGAATAATGATGTAAAATATGTGAATAGCAGGTGGAGAACCCTATAAAATATCATTTTTATAGGTCAAAGAGAGTCAAATATTAGTAAGTTCACATGGTTCAAGCTAATGTAGGTCTCCTCAAGAGTAAACTATATCAAATCAAATAAATATTTATATTCCTTTGTATATGATACACAGTGATTCTTTATATTTGCCTTCTTACACTTTCAGTAATGTTTCTGTTTACTGTAACACATGTATTCAACTTTACCCAAATAGATTCATTAATTCAAAAAATGCACCAGTAGAAGAATGCTTTTAAGGATAAGTGCTACAAATGTGAAAATCAGGAAGAGTGATTAATATACATATAAATGCATTTTTACTTTAAAACCATTCAAAAAATCTCAGTAAAGCAGTGTTGGGTACCATTTTTCAATAGTCAAACTAACAATGTGTTAGCATTAAAATTTAATTAAAAAATCAAAATTATGAATTAATTTTGACATTGTTATGTTTTAAATATAAATATATTTTCATCACATTTAATGTTATCAAGTTCTTGGGAAAATGAGCAAAAGTCAGTTATGGGGTATGAGCCAAGTATTTCAACCTCATTAAAAGTCAGTTTAGTAACAGATATTATTAAGCATGGGATTTTCCATGCAATTTGTCTCAGAAATGTTATTTCTGCAAATTTATTCTAAGAAGTTTATTTTGTATGTGTCCTAATATTTATGTTACAATCCACAAGAGTAAATTTTTCTGCTCACTGCTTTTTCTGACATTGTTAAATGAGAAATATTCCAGTCCAATGGTAGTATTAAATTAGTTAGGGGACTATGTTGAAAAAAAGAATATTGAACAGTCACTAAAGATGATATTTTTACATAATTTATATATTCAATAATGGGGGGTAGGAAGTATTCAGAAAATACTAAATAAAAGGGAGCACAAAGAAATTGGTAGGATTCCAGTTATGTGCTGTTAAGTTTGCAGAGCAACATGGACCCTCCCTGATGGTGCAACCGGTTAAAGTGCAGCACTGAGAAGCTGGCCACAGCCACTTCAGCATAAGTTGGATCCCCAGCCAGGGGGTTGACCCACATAGTGCAGTGGACCTCTCCTATCTAGCCTGCTGCTCCCCTCAGCAGTGTATTTCATCCATCTGCCTGTTCTGCTCCCCACTCTGTCTCTGGTGAATCTTCTCACCATGCTTGTAGCCCAATTCTGTATGTGTAATAAATAAAACCTTAAAAAAAAAAAAAGTCTACATAGAAAGGAGGGTAGAATGCAGGACTCCTAAGTCCATGAGCATGGTGAGTTTTCCAGAAGGAAATTTAGCTCAGAAAGAGTGAAGACAGAAGTCAGGTTCATACTCCAAAAGCCTAGTCTTGAAGTGTGGGAACAGGGCTGCATACAGTTAAGAGAAAAGGAAACTTTTTCTGAATTGTTCAAAAGCAGCTATTAGAACATGACAGCCTGACTAGAAGCTCCAACATTGTTCTTCTAGCGATTCTTGTTGTTTTTTTCTCTGTTTTAATCAATGAATAAACATTACTTTGTGAAGAAAAAGTACAATCAATTTAAAACATGTATCTTTTGGCAAGCAGGCAATTGATAGTAGTTGAAATTGTGTGATGAGTACCTGGGAGTTCATTGTGCTGGTCTGTCTAATTTTTTCTTGAGCTTGACATATTCTATAATTAAAATATCTTTTCTGACACCTTCAGTGATACAATAGTCTATATGACCTGTTCTTACTGATATATGAGTTCGTATCTTTCATCATGACTGAGACTTTGTTCTCAATGTCTCTAATATACATTCTCACATCTGAATACTCTCTAAAAGACTGACTTAAAGCTATGCAGCAAATACAAGCCTCTGCTAATTTAACCTGAAATGTTTAATCTACATCAATAGAGAATTTTCAGGCTTCAGAAGGTTGTGTAAATCCCAAGCACACATTTAATATCTAAGCCTGTCAGAGTTTTCAGTTTGCAAAAGATTTAGTAGTTCTTGGTTCATAGTTCTAACCACCATTTTGTACTCATAATCTAAAAGTTATTTTTGTTTTGTTTGCTCATTACTTTTTTTAACTTCAGGTATACAGCCTTAGTATGTCAACATAATTGTATATTACATTATGATCGCCACTGAGGTCTACTTTCCATCCAACACAGTTGATCCCTTTACCATGCACTTGGTAGATTACAGAATATCATCCTGATGATTTTAGAATTTTAAAATATTTCAGAGATATAATTAGAAACTTCCCAGTAACTTTTAATCTCACCCTCTAGTTAAATTTCAATTTTTTTCCAAAAGATTTCTAAGAGACAACTTTTTAAAAAATATATTTTGGGGCCTCCCCTAGTGGCACATTGGGTTAAAGTGCAGCACTGTGGAGCTCTCTGCAGCTGCTGCAGTATGGGTTTGATCTCCAGCGAGAGAGGTGACCCACATGGCTCAGCAGACCTCTCCTGTATTGCCTGCTGCTCCCCTCAGCAGTCAATCTGCCTGTTCTGTTCCCCAATGTCTCTGGTGAATCCACATCTCCCACACACACCTGTACCTCTGGCTTGTACCATAGTTCTTGTGTGCGTAATAAATAAATCTTTAAAAAAATCTTTAATCCACTCCCTGGTGGTGCAGTGGGTTAAAGCACAACTCTGAGAAGCTAAAATCACTTCAGCATGAATTCCATCCCCACCCAGGAAGTGACCCACATAGTGCAGCTGACCTCTCCTGACTCACCTGCTGCTCCCCTCAGCAGTATACTTCATCTATCTGCCTGTTCTGTTACCCACTCTGTCTCTAGTGAATTTTCTCACCAGCCTTGAGCCTCTGACCTGTACCCCAGTTCTGTATGCATAAATAAATCTTTAAAATATATACATTTTTGATTAAAGAGAATATTTGCTCATGACTTGGTGAACTAGCATTTTTTCAATCAAGTCCTCATGACAACCGACATCTGAAACACCATGGACACCTTACTATGCTAATTTGTAGCTTCATTTCTATACCTACTGAATATAAACTCTAGGCTGGTTTTCCTGAGCACTTGAGGTAAGTGCTCCCTGCTAGAGTGCCCTGGGCTCTCTCTGTTTTCCTGCAGCCTGATACCAGCTAGTAAAGCAGGGCCGCTATCAAGCCTCTGGTAAAAACCAGGCTTGATGAGTAAAACTCCCCAGGTGCTTAGTGTCAAAAACTTGTTATTTAAACCAGTAAGATTGCAACCTCAATAGAAAAGCTCAGTGTTTTCTGATTGTCTGGGCGGTTCCTGTTCTCTCTCCACTCCATAAATAAGTGAGGTGACACAGATCTGGATCCCTGTTTTGGAACATTTCCCAAGGTACACTGAGTTGTGCCAAGCCCAGGACAACTCTCTGTGGGTTTGTGAGCAGGTGAGGGGTTCTGTGTATTCATCTAGTCCTGAGTCTTTACATTTTTTTGTATTGGGCCTGAATCATGTATTGTTTTGTTTATTCAAGACATATATTGCTCAATAACACTGAAGTTGAAACCCACTGACTATATCGTATTTAACATATTTACCAATGGTTTGGAAGAAGGAAACATCCCAACAAAAATCACTCTCTATTTCCATAGAGGATATTTTGAATATTTTAGGTAGTTAGGAGTCATTTAAATAGAAATATATTGCAGAAATATCCTTTGAAATTTTGACTTAAGATTTATCTTCTTTAACTGCTTCCATAAGATGTCATTATAGCTAAAGCTTACTATTGGGGTTCTCTTTTAGGAAAACATGGAAAGTCTTAAACATGAGTTGATTATGAGCTCAGTGAAAGATGCTTATAGTTCAACAGTTCCTATGCCTATTGAATGTGATTTTCTTTTTTCCTCTATTACTATGACAAAATTGCAGAGATAATTCTTAGGAAATTTAAGGATTTTTTTTACCTTAGTGAGGTAGATAAACATTATTTGATCATTAGACAAAAAAACCTGTTGGAATAAACCCATGAATACCACCATTATATTGTATTCAAAATATATTACACCTGTGAGGAAAATATAGTGAAAGTAGGATGATCCAAAAAAAAGTACCACTTGGAATGAGGAACCACTAAAAAGAAAACATAATAGCCAGACTAAGATTCTTCAGTCTAGTTAGAGAAACAAGGACAGAAAGAAGTCTGAAGGCTGTACAATCAGAAAGGAATCAAAAAGGTAAGTATAGTTCTTCATTAAATTTTTAGCATTAAGTCATAGCACGAGGGGGGCTCTCTAAATCTTTGTTTAGGTAGGTTTAAGAGAATCAGACAAGTAACTTCATGTACAAAAAACAGAACTCATTTCACCCTAAGTGATAATACAGTAGATATTTTACAAATGAAGATAAACCAGTGGCTGATGTGCAGACTGGTGAGTACAGAACTTTGAAGTTGATAACCTGAAGAATGCCAAGTCTTGCCACAATTTTTCTGGTGCTGCATCCCCTACAGAAAAAAAAAAAAAATTGATGGGCCAGGCAGACAGCCCAATGTGATAATCATGACTTTAGGAAATAAGAAACAAATGAATAAAATAAAGAAAAAGTGATTAGTAAAGGAGCCGCAGGATACTTGTGATTTGACTAAAAAACAACTGGGATAAAGATTTATATATAATATTGGAGATTTTATCATACAAAAGAGAGCTTAATTCCCCCCCCCCCCCATCAACTACTAGCATGTGAGTCACTGCTTGAATTGTTCTGGGATAAACCTGTTTTTACTGACCTGCAAGCCCTATATAATCTGATCTCTATTCACTCCCCACCCTCTGAGATCACCTATCATGTTTCCACTCACTCACTCTGTGCTGACCACACTGTCCTTCTAGCTGTTTCTCCAACACACCCACCTTTTCCTGTCTCAGTGCCTTCCCTGTACAGTTTTTATTGTCTGATACTTTTCTCCCATAGACTGGTTCCCTCTCTTCACCCCAGGCTCAGTGGAAAAGTCACCTTGTCAGATAGTCCTTCCTTGACTATCTCATCAGGGACTAGTTTACCCTGTTTCATCTTTTCCTTTAAACACTTAACAACACCTGACATAGTATAATGTATGTCAGTTCTATAGTGTAGGTCAGTTTTGTGACAGAAACTTTATATTCCAAGTCTAAAACAGTGCCTCGCATAGGATGTGCATTCAGTAAATTCCTGTTGAATTGAGAATGAACCAGATTTACACCTGTTTATGCTAGATGGCCTAGTGATTAAAGTTAAGATGAAATAGAGGTCATGCCTTCCAAGCAGCTGGTGATTATTACTTCTTAGATTTTTAGGTATGGCAGACACTGCCTTCTAGTTTGTTAGAACACATTTGAAAAGAGCCAGCATTTAGTATTTGATTCTATAAACATAAGTTTATCTAGGTAACTTAATCATTCTCATTCCATGTATTTCAAAGTTTACAACCTGCATCTAAATTTCTGTGAATTTCTTTGGGATATTCTTGTTTATTTGTTTTCTTGCTTTTACCACTGTCAGTTTGGAAGTCATCTTGTCATCTGCTTCCTGGTTGCAACAACATGAAACTTCTTAGTTGCATGTAAGGAATGGATTGACATTTTAGGGAAGTAGGGGAATTCCATATATTGCCACAAGTTGGGGCAGATACATCAGACCAACAAAAATAATTTCAGGTTAAAGAGTACTATTTATTAAGATCATTCTACTTTTCTGCCCCTCTTCCTTATTTTCATTTGTTTATTCACTGTTCTGTCTTCTTTCTTTGTCACATTCCTGGCATCATCTTTCTGAGATTATCTTCAGATAACTCCAAATTCTTTTCTCTGCCTTTGCTTGGTTCCCACTTTCATGCTGTTTTTCTTTTCTAATTATTTTACTTATGCTTACAATAGCTTGATTGTAGGCCAGAGGTCGGGTAGGGAGTGGGAACTGAGATTTACCAGAGACAAAGTGGGCAGCAGAATAGGTGTATCTACTGAAAGACACCGCTGAGGGGAGCAGCAGACAAAGCAGGAGAGGTCTGCCTTACCATGTGGGATAGCTCCCAGGCAGAGGATGGAATTCCTCTGGATTTAACGCTTGCCCCCAAGGAGGCCCCTTTGTTTTTCTTTTCATACTCAAATTTGCCAAGTCGCTCAATAGCAAAGAAACAGCAGCAGCTGTAAACCCCACAACCATCATCACCACCTTCCTTAAGACCCTCCCTCAAAAGATAGATGCAATTTTTCCTCAGTTATGAATTTTTTTCTAAGATTTCCTTGTTAATAGCTCAAGGCAGCAGAGAATATTTCATATTCTATCAGTCTCCAATTTTTTGAGGAAACTAGTATATAGCTGTTGTACTTCTTGCAGGTTTTTCATTGTGATGGAAATTAACATTTATTGAAAAATATTATTATGAGAAGTATTGCTGGTTTAGCTGTTTCATGTATTCATTTACACACTTCCACTTAAGGCAGTTTACTGAACTTCAATTTCCAGCTTTCCCAGCCATGATACACTTGGACTGTCCCTGGGGACTTAGTGACCAACACCCAAGCAACTTTATTTCTAGATATTGGGAGTATACAATCACTCTTCTCTAAGAGAGTACAAAAAACCACCTCACAAGGAAGTTTCGACCTCTTGTTTTGTTTTTGTAAGACTGGGCCTTTAACTGCCATCAGATGTGTATATACAGTTGTTTTAGGAGCATTTCCTTTTTTACTTGACCAGCACGTTTGGCTTTGCTGATTGTTAAATCTTTAGGCAGATCTTTAGGCAGAACTCGATGGGCTTCAATCTCTTTCTGATCATCGACAATCTCCAGTCTGGATAACACGCATTAAAGAGGATCAACAGCAGCTGTTTCCTCCACAGTAAGGCTCAGAATATACTAGCATCAGGATAACGAATAACACCCGAGAAAAGCAGGGCGCGGCTGGAGGTAGGGAGGAAACCTCAGAACACAGCAGCTGCCCACCGAAACAGCCCATCTGCAGTCCCGCCCTCACAGGCAGTGGCCCAGCTGCGGAGGCGGGGCAATTCACGGGCGCGCACGCGCAGTCCCAACCAGCTTCCCGCCGTGATGTCAGAGGCGCGACGCGTCGCAACGCAGTGCAAATTGGGAAAAGGGGGATGAGCTGCGCTGCCTTTGGTCGGGACGGAGAAGCTAATTTTTCCTCAGGTTGGTGGGACATGGGCCTTTGGAAAGGAGGCCAGCGTTAGTGAAGCGCGCTGGCGCCACGGTGAGTGCGCGTCTGGGTCCTGACCCTTGTTCCCTGGGAAGCCGTTCCTGGGAGCCGTCTTCCTCTAGCTGTTGGTCGCCCGGGAGACGAGCCCGGTCCGCGGAAGGGGTGGGACGTCCCAGAACACTGAATTTGCTTTGGGAGGAAGGGCCCAAACTCGAGACTGTCTTGCTGCCCATCTAGGGTTGCCCAACGAATTTCGCGTGGACGCAGGTTTTTCAGTCTTAGAAGGTGCTCGACCATTTCTCATCCTCCGACACTCAGACCTGACTTTGACCTCCTTCCCTTTGCTTGCGTTTACTGACTTTTCTGTTATCTTTAGTCCCGGACCTTACTACGGTCCCTCAAACTGTCCCTGCCCCATTAAAATCAAAATTAGATTTGATTTTTAATGAAGTACAGTGTGAGTTAAGGCCCATCGGAGTCAAAGCTATGATTTCCCCAGTGAAAGCATTTCCTTTCCCAAAATATGGCCTCTCTGCTAGAGTTGTGGGACAAGTTAATTTCACCTCCACTCCACCTTGGAAATTAACAGAACCGTGAATCACTGTGATGTGCTTTTGTACATAAAGCCACGGAGCACACTTCGGGGTTTAATTCTCGCCTGCAATTTATTCTGTGACCTTGAAGCAAGTCATTTAATCACTAACAGAATATTTGCCTAACTCGCGAGTTGTTGCAGAGCCTACGGAATTTAGTATTTGTTGAGAGCCCTGATGGTTTTGGATTAATGGGGTGCCAACTAAAGCGTGCTACTCTTTCGAACTGCGAGCATCTTTCGTTTTGTATATATCCTGCTGCAGCCATTAAAAATGTCAAGTGATATTTGTTAAGGAAGTGTTTCTGGTTTTGCCTTCCTGTGCGACTTTGCCATGTAAGCAAATTTTGCATTTCAACAGAAACAGTGTTCATTGTTGAATGTCTTTCATGATGGATATAATTTCTTCTGACCCCACAATACTGGACCTGTTTTTCTAAAAGATGATGTGTTTTGCTATCTTTGTCATATTGACATGGTTGGGTTGAAATGTGTAATTCTTTTGATACATTAGATGTACCTAAAATTAGATAGTAAGGTTCTTGTAATAGTAAAACAAAAACTAAAAAGCCCACCGCCAACAAAACTGCCTTTCAAGATGTACTTTCATGTGGTTAATGATTATTTACATGTTGTGCTGTTTGAGAAAACAGTGCATGAGGAAACTAACAAAAATATTCTAGGGCTGTCTAGCATTTGATTTTTTATATATTTACTTTATTAATCATTAGGGTCCATTTGTTTATCAACATGACTATAATAGTAATGAGTCATGATGGTTTTTTACCCAAAGTAAGACTACTTTGAAAATGTCAAACAAGAGAACAGCATGTCAAATTCTTTTCATTAAGTGTGTAGGATTATATTAAGAATTAATGAAAATGCACTTATTTTTGTAAAGATGAAAGGGAAAAATTCCCATTAACTATAAATTGCTGATAAAATTAGATGTAATTAAGGAAGTATTTTTTAAAAATCTTGATAATAGTCCCATTTACCTACAGTTGCATAATAAATCATTCCCAAACATAGTGGCTTAAAATTAAGAGTGCAGTATCTTTGCTTTGTTTAGGTTGATTGGACTCAGCTGGTTGGTTCTCACTTAAGAATCTTGCATTTATAGTCAAACAGCTGGGGCTGGAGACAACATGACTGGAAGTCTAAGATGTTTCTTTTGTATGAATATCAGTTGAAGTTAACTGGGAGTTCAGTTTGAGATATTAACTGGAGTGTGTACATAGCCCCTTATGTAGCTTGGCCTTCTCTTGGCCTGGTGTCTGAGTTCCAGAGCAAGTGTTTGAAGAAACAGAAAATAGAAGTTGCCTGTCTCTTAAAAGCATAGAGCCAGAAATTGGCAGTGCATTGCTTCCAGTATACTCTTTTGAGTAGAGCACTCAAAGAGCCTATACCCCACCAGATTGTAGACCACCTTTTTTTTTTTTTTTTTTTTGTAAAGAAGACGGCTAATTAGACGTCGAGGACTGGGTGCAGGCCAGAGGTGCGGGGGAGGGGTGGTTGTGAGAGGATTCACCAGAGACAGAGTGGGGAGCAGAACAGGCATATCAACGAAGTACACTGTTGAGAAGAGCAGTGGGTGGGTCTGGAGCAGTCTGGAAGCAGTCTGCTCTGCGAAACCATGTGGGTCACCTCCAGGGCACGGTGGAACTCATGCTAAAGTGGCTTTAGCTTCTTAGGGCTGTGCTTTAACCTGCTGTGCCACCAGGGAGGGCGCGACCACTTCCTTTTAAAGGGAACAAGATCAAAATATTTGTGTTCCTTTTTAGCCTACCATAATTTTGTAGAGGAAGTTGTATTCACCTAGTGTTGGGATTTAATAACAGGTGTAGAATAAGATATTCTTCCAGTTTCTTTAACCATAATGCTTTATATCTTCATAGAATATTATAATTTTCAGAGCTCTTTTCTCTTTTTTATTTGATATTTGTGGGAAACTATAGCTGCATCTGAATCATTCCTATTTTGTAGGTTTAAGTCAACGGAGGAGTGGCATTGGTGGTCTTAGGAGGATATAAGGAATTTGCTTTCAGTTCATGTGATAAGTGGGAAATGAGATAAACCATACTGCACTTTCTTAATATCCACCTCTTAGTAAATGATGAAATGTTCAACTTATTTGTAGCCATATTAACTCAAGTAAACAGTACTCACATATAGTGAATAAGTCTTGTTTTAATATCACTAAGCTTTGTTTCCTTTAATTTGCAATTTAGTTTTTAGTAATACTTTTAAGGTATACCAACATGTTTTTTTATAGAAATTAAATTGTTACACATTGCAATATAAATTTCAAACAAATTGGATAGTTAGAAAAGTTATGGGTATGGGATGTCTGGGGTTTAATTTCTCAATTTAAAAATTAAAATGAATTCTCAATTTTGATAGTTTGAAAATGTTATTACTTAAATGTTGATTTCAGATTAAAACTAATTTTCATCTTTAGAATTTTTGGGAGGCTTATGAAAATACTTACATTGTTCTTCATGGCCCTGGTTCTGTCTTGACTGCACTTTAGTATTCACCTAGGAAGCATTTTAAAAATATCTTTGTGCTAGTAAATTGTAAACTGATAAAAATCTTAAAAGATATCTATGTGCTGGCCCTAGTTAGGATCAGGAATTCGGTTTAGGTGTAGGCTCTGAGCATCAATAATTTTTAATAAGTAATCTAGGTAGTGCTAATGTAATGTGTCTTTTTACTGGTACGTCTAAGTATGCTCTGTACTCTTGTTTTACATTGGTTTAAGAAAAAGTTAAGGGGATAGTAAGGGAAACTGGATTAAGGTTATATTAATACATGTAGATACACTGAATACATGTAGATACACTGAAACTGGAAAACACAAACCCTTCTGTTTGTTTCTGCAAATTGTCCTTAATAAAACTAAGATTTTGGAATGGTTTATTATATATTCTGACACTAAGTATACTTTACTCTGTATTACTATTATGTACTTACCATTCATCTTAAGAAGCTTTGTCTCCCCGTTAACTCCAACACTAGATCTGATTAGATGTAGTTTTCCAAATGTTGACCAAATTGAAGCCTGTTTATATAATCACTCTTAAGAACGAGGACTATTTTACCTCCCTTTTTTAAAAGTGCCAGGTCTTTGTAAATGTTTCTTAGAATTCTCTCCTTTGATTTTCCTGAGATTGCACTTTTCTGATTTACTTGTTTCAAATGACTTTTGTGTCTTTTCTCCTTTAGAGTCCCTCCCAGTGGCCCCTCTCCCCTTTAGTCATTACTTAAGCTGTATAGAAACATAATCTTGTTACCTTGGTGATTCATTGTGCTGATTTAAGTTGCTCATATAAATGATGTCTGTTTTAAAAACTATTATAGACATTTTAAAATATACATTAAAGTGAAGAAAATAAACCATGCTGGAATAACACATGTCAGTGTCAATACTTCTATTTATATCTCTATCAGGGCATCTTTCTTTAAGTATTTTCCTTCTCAGCATGTTCAAAACTGAATTTCTCATTTCCTATTATTAGTAGTAGGGAGTGGAAGAAGTAATTTTGCCCCTGAGAGTGCATTTGGCAATGTCTGGAGACATTTTTTGTGGTCACAATTGTAGGGGGTGGATACTACTAGCATCTAGTGGGTTAGAGGACAGAAATAATGCTAACATCCTACAGGGCAACCTCCAACTACAAAAATCTATCTGATCCAGAAGATAAGTAACGTCCAGATTGAGAAATTCTGCTGTAAAAGGATCACTTTTTTAAACTACACTATTCACTTTTCATTAACAGATTATCATTCCTTACTTTGCTCAGGGTAGAAAGTGTATGTGTGTGTAAAAGAAAGAGATTAATAACATTTCAGTCTGTTGCCAAAGAATGTTTTTGCCTTTTGTGCAGAGGCTTTCTAGTTATGCTTCTAGCCTCCCTTGTTCCTTTTCTTTCAGATCTACCTTGCGTAATCTTCACTTTGACCCACTCTGAGATACCATTCTTTTCTTCAAGAACTAACATTACCTGCTACACAAATACAGTTGTGGGTGGCTTGAATAGTCCTGTATATATGTGACTTCTCATACTTACCTGATGGAATTTAGTGTTGTTAGCCCACATTAATTCAATGTGTATATGAGGACCACTGAGCTAGATGGTAGAAATGAAAACATGTCAATGTAATCCCTTTATCTAGTTGGTTATTTCTCGGTAATCTTTATAGTATTCCTTATTTTGTTCATTGCTTTCCCATGCTAATTCCCTGTTATTTACCTTTGTTTATGTTGGTCTGTTCTTCTGGAATTTCCTCTACTTTTGACTCTACTAACTTTTGGGTTGTCAAAAAGTCATGATGGGACCCTCTGTGGTGCACAGTGGGTTAAATAAAGCGCAGCACTTCAGCATGAGTTTGATTCCCGCCCAGGGAGGTGACCCACATGGCATGGCAAAACTCTCCTGACCTTCCCACTGCTCCACTCAGCAATGTACTTAATCAGCCTGTTCTGTCTCTGGTGAATCCACTCACCACCCCTGCACATCTGGCCTGTACCCCAGTTCTGTATGCATAAATAAATAGTCATGTATTTTTTTGCTTGGAAACAAGAAAAAAAAATACATCACATCTGGCCTGTACCCCAGTTCTGTATGCATAAATAAATAGTCATGTATTTTTTGCTTGGAAACAAGAAAAAAAATACATCATGTCTTTTCCAACAATATATGTATTTTTAATAGATAAAAGAGTGGAGGTATAGGCCAGAGGTGTGTGGGGGAGCAAGGCAGTGGTGAGAGAATTCACCAGAGACAGTAGGGAGTGGAATAGGTGGATTGACTAAAATACACTGCTGAGGGGAACAATGGGTGAGACAGGAGAGGTCTTGTTCTGCCATGTGGGTTTTCTCCCTGGCCGGACTGAAGCTCATGCTCATGCTATGGTGGCTGCAGATAGTTTCAAGATGCTGAGACTTAACCCTTTGTGCCACCAGGGGGCCCCCAATTCTTGTCAGTTTCTGTTGGCTATCATAGCTCATAGCTTCCTATCTTATTGCGCCACCAGGGAGGGCTGAAACCTGAGGGTTTTAAAGTCTGGTCATAATTGTCATTTGTTCTAAATATTGTACTAAAGGGGCAGCAGATAGCAAGTAGTAAAGGATCAGGTCATAAGATAAACTCCAGAATTGATACCATTGAGGATAGGAGAGATGGAACTTTAGTCGGTCTTTGAAGGAAGGAAAAGAAACTCAATACAAGAGACAGGAGAGTAAAATCTGTACTGGAAGAAGCTTTTTTTTTTTTTTTTTTGCAACACTGGATTTTCTTTTTGACTTACCAGCTACCATCACATATTAATACGGATATATGGTGTAGCAATTAGTGACTTATCACCTAATGAGGATTTGTTTGGTAACTGGACTAAAATATTGTAATGAGAAGTTACATTCTCTAGAACAATGTTACTCACAGTAGCTGGTCTGTTACAGTCCTTGTTAAGGGCTTGCAGCTTGTGCTAGATTATAAATCAGTGTACTGTTTCCTTCATAGAGAAAAACTTGCTATTATAAAAGTTCTCTGTGCTTAATTGATTTGCATTCAGTCATAAACTTTTTAATTTATCATAGAGTGGTAGCCAGTTATCCAACCAGCACTGGTCTGTATACCAACTTGGAGTGGCTTTGCTTTGTAAGACTTTTACTCTTATACTTTGACACAGTGTTACATGTGTATATACACGCATATACCTAAAGTAAGTGTTTTAAAAAAGATTTATTTATTTATGCATACAGAACTGGGTACAGGCCAGAGGTACAGGGGCAGTGAGAGGATTCACCAGAGAGAGTGGAGAACAGAACCGGCAGATTGACAAAGTACACTGCTGAATGTGAGCAGCTGGTAAGGTCTGCTGTGCCTGTGGGTTCCATTCTGGCAAGGAACCAGTGCTGCAGTGGCTGTGCTCTAACCCATTGCGCCACCATGGTGGGCCTCAACATAGTTTAAAAAAGTTTTTTTGGTTCAGAAAAAAATTTTTTTCTTTTACATTCTTTAAGTTACAGTTGTTTTTGAACCATTTAGTTTTATTTATTTACTTTAAGATTTATTTATTCATCCATACAGAACTGGGGTACAAGCCAGAGGTTCAGTGGCGGTGAGAGGATTCATCAGAGACAGAGTGGGGAGCAGAACAAACAGATCAACAAAGTACACTGCTGAGGGGCGGGTCAAGAGAGGTCTCCTGGGGATCAAACTCGCACTGAAGTGGCTGCGACCAGCTTGCAGTATTGCGTTCTAACCTGTTGTGCCACCAGGGAGGGTCCAGTTTTATTTATTTTTTAAGATTTATGTATGCATACAAGAGCTGGGGTGGAGACCAGAGATGTCGAGGGTGAGAGGATTCACCAGAGACACAGTAGGTTGCAGAGCAGGAGCATCTACTGAAATACACTGCTAAAAAAAACAGTGGGCAAGACAGAAGAGGTCTGCTGCACTGATGGGTCAGCTCCCTAGCTGGGGATCTAGCTTCATAGTGCTAAGACATAACCCCTTGCACCACCAGGGAGCCCCTACATCTAAATAAGTAGATTCTATAAATTTGAGTTCTGTAGTTTCTGAACATTATTGTATAAGTAGCAGCGGGTTTGTTGCTGCTGCTGCTACTACTCCTGTCTTTGTATTTACAATTAGAGCTAGAATAAGGTCATTGAATTCATTCCATAGTTGTTTGCTTTTTTTTAAGATTTGTTTATTTATACATACTGAACTGGGGTACAGGCCAGAGGTGCAGGGGCAGTGAGAGTATTCACCAGAGACAGAGTGGGGAGCAGAACAGACAGATCGACAAAGTACACTGCTGAGGGGAGCATCAGGAGGGTCAGGAGAGGTCTGCCACGCCCTGTGGTCATCTCCAGGGCAGGGATTGAACTCAATGCTGAAGTGGCTTTAGCTTCTTAGTGTTGTGCTTTAACCCACTGCGACACCAGGGCTGGCTCCATTCCATAGTTCTTACCTTTATTTTGTGTCATTCTAATTTGACATTTCTTTAATGGCAAAGGGCAGCAGAATGACATAAAAATTTAAAATATTAAATTTTATATACATTTTAGTGGATATGTATCTTCCTTTGCTTCATCTGGTTAGGAGAAAATACTCTTCACCTTGTACTTTGACTTGTGCAGAAACGTGTGTGGCTGTAGGGGCTGAAATAACAAAGTAATGCTGTATTTTAACAACAGATACCATTGTTTGACAGCATAATGTATTATCTTGTTAGAATAATTGGAAACAATAGGGACTTTAGGTATTAGAGAAATTTATTGCTTATTTTAGCTGGTTACAAAAAATAAGAACAAAAAGGTTAACTTTAAAAAGTACAATATTTCTCTTAGAAATCCTCACTAAATGCTTTGGTGTCATCGTAATCTTATTCTTTTAATTTTCCTCCTTTTGTCTAATCATTTGCCAAGTTCTGATATTCTACCTTTGCAGTATATCAGCTTCCTCCCTTCCATCTCTAATGCCCTACTTTTGACCTTCATCATCTTTCTCTAGTATCATTATAATAGGTTAATGAAAGTCTTCTTTATCACAAGTTTTTAAAGGCTACCCTGTGCCATTGTCATCTTGGATCACATAACTCTCTTCTTCAGAACCTGTTACGGCTTTCTATTATTTTCAGAAAACAAAGGAAATTAAAAAGAAATACTATTGATAGTCTATTTTTACATCATTTTGTGCCATTTTCCATCTCAGTTGTAATACCCGTGGGCTTCTCATCACCAAATCACCCGTGTGCCATCACCATAGTCCAGTGCACTTCTCCCCAGGCCCCCATTTTTGATCCCAGTCCCGCCCACCCCGGTCCAACAAAGGAAATGTTTTAATGTGACATTAAACATTATCTGTTTCTAGACTTTTTCAGTCTGGACTGTCTAGTATATCCATGTTCATGGTCTTCTGTTAAGTGCCTAACCTTTAGCAAAAGCCTTCTTCCACCAAGAATCATAAATGCTCTCCTGTGATACTGTCCCATGTCCAGTTAATCTTTACTTAATCATTCTCTCTTTTTTTTTGATAGTATGTTCTTTATAACACTTTCTTGTTTGAGTGTTGCATTACTACTGCTTTAAAGCTTTAAAGTTTTTTATGTTTGTTTTTAGAAAATTTATTTATTTGTGCATACAGAACAGGGATACAGGCCAGAGGTGCAGGGGTGGTGAGAGGATTCACCAGAGACAGAGTGGGGGAGAACAGGTAGATTGACGAAGTATACTGCTGAGGGGAGCAGCAGGCTGATCAGGAGAGGTCTGCTGCACCATGTGTGTCACCTCCCGGGCAGGCGGGGATCCAACTCATGCGGAAGTGGCTTTCCATTCTTAGTGCTGCGCTTTAACCCTCTGCGCCACCAGGGAGGGCCCTAAAGTTTTTCTTTTGCATTAGTTTTTTCAGCTTTATTATTGAAACATATCGCATATTATATTTGAGTTCCTGAAATTATGTCTTCCTTGTAGTAGGGTATCTGTGAATGTTTGATTTGATTTGGTGTTAACTTTGAAATGGCTACTCTTCTTAGTAGTATCAGTAGTGTATGTGTAATAGTTTTTATATATTTTATCTTTTAAAGATCCAAGCTTTAAAGGTAATCATAGGAACAGATTGAACTGAGAGCATATTCATTTTAGAAAATTCAAACCAGTAGCTTTCTTTTGCTCATCAAGAATCTGTTTAAACAAAACAGATTCTCTGACATTTTGAACATTAATTTTGTGTTTAGACTACTAATTCTTATGATCCAAATAAAAGATAGAACTGGAAAAGCAGATATTATCAGCCTGGTACTAGGTTACTCAAACTCTGGCTTTAGTCCTTATCTTTGTATACTACTTAGTACACCACTAGAAATGGTTGAGCTTTTGGGGAATTACATTTCAGGAGGTGGCCTATTTAAGGGATGCAAATGTTGCTCTTCAGTGGTTGAGTAAACTTCAGTTGTACTAGTTGGGTCAGAAAAGTCTTATTTCTGTTAGTTACAATAAGTCTTGTTACTGTTATCTTTTTGTTTTGTGACCCTCATTAATAGTCTTATGTTCCAATGTCCCCTCCCCTCTGTCATACTGCAGTCTGAGGAAACTTCAGATTTCCTTATTATTAAACATCTTTCTGAAAACTTGATGTCTTGACCTTACTGCACTTTCCTTTTGTCAAAAGTATTATTCCTCAACTGTTGCTTCATTTTTCTATAGAAGCCATATTGTTGCAGCATGCCACTCTATCCCATTATTTTTTTTATTTACTGAGTTTTTAAAATGTATCTATAATCTATTTCCATTTCTTTGTTCCTTAATGCTCATGTTCTTGCTCCCACTCATACCACTGTATGGAAGTTTTATTCCACAAGATGATATATATCAGGCTCACCAATATTTCAAATGTGTTTTTTTAATCAGTATTGTTAAAACATACATATTGTGTTTGCTTGTTTAACTTACAATTTCCCAACTTATGCATATGTCTGTATGCAACTACATTTTTAAAAATTATATTATTATAGTCAATAATTACTCTTTTTTTGGTGAAATATGTTGGGTACATTATATAGATTTTTTTTTACATGCAATAATGCAGCATCAATTGTGATTATCCATGAATGAATATCCCTATTGGTATCCCTGAAGTTCCTGTATGTACCTTCTGATTACATTTTTTGCCTCCACCCAGTGTTTACCTCATATGTATCCATAAGTAAATATTGTTCAGTTTAATCTGTTTTTAAGCTTTATACACATGCTGTCCTATGTACTTCTGATTTTTTATTCAATTTTGGAATAGGCAGGAGGTAACAGGTGAGAAGTGGTAGAGTATATTCTCTGGCTAAACTTTGTTCTGGTATTCAGGGATCATTTTTACATATTCTTGTATCTTTAACATGTAAAATACTATTTTTTGCAAGGTAAAACACTCAAATGATGTCTGTGTACGTGTGCAAAAGTCCAAGGGGCCCTACCATATTCTTAATGCATGCTCTTAGCTGGTTGTTGATGAAATGCCTGTTTAGCTAGAACATATTTAATATTTTAATTGATCCATTTAGAAGCATAATGAGATCCAAAAACTTTCTCCCGTGTCAATTTAGTTTTTAACACCAAATTCAGAGTGGTGAAAAAATTATAGGAAATATTTATACATCAACCAGTCATGTTTAATAAATGCATAGATCTGAAAGTAATGATTACAGTATTTGGCTAAGACCGACTTAAGGAGAAAAATGGACAGGCTACCATTTGTAACTGAGATAATGGACTAATGGTACAAGTTTAGAAGAATGAGTATCAAGATAACAGGATTTTTCAGTATCATTATAAAATGTGACCAGAATGAAAGCAAATTGGAATGCTTTGAGTTTCACCAGGGTCAACAAAAATACATCCCCACCAAAGTTATACCTTATTCAGCTTTTTAGGATTACACAATTTATGTATATTCTAATACTAGTGCACTATTGGTGGAGAACATTAAGATAGTGGAAAGGAGTGATTTTTAAAAGTTTTATTCTCATGAATGTATTAATGCCGCTTTTTAT
This sequence comes from Condylura cristata, assembly GCF_000260355.1. Classification (NCBI taxonomy): domain Eukaryota; kingdom Metazoa; phylum Chordata; class Mammalia; order Eulipotyphla; family Talpidae; genus Condylura; species Condylura cristata. The sequence continues at coordinate 18,616,156 of NW_004567124.1, read as the reverse complement.
TTAAGTTGTAGCTAGTTCTTCACAGCTGAAGACCTTGTAGCAATTTAATTGACCTCCTAAAGTTTCATTTAGTGACACTTAATGATTTTGCCAAAACTTCCCATTTGTTGTGGTCCTCTGATCTGCATGTATGTGCACCCCTGCACATGTATGTACATATAACAACTTAATAGATACATACTAGTTACTTAGCCTTTTTTCCTCTTCATTTTATTTACTTCCTCATTCATCTTCCTAGTCAGAATTTTATCAGAGCATATGAGGAAACAGAATGCTGTAAAACTTCAAACAGCTCTTCAGAGTGAGCCAAACATGTTCATATGTGCCCTCTCTACATAAAGTGACACTATCTTACTCCCTTCCACTTGTTTCCTTTTATAAACTGATATTACCAGTAGAAAAGAGAAATATATATTTTTTTATTTTATTATTTTTTATTTTTTTATTTTATTTTTTATTTATTTATTTTTTTTAAGAGAAATATTTTTAAACGAAAATTCCTTTTATTGTAATGTTACCAGTGCAGATGTATAAAAGAAATAGGAAAGTTCCTATCCTGTTCCATTGACAGGAAAGGTTATTACCAACTAAGGCAAAATGACACAAACAATAATTCAGCAATTAATGAAAATTTGGAAAAAGAAAATGTTGATTCCTAGTTATCCTGAACTCTCAAATAGATAGTAAAATACTAATTTAAAATTAACTTTTAGCAAAGTATTCAGCTTAGGAGTTTCAATTTATTTTAAACTCAACTAGTTTTATTGTGAGGAAAGCTAGTAATTGAATGTGTTCACTTTGTTTCAGAAAAGAACTACTTTTAATGAAATATATAATCTATTGTGAAATTGGAAAAATAAAGTTTATTCATCATGCCTGCCGTGGCTTCAGTTCCTAAAGAACTCTACCTCAGTTCTTCACTAAAAGACCTCAATAAGAAGACAGAAGTTAAACCGGAGAAGATAAGCACTAAGAAGTAGGTATTACTTGCTAATTTGAGTTATAATTTAGTTTTAACGTCATTTCTTAGGTGAGGTAGAGGAGTAGTTCATTTAAAGTTTTATTTAAAAGATGTGGTACATATACACTGTGGCATATTACTTGGCAGGCAAAAACCTACATGCCACTTCTACAGCAACATGGATGGAGCTGGAAGGGATCATGTTTAGTGAAATAAGACAGAAAGAAAAGGAAAAAAACAGATGGTTTCACTCATAGCAGGAATATAAAGGACCAGGGGAGAAAATAATAATGAGCAACTATATACCAGATATATTTTATGGGAGTGGAGTGGAGAATGGGATCAAAAATGGGGGTCCGGACGCGGGGATTACAATTGAGATGAAAAAAAAAAGTACAAAATGATGTAAAAATAAACTGTTATAAAAAAAGGGGGGGTTCGGGGGAAGTGCACTGGGCTATGGTGATGGTACATGAGTGAATTGGTGGTGGGAAGCCCACGGGGATTACAACTGAGATGGAAAAAGGCACAAAATGATGTAAAAATAAACTACTATGTTTTTTTTTTAAGTGTCATTATAACACTGACCTTATTAGAAAAGTTTTAACTTTCCATTTTGTTACAGATTTTGCTAATATGCATTTTCTACTCTATCTGGACAGCGTACCAGATCCTAAGTTTTGTTATTTATTTTTTTTAAAGATTTATTTGTACATACAGAACTGGGGTACAGGCCACAGGCTCAGGGGCAGTGAGAGGATTCACCAGAGACAGAGTGGGGAGCAGAACAGGCAGATCTACGAAGTACACTGCTGAGGGGAGCAGCGGGCGGGTCAGG
>NW_004567124.1:18582409-18613717 GCF_000260355.1 Condylura cristata | reverse complement strand
CGGTCAGGAGAGGTCTGCCACGCCATGTGGTCTCCTCTGGGGCAGGTGGGAATCGAACCCAGGCGGAAGTGGCTTTAGCTTCTCAGTGCTGTGCTTTAACCCACTGCACCACCAGGGAAGGCCTAAATTTTTTTTTTTTTTTTTTTAAGGATAAAAAGGACTCTATAAGAATCATTCAGCCACAGTTAACATGTTTTCATAAAATGTTATGTAAATATACTTAAAGATCTTTTTATGCTTATGTGTATTTTACATATAAGTATGATCTTAGCATGATCTTTCTTTTATTGAAAAACAAATATTTTTGTCCAGTATTCAATAATTTGTGCTAATTTGGTATGAATTTTAACCTGGTGATTTATATATTTTTATTTTTTAGGATATATCCATCTATGGAGGTCTCTAGAAGCTATATAGATATCTTTCTGATGACAACATTAAACTCTTCCTTGAAAGAAAATGTAATAGGGAGGGAGAGGTTCAGCTATTTTGCTACTTACTGGAAGTAATTTTGCTAAAAATATGGCATCACTAAAATTCTTAACTTTTAGATACTTTTTTTTTTTTTTTAAAGATTTATTTATTTATGCATACAGAACTGGGTTCCGGCCCGGGGTCTGGGGGGCGTTGGGGGGTTTCCCCAGGGCTTGAGTGTGGAGCAGAACAGGCAGATTTATTGAGTTCACTGCTGAGGGGAGCAGCGGGCGGGTCAGGAGAGGTCTGCCACGCCATGTGGTCACCTCTGGGGCAGGCGGGAATCGAAGTCATGCAGAAGCGGCTTTAGATTCTCAGTGCAGTGCTTTAACCCGCTGCGCCACCAGGGAGGACCACTTTTAGATACTTTTATCTTAGGAAACATAGGAACACTCTTCCCCTGAATTTATTTTTTTTATTTCTTTATTTTTTTAAGATTTATTTAATTCATATAGAACTGGGGTACAGGCCAGAGATGTGGAGGATGAGAGGATTCACCAGAGACAGAACGGGGAGCAGAACAGGCAGATCGACAGAGTACACTGCTGAGGGGAGCAGCGGGCGGGTCAGGAGAGGTCTCCTGCACCATGTGGATCACCTCCGGGGCAGGCGGGAATCAAACTCATGAGGAAGTGGCTTAAGCTTCTTAGTGCTGTACTTTAGCCCGCTGGGCCACCAGGGAGGACCCCCCTGAATTTATTTTGACTAACAAAGGAGAAGACTCTGAGTTTGATAAGGAATCACATATTATTGAGTTGGAAATAAGAGTTTTTAAAATAAAGCATCAAGAATGAAGACAGGAGGGTAACAGTAACTCTAAAATAGATCAGGAAAGAAAATCCCAGAGAGAACTGATACCTCCTAAATATTGCTAAGAACAAAATGTACTTTTTCCCCTTTGGGGGCCAGCAAAAATAACAGAAAAATTGGTCTACTTCTTTAGCTAAGATGGTAATATTTGATGTGAAAAAGCAGTTCTTAAATCATTATTGCGTGATTTTCAAATAGGAGAAAATGGAAAAGATAAATTTACCTTGAAGAGTTTTAGCTAAATTTAAGAGAACACAATCCTTTTTTTTTTATTACAAAAGTTTATTTTTACATCATTTTGTACATTTTTTTTTTCCATCCCGATTGTAATCCCCGCGGGCTTTTTTTTTTTTTTTTAACGAAAGATTTATTATTTATGCATACAGAACTGGGATACAGGCCAGAGGTATGGGGACAGTGAGAGGATTCACCAAAGACTTAAGTATGGAGCAGAACAGGCAGATTTACTGAAATATACTGCTGAGGGGAGCAGTGGGCAGGTCAGGAGAGTTCTGCTGTGCCATGTGGGTCACCTCACTAATGGAGATTGAACTCTTGCCTAGATGACTGCCAATACTTCATAGTGCTGTGCTTTAACCTGTTGCGCCAGCAGGGAGGTCCCAAGAAGTCAATCCTTTATAGCAACCTCTGGTTTAATTCTGTAACCACGTTGATCCCACAGGAAGTGATATATCAAAAGAACTTCCTGAATATACTGCCATGAACTTAAGTTCTTTCTTACTGTGTCATGGCACTCTTAGAGACTGCTGGAACCCTTGTATAATGTTTGACTTCTTTATTGGACTCACAGTGGCACTATAGTCAGTTTGATCTGTTACATATAGGCCTATGAGATGTACAAACATCAGAATAAAAGAAATTTGGAGAAACCAAAGAACTGTTGCACTGACTTTGGCCTCTTGTAGAGAAACCCTATATTATATTGTTTTGGTTTTCTTTCATCTTGTCACTATGGTGTGCCATTTTAGGTAGGGAATACATACTGACTTGATTTGTCCTTGTACAGGACCATCTTTGGTTCTCAGTGCCACTTGGGCTGTATTCCTTTTATATGGTATTCTAGTTTCTTGGCTTGACCAGCTTCATCATCAATTGATATCTAAATATGCATGCACAATTAAGGAATTATAGTAAAAAGATGAATGGCTTTGAGTCAATTTATTAAATACATTTTATGTAAGTATTGTCAGTATAACTTGGTTGCCTAAACTTTTGTCCTACATGTGTGAGTTCCTTTTGCAGAAATGCCTGTTTAATTTGCTTTCCAAAAACTGTAAACCAGGAAAATGTCCTTACAATGAACATCACATAATCTTCAAATTACTTTACTGAAATGAAACTTTAAGCCATTTTTGACATTCTCTTTCTTTGACCATCCATGAATCAGTGTGCAGTTTAACCATTTGTAGAAAACTTGAACCAAATAAAAAGATTGAACTAATATTCTTTTTATCTGTCTCTATTTTCTTGGATTTTTAGTTGGGGAGAAATTTACATCATAGTGAGAAAGAAATGAAGAGAATAAAAAAGTATTCATTTTAGCATTAAAGTGATAAATATATTTGTTCCATTCCTTCAGTAAAAATTGTATGCAGTTATGTTCATTAATGATAGAATATGTTTGTTAAATGGGTGCCGAAGGACCACTTTCTCAAGTTTATGACAGCATTTATCTTTAAATTTTGAGATTGAGAAGGCATTTTGAGCAATTTTGTGGCATATAAATAACTAGTATGAAATAGAATCACTTGTAGCATAAGGGGAATTTTCAGTAGTACACAAATTTATGTTTGTCTTTGTATCTACTCTGAATTAGTGCAGCTTAAATTGTGGACTTTATTCATGACATTCCCAAATTTTTTGTTGGTATTTTAATGATTTTTTCTCTGATTTTAAGTTATGTACAGAGTGCCCTGAAGATCTTCAAGACAGCAGAAGAAAGCAGATTAGATCGTGATGAAGAAAAGGCCTATGTTTTATACATGAAATATGTGGCTGTTTATAATCTTATCAAAAATAGGTCTGATTTCAAGCAACAACAGGTACCTTTTATTTCTGCATTTTTATTTGCTGATTTATCTACAGCTATTGATTCTCTAAAAAGCTTTAACTATTACTGAAACTTAGATCACATTTGTAACATTAGGCTCAAACTTATACAGATAGAGGAGCAGCTCAAGATTTAGTTTCATATATATGTTTGTATACATACACAAGCACATACTTGTATTAAATATACAAATACTTAATTTGCCTGTAGTTAGTGTAAATTTATAGCAAAATTCATGCTCTTTTGTTATATCATTGCCAGGACAAGGAGTGGATTCACTTTCTAATGCATTAAAATATACGTGTGTGTGTGTGTATGGCTTTATAATTTTACTTTCATAAAGTGTCACTCTTTTAATGGTAACATTTTCTATTTGACTGACATTGTAGTTATATATTAAAGGTTTCAGTTTGCAAAATCAGTACTGACCACTTCCATATATTTTTTTTTGCTTTAACCCTTTGGGCATTCTTGCATTTTTCTGAAGCCATATTAAAGGATTAACTAAAATATTTTGTCAAGGTTTGTAAATTTGGATAACTTTAGTGATATTAGTGTTGTTTTGTCTATTGTGGTAGGGTCATTTTATGTATGTGTTTAGTTTTTGCTTTCTCTTTCTAATAGTTTTTTTTTCCCCTTTGGTAAGATTCTGAGTACTTTCATAGCTGTCTTTTTTTTTTTTAACTTGAGAAGCACTGGAATAAATTTTAGTAAGAGATTTTTTTCCCCCATTTTCAGAGAGTATTGCATTTCCAAAGTGAATAGTTGATAGTGCAAGAGAAGTTCAGGTTAGGAAACTCCCTGCAGAAGGAGTTTACTTATTTACTCACATTTGTTCAGGTCCTTATTTTGAGTGAAAGGACTTATTTTCATTTTCTCTGTCTCGGGCACCTCATCTACTATTTAAAACTGTTTTTTTGTTTTACTTAGCCTGACTTCTTGAGTACACTTCCAGTATGTAAAGTTTCAGATTTATTAACTAGTTCATTTTCTGGTTTTTACCTTTATAGCCAGCAGAGACTGAATGTAATGTCACAAATCTTCTATCGAAACTTGTCTTTCACACTTGTTTTGCACTTGGGAAAAATTAAGGTTTAATAAAACTTGTTAATTTTACAAATTACTAATAGAGAACATGTTAAATTTATTGCTTACTCATGAAAACATCAGCTTTTATCAACTGTTTTCAAGGCTGTCAGGTAAAGGGGGAAACAGTATATTGAAAATGTTAGTATTGCAATGTCCAGATAAAATTTTAGTTGTATTTTTAAATCTCTATGGTATTCTTCATAATCCTAAATATTCATTGGTAAACATGTTTGAGAAGTCATAAGAGATGTTTGATTTTGCAAGTTTATGAGTAGGTATAAGTTCTACTTTGTAAACCTAAGAAGCAGATATTTTTAGTTGTATAAGAATTAGATGATTTTTTTTTTCATTTTGCAGATTGTAGATAGTATTGAAAATTTGAAGATTTTCATACTTACTGTGTTTCTCTAAGAGAACAGAGATTTGTAATAAATATTAGGGAACTGTCTCCTGGGAGTTTGTAGCAGGCATGCCCAAATACAAAAAAGTTTCCAGTATTTATGGTTGACTGGCATATCGGCTGGCTTTTTAATAAGTTCATATCAAAAACTAATAAAAGAAGTTAGTATTTTTAATTTTTTCTTTTGCATGTTTTTATCATAGAAATCTCACAGCAATGATTAAACCTTGTTTTCTATTAAAATATTGTAGCACATATTGTATCATGATGTAATCAGACATTGTGGCAACAGAAATAAAGTACATTATGATTTTCAGTTAACACAATATTGACCAAGCTGTTTTAAAGAAATTACATAGTGAAGGACCTTTTTACTTATTCTTTTATTTAAAATAATAAATTCAGGGTCTCTCTGGTGGTATAGGATTTAAAGTCTCAACATTTACTATCACCAGCCATTGTGGCATGAGTTTGGTCCTTGTCCAGGGAGCTGACCAACATGGCATAGCAGACATCTCCTGTCTTGCTTCTCTTTTCAGCATTGTATTTCAGTAGATCTGCATATTCTGCTCCCCTCTCTGTCTCTGGTGAATCCTCCCCCCTCCATCCCCCACCTCTTGGCCTAGTCCTCAGTTCTTGTATGCATAAATAAAATAAACACTAAAAAAAAAATAAAAGAATAGACAACTGAAATGTGATCTACTTTTAGAGCAACACATGCTAACTATTGGCAATAGATTTGTTCCACCAGCTCTTTTCACTACTTTGGGAAGATCTAAGCATGGGGATATCTGGCCTTTGGTCTTTTTTATACATTTTCATTTCCAATTCATCTGTGATTAACTGTGCTGGTAGAGCAAAGTCAGATTGTCAAATTAAATCCAGTAAGTGTTTAACAGACTTCAACAAGTCTGTTAAACGTTTAACAAGACTGTTGTCTTGTTAAACCAACCTTGATTTGAAAATATCTCATTGTAGTATCTGATGAGTGATCTGTTAAAGAAGTCACTTAAACACTTCATTGTGCTTATTACTAGTAGTAAATAATGTGCCAAAACATTTGTTGTTTTTTTAAGCTAGATAATATTGATGATTTATTTTCTATTTTGTTATTTAAAGTTTCCTCAAGTGTAAAACTTGTTTTCTGTGTCAAACTGGTTGACTGCATTTAAAATGGAGAGGGTAGCTATTGTAAAATACAGCTGAAAGCAGAAACATGAGTTTAAAAAGAGTAAGCCAAAATAAAACCTGTGATGTTGATCTGAACACAATTTGCCTTAACTGTTCTGAGACTATAGACAAATGCAAGGTAACTTATTTATTATAGAAAAATGTCGCTCTCAAGCTCTTTAGTTTTTAACTTTTATTCATAAACAGTAATAGTAGAATTTACATTTCTTTAAGTTACCTTACAAATAAGTAAAATTTATTACCTACTGAGTTTTTTAATGTTAAAGAAATACTTCATTCAATCGTATAGTGTTTGCCTTTCTGCTTTACATACCACTATGACTTTAATGTATTTAGCATTAATGCTGTATACAGTCACCAGTAGTAACATTTATGGGATAACTTTCCTATAATTTTAGGAGTATGTTCATTCTATGCTTGGACCATCAAACATCAAAAAAGCTGTTGAAGAAGCTGAAAGACTCTCTGAAAGCCTTAAACTCAGGTACAGACATTATTATAAAATTTTTTTTTAAATATAAATATAAAAATATTTAGAATGTATTCATTTATTTCTGACCAAGCATTATGAATCCCCAAAATAAGTCTTATGCCAATGGAGACACAAATTAAAATCTTTTCCTTATCACCTATTTTATGTCCATGTACCATTGATATTCTCTTGAAATTTAGAAAATGTTCAGAATGATTGACTATTAAAGTAGACATTGATATTTCAAATTAGATCTCAGGTGCAGTATTTCTAAGTTTCTGACAGTACTCTTCAGAAAAATATAATTCTGCTTATACTCCATGTGTTCTGGGCTACTTGGACACTGGTCTTAAAGATGAAATATTTAATTTAACTGTTAATTTTGACCAGACCAGTTCAAAAGTTATATATGTTTTTAAAAATCTAATTCTAGTATTTGTCATGATAGTATTTGTTCTTATCAGGCTTATAAAATAAAAGTAGTATGTTTCAATTTTTCTTAGTAGTCATTCTTTAATAGAAACCCTTTTTAGTTTTATATTTTTCGTCACTTTTTTCATGGGATCTTTTAACTTTAAAAGATCACCTTTAACCAAAAAAATAAATATTTCTTTTGTCCTTTCTAGAGTTACTAATTTTGAGAATGAAATACGTAAAAGTGGATGATAATATATAGAGTCACTGCTCCCCTCTTCGTTTAGTCTGCTAATCAACAAATAATAATAAAATTTCTTGTAATCTCTGAATTACTCTTTATTAAGTTTTCTCTTGGATTTGCCTAGTATTCTCTCAATCATATTACCACCTACATTAATCATATTCTTTATTCTACCCTTTGGACTCTCAGAATCTTTCTTTCAGTTCCTTGTTACCTGTACATATTTATATTCAAAATAACTTTTAAGTGAATGAAGTTTTAACTGTATATATCTTACAGTAGTATAAGTTCACACTTCTGCAAATATATGTTCTCATACATAGGATAGTAGAGCAAATATCCTTGTTTTTTGCCTCATTTTACAGGGAAAACTTTCAGTTTTTAACTACTGATATTAGTAGTGAGTTTGTCCTATGAGACCTTTATCATATTGATGTATGTTACTTCTATATCCATATTTTTGAAATTTTTAATCATAACTGGATATTCAATCTTCTCCATTGCTTTTTCTACATTTATTCATATTTTAACATGATTTTTATCCTTTTATTGGTGGTAAATTACATTGATTTCAATGTTGAATCATCCTTGCATCCTTGGAATAAACCCCACTTTGTCATAATGCGTGACACTTAAAAATTTAAAAATTTGTTTTGCAAGATTTTGTTGAGAATTCTGTACCTGCTCATCATAGTTTACTGGTCTGTAGTTTTTTGGTGATATCTTTGTGTGCTTTTAGAAACAGAGTAATGTTGGCTTCATAAAATATATCTAAGTATTTTGTCTTTGATTTTTGGGGAAGGCTTTGAGAAGAAATAGGCACATGAGTACTTCCGTGATTTCTGCTTTAATATCTTTGCTTGTGGTTGTTTGCTTGTGCTTTGTCTATTCAAGATTCCTGTTTCATCGCATTTCAGTGTTGGGAGGTTGTATGATTCCAAGAATTTGTCCATTTCTTCTAGATTTTCCTGTTTGTTTCCATAAAGATGTTCATTGTAGAATCTGTATTTCTCTGGTTATAGGTTGTAACTGCTCCTCTTATGATTCTTGTTATTTGAGTTTTCTCTCTGACAAACCTAACTAGGCTTGTCTGTTTTGTTTATCTTTTCAAAATAAAGGAGACAGTATTTCTTTTAATTGACTTTTTGAATTGTCTTTATTTTCTATTTCATTTATTTCTGCTCTGTTTTTTCTTCTTCTACGGCTTTGCGTTGGTTGTACTTTTCCTATTATGGCATAATGTCTCATTATTAAATTGAGCTCTTTCTTTTTTCTTTATATGGAAATGTGTTGCTATAAACTTCCCTCTTAATCCTGCTTTTGCTGCATTGTGTAGATTTGTGTGCATTATACCTCTATTTTTGTTCATCTCCAGGTGCTGTTTCATTTTTCCTTCGGTTTTCTTGTTAATCCAGTAGTCATTCAGTAACATGTTGTTTAGGCTCCAAGAGAGGCTTCTCCTTTTTTATGGTTGATTCTAGTTTGATCATTGTGGTCAGAAAAGATGTTTAGTATTATTTCAGTCTCCTTTAATCACAGAACCTCTCCTGTTTTGTGACCATAGGTCCTATGTTGGGGACCAACCCCGATTTCAGGCTGTTGAGAGGCTGACACAGGCAGGGTCTCCAGGTGGGAACGACGTTGGCCAGGCGATATTCTAAAAATTGGGGAGTAAAGGGGAGCGGGAGTGAGGAAGACGCGGGAGTCGGAGTTGGGTGCAAATCTTCCTGCTCTGCCTTCAGCAGAGGTTTATTTTATAGATTTCTAGCAGGCAGGGGGATGACATTAGCATACGAAAGGGGCTGAGATCACAATCACCTTTTTTCTAAGAATAGTGTGGGGTCGTTTTTTGACCTTTACATAGATGCACAAAGTTTAAGACTAATATTACTATAGTGAAGATTAACTAAAATAAAGTCCCTTAAACCTTATCTACTACTTAATGGGTTTTTTTCCTACCTGAGACATTTTGGGAGGCAGGAAGAGGAAATTTCTTGCAAATCAGATTTTGGAAAAGTTCTTTAAAGAAACTTGCTAAAAGGTTTTAAGTGAGTTTCCTTGAGGTCTAGACAGTAAAAGACATTGCTCTGAGTAGGAGACATAGGTGAATTTCCTTAACTAAAGACTAGATAGTAGAATCCTGAAAGAATAGCCAGAATACTTTTGTGGATTGCTTTGAAGTGTAGCAGGTAAAAGACCGGACTAGTTCTAAAACAGGCAACCTGGATGAATTTCCACATCTAAAGGCCAGACAGTAGGAAGTTTGAGTAATTCTTTAGAAGCTGAATAGAAGGCTAGGTGAAGTAGTAGAATGATAAGATTTGGGTTTTTCTCCATCCGGCAGAGAGAAAGAGAAACAGCCCTTTTGCTTTTATTGATCAGCCAGTTGTCAAGTCACTTTTGACTTCAGAGGAATTTCTCATCCTGGTGCAGTGCTTGCTTGTCAGGGCAGGCAGGCCTTATGCGGCTGAGGCAATCCAATTGTAAGCTGAAAGTTGCTCAGAATATTTTGATATTACGATTATACAAAAAAGGGAGGTCATAACATAAGTTAGCAGTGGAAAGTCTTGATTTTTTTCAGAGCTTTTCCCGATCTACCCGGAATCTGTCAGATGATAGACGTTGCATAGCTTGTGTCAGTCCTAGCCTCAAGTATGATACTGAAATTAATACATATATACATACCCAGTAGAATACAATAATGAGCCCAGAACTAGGCCCACATATACATAGACATTTAACTTACAACAGCAGAGCCAATAATTTGTAAGGGAGAAAGGTTCTTCAGTAGATGGTGTTAGGGCCACATGCAAAAAATGAAATTATTTATATAAAACAATAAATAGAAATTCAGAATGGATTAAACATAAGTCTGTGGCAGGCAGTAACTGAAATTTTTTTCAGTTTTTTGTCCTTAGCTGGACTTGAGGCTGCTCAAGCAGACTAGTTCAGGTGTCAACTAGAGATAAGGGCAAATTTATGGACAGAACTTACAACTGTTGACTCTGGGACAGTCATTCTTGTCCTCATTTCTTGCTGCTGTGGTTGTCCTTTATGTCTATTCTTAGTTCTTGAAACCCATAAAAGTGAGCATTTCTATTGGAATTCTGTCTGCTTCCCACAATATGCCTGTTAGGTCATATAAAATGGGGAAATTTAATTTATATCCTTCCTTTCTTTCACATGTTAATTACTATCCAGTGTGGTTGGTTGTATTAGCTTTCATTGCCTTCAGATAGTCTTAATTTTCTCCAGAGTTTATATTCTTTCTGAGAAAGTTAATACACTAGAAACTACTATGTCATTACCAAAGTAGAACCATACCTTTTTTTTTTTAAAAGAATTTTGAACTATTTTGTAATAATTGCAACAACATCTTCCTTCAGTTGTGTCTTAGTGATTTATTTTTTTAAGCAGTGGAATGAATAATTCTGAAGGAATTGTTAAACATGAGAATTGAAATTAAATGCTTAAAGTCTTAGAGGAGCATTGTTTTCCCTAAATTCTTTCCATTGGAGGGACAGCCAAGCTTTGGGTAACATGCTAATCTTTAAAAGCTGGCACAAATTCTTTGAGTAATCACCATTGCCATAATATACATTTAGTTGTTTAGTTAGAAATGTATCTTTGTGGAAATCATTCAAAAGTGTATATAAAAGATAAAGAATTATAAAATGAAAACTTTGTTTTTATTAATTATTGGCTTATTTTACTAAATATTGACATTTTCAGTAAAAATTAAATCAACTTTAATTTCCCTGTTTTTTCTTCTCCTCTTCCTCCCCTCATCTCTTTATTTTAAACACAGAGGCATTGCCAGGCAATCCTTTACGATTAATATAGTTAAAGTTTCCTAATACCATTCTTTCCTGGCAGTAGTGGTAAACATTGCATATAATTTCATTAGGAATAGATCTTGAATACTAAAAAATATTACTGCTAATAATTGCTAACTGTAGGTAACAGCAGTTTTATTTCTAACAAATTGGAAATTTTATGGAGTTCATCCTTTAAGAAAACATACTCTAGGTGCAGCGACCTCTCCTGTCTCGCCCGATGCTCCCCTCAGCAGTGTGCTTCTCTTGATCTGCTTATTCTGCTCCCCACTCTGTCTCTGGTGAATCCTCTACTGCCCCATACTTCTGGCCTATACCCCAGTTTTTTCTATGCATAAATAATAATAAATCTTTAAAAAAAAACTGTAAGTCTTAAACACAAATATACAAGTATAAAATTTGGACTTTTTTTTCCTTTTGCAGAAGAAATTAGGACTATGAGTCCTTTTGAAAAGGATTTTGCAGCAGATTCAAATAAATGGTTGAATATGCAGGAGGGAAAGAACAGAAAGCATTAAGCAACTGTAACTTAAAGTATAATGTTTCTTCTCAAGATTTTTGATTTATTTGAATTAGAGAATTTTTGAGTTGTGGTTTGTATCAGAACACTGGCCTAGTTAAATTTTAGTTTGTGGGAGAAAAGTATGCAGCTATAAATACCCTAAGACAGTTTTGTAGAATTGGATTTCTTTATTTGCTATATTTTACCAATCAAAAATGCTGATTTCTTTTTCACCTAGATATGAAGAAGCAGAAGTTCGGAAGAAACTTGAAGAAAAGGACAGACAGGAGCAAGAACAACTGCAGAAACAGAAAAGACAAGAAACAGGAAGAGAAGAAGGTGGCACATCATCTAAAAGTTCTTTGGAAAATGTATTAGATTCCAAAGACAAAACCCAAAAGGTATTTCAAATCTATTGTGTAAGGCAAGAAGAATTGAGATACCACTACAACTTTCTTTTGGGTAGCATGGGTAAAATTTAATGTTTTTATTAGAAATTCAGTTAAATAGTCTAGCTTCACGTGATTCCAGGTTTTTCTTGGAGTTTTTAAAGAAGCCCCCAAAACTATATTAGTTTTTTGCAGTTAATATAAATGTGATTGTGTTGTGGAAAGAGCATTTATGAGTATATATCAATCCTGGCCCTGTGTCAATACTTAACTGTTTTGGGACGTTGTTTTCTTATTTACCCAGTGAGATCTTTAGACAGACAGACCATCTTTAAGGTTTCTTCTTTCTAATAAATGTAATTTGCATTAAAAAGATGATTTGGGGCTCTCCCTGGTGGCACATCAGGGTTAAAGCACTGCATTATGAAGCTCTCAGAAGCCACTGTAGCATGAATTTGATCCCCAGCCAGGGAGCTGACCCATATGGCGTGGCAGACCTCTACTGACCCACCTGCTGCTCCCCTCAGCAGTGTATTTCAGTAGATCTACCTGTTCTGTTCCCCACTCTGTCTCTGGTGAATCCTCTCACCTACCACACCTCTGGCCTGTACCCCAGGTCTGTAAGCATAAATAAATAAATAAATCTTTAAAAACAAACAAAAAAAAGATTAGGTATATATTACTTGTTTGCTGCCAAACCTTTTTATCTGTTTCTGAAGTTTCATTCTCTTGCCTTTGTCTTTTCTCTTCCCAGGTATTCTTTCCTCTTTCTTTTCCTCTCTTTCTGATTTCCTTGACTACTTAAAATCTTTTTAGCTACATCATCTATTTATCAAAACCAACTGATGACCTAGTCTGTATCTACCTATCACAGTATGTTGTTCCTTTACCTCTTCAGAAACTATTCCTAAAATGTCATTTCCTCTGTACTGCTGAAATTCATGGAAAAATTTTGCTTTAATTTTTCTTAAGTATCTTGTAGATGTCACTCACATTTGCTTGTGAATCACTACTGTTTCATATTGAATTTCTCATCATTTTGCTTAGCATTATGTAAAAATGTAATGAAATCTGGTGTTTTGGTTTTAGGGACTCCTGTAAGATAAGTAATACTACCTTAGAGAGATGTTCATATGTAGGTCTCATCACTCATGAACAACAAAAAAACTACCCTAGAATTCAAGAAACTAATGAAAAGAATTTTTTTTAATTGAGGTAGTAACATTGGTTTACAATGTTGTGTTTTAGCAGTATAGGATCTCCCTTGTGAATGTGGTAACATTCATAGTCCACCATCACACTCTGTTGTGCTCTCTCCCTCCCCTCCCCTATCTCCTTCTGGTAGCCTCAATTCTACACTCAGATTTTTAGGGTTTGTTAATATTTGGCTTTATCTAGCCCTTTATTTGATTTCTCTGTATTCCACATATAAATGACACCCTCTAGTATTTTTCTTCTAACTTATTTTGCTAAGCACGATCCCCTCCTGTCCCATCCACGTTGTTGCAAATGTTGGGTTTATCCTTTTTGACCAGAGTAGTATTCCATTGTGTGTATGTATAAACCACATCTTCCTGATCCATTCATTTGTCTTTGTACATGTAAGTACTTTTCTATAGTTTAGCTTTTGTAAATAGTGCTGCAGTGAACAAAGCTATGTATATTTCCTTTTTTGGAATTAGTGTTTTTGAGTTCTTTGGGTTGATACCTAGAAGTGGAATTGCTGGATCATATGGAAGACCCATTTTTCATCTTTAAAGTGCTCTGCATATTGTTTTCTATAGAGGATGGAATAGTCTACATTCTCGCCAACAATGTAAGGGTGTTCTTTTTTTCTACATCCTCTCCAACACTTGTTTTTTTAAAAGATTTATTTATTTATGCATATAGAACTAGGGTATAGGACAGAGGTGCGGACAGAGGTGCGGAGGGTGAGAGGATTCATCAGAGACAGAGTGGGGAGCAAAACAGGCAGATTAACAGAAGCACACTGCTGAGGGGAGCAGCAGGTGGGTCAGGAGAGGTCTGCCATGCCCTGGCTAGGGATTGAACTTGAGCTGCATTGGCTGGGATAGCTTCATAGTGCTGTGCTTTAACCCAGTGTACTACCAGGGAGGGCCCACCATTTGTTTTTGATATGTCATTCTCACAGGTGTGAGGTGTTTTTACTCATTGTAGTTTTACTATGCATTACCTTGATTAGTGGGGATGAACATTTTTCCATGTGCCTGTTGTCCAACTGTATGTCTTTGGAGAAGTGTCTTATTTAGTTCCTCTGCTCACTTTTTGATTGGATTATTTTCTTTTTTGTTGAGATCTGTGAATTTTTTGTAGATACTGGGTATCAATATTCCCTTGTTGAATTTATGGTGTGCAAATAAGTATTTTTTGTCATTCACAAAGGTGTCTTTTTTTCATGTATAAAGTTTTTCCAGTTTGATGAAGTCCAAATTATATTCTTTTGTTCCCTCTGTCTTAGAGACCAAGCAACAAAGACATCTCTGAAGCCTGTATCATGGAGTATGTTGCTTATGTTTTTTCATAGGTATTTTATGGTTTCAGTTGTTACACCCAAGTCTTTGCCCTATTTGAGTTAATTTTTTGTGTATGGCCTAGTTTTCTTCCTTTACCTGTGGCTGTCCAGTTTTCCCAACACCATTTATTGAAAAGGTTTTCCTTGCTTCATTGTGTATTCTTGGCCCCTTTGTCATAGATTAATTGTCCGTATAGGTGTGGGTTCATTGTTCATTTCTGAGCTCTCAGTTCTATTCCATCGGTCTATGTGTCTTTGCTTCACACAGAGTATATAGATCACCGTTGATTCCACCATTCTTCCTCTTTCATTCTTTGTGAAATCTTCAGGGTTTTCTGTGTATGTTTTCATCTACAATAATGATAGCTTAGTTTCTTCCCCAACTTAGGTTCCTTTTGTATCCTTTTTTTGCCTAACTGCTCTAGCTAGAACTTCCAGTACTATGTTTAGTAGTGGTAGTGGTGGTAGTAGTGGTAGTAGTAGTAGTAGTAGTGAAAGTTACATCCTTTTCTTATACTACATTAAGAGTGATATATTTGTGGGCTTGTCATACATGGTCTTTATCATGTTCTTATGTTATCTACCCCATTTTTTCAAGGTACATTTTCCTCAAATGCATGCTGAACCTCAGTAAATGTTATTTTCAACATCCACTGATAAATGTTCATTTAATTTTTGTCTTTTTTTTTTTTTTTTGCTGTGGTTAATTGGGTTGATTTTCAGATGGTGATCCATCTTTGTATCTCTGGAATAAATCTTCTTGATCATGGTGGATAATTCCTAATGCATTGTTGAACTTGGTTTGGTAAGATTTTGTTGAGGATTTTGGGGAAAGGAACTTTCAGTATCTTCATTTTGTTGCCTTTCCAACAACAGGGTCGACTACTTTTTTTTCCCTTAACTTTATTTAATTTTTTTTTTTAAACAAATATAGTTTAACCTTTTACTCAATTTTAGTATAACAATCTTGTTATTGTTATCTATTAGGTAATAGTTGCATATTCTTTTCTGTCCTTTTCTTCTTTAGCTAGATTGTTTCAAAGCAAATTCCAGATTTTATCATTTTGCAGTCTTAAATATTTCAGTATGTGTCTGAAAGAAAGGTAGGTTTTTCTTGGTAACCACAATGTTATTTTCCTACCTCATAGAATTAACAGTAATTCCCTGGTGTAACCTCACACCCAGTCTACATTCACATTTCCACACCTGTCTCAGATTTGATTTGTTTGGAACAGGATCCAAATAAGGGGCTTTTTACTTGCTATATCTCTTAAGTCTCTAATATAATTTTCTGTTTGGGTCCTCTCTCAATTTTTTTTTAAGATTTATTTCCGCATACAGAACTAGGGTACAGGCCACAGGCTCAGGGGCGGTGAGAGGATTCACCAGAGACAGAGTGGGGAGCAGAACAGGCAGATCGTCGAAGTACACTGCTGAGGGGAGCAGCGGGCGGGTCAGGAGAGGTCTCCTGGGCCATGTGGGTCACCTCTGGGACAGGCGGGAATCGAACTCATACGGAAGTGGCTTTAGCTTCTTAGTGCTGTGCTTTAACCCGCTGCACCACCAGGGAGGGCCCTCTCTCAGTTTTAATTCATGCATTTGATTTTTTTTTTTGCATTTGATTTTTTAATATTGGATCAGTTATGTAAAATGAACCACATTCTGGATTTATCTGATTTTTTCCCCTACCATGTCATTAATTTTTTCTTTAGCTCCCATAGTTTCTGTAAGGTTGCAATTCAACCAAAAAGCTTAATTAAGTTTCAAGTTTTCTTTTTTGACAAGAAGGGTTCAAAAATAACTGTACTTCATTTGGAATTGTATTAGTGGACACATAATGTGTGTCTTTTTTCTTTAAATGATGCTAAAATTGATCAGTGGGCCCTTGGTTTTGCCATTTCTAAAATTACTACCTTATAATTATCCCATATACTGCTGCTTAGAAAATAAAAGCTTGTGAAAGTTTGTATTTCATTCTTCTTAATTGTAATGGAGTGTCCTGAAGGGAGAATCAGAATTTTTCCTTCATTGTAAGACCTACCCTCATTAAATCAAGTATTAAATTTCTCTAACAACTTGTGCTTTGAAAATATATTTGACATTTGGCTGAATGAAAGACATTTTGAGGAAGTATTACGGTTCTGATAAATTCCTCGTTATTCTGATAAATTCCTGTTATATACTACCCACACAACCTGGCAATTTATATTACTCTTCATTTGTGTTTTTATAAAATACTATTTCTCTGTATACTTTCCATTTCCAGGCTTGCAGCTTCAGGAAGTATTAAAATTGAATTTTTTTGTTGTGATGGATATTTTTATTCCTATTAAGGTTGAAACTTTGTGTTTTTGTTTTATAAAATAGATTAATGGTGAAAAGAATGAAAAAAGTGAAATAACAGAGAAAGGTAAGTGTCCACAGAAATGGGAGTCTTTAAGGTATATTAACTACGGTCTTGTTTTAATCAGAATAAACTTTAGATTTGGTAGACTGAGGTTCTTAACATTGTGCCTAATGTGTATGTAAACATGATAATTTTTCCTACGTTTATATTGAAAATGTATTCTGTATTTATAAATCAAGTGAATATGGTATTTTGCAGTTGAAAGCATCAATACCACAGTTATACAGGTCATTGTTTTCATTTCAAGATGTAGTTTTGTGCAGTATTTCAGAACAGGATTTCTGAGAAGTTAGACTTCCTGGGTTTTGAATACTGTCTCTGAATTTCTATGTGATCTCGAGCATGTTATTTATCCTTTCTTAGTTTCCTCATCTGTAAAGTAGGGATAATAGTTACTGTGAGGATTGAATGAATTGACATAGGAAACATAAATAACTTTTATATTAACTTATGACTCTTGGTTATAGACTCATTTATTTTTTAAATATTTATGCATATAAGAATTGGGGTACAGGCCTGAGATGCAGGGAATGAGAGGATTCAGTAGAGATAGCGTGGGGGACAGAACAGGCAGATTAACTGAAATACACAGCTGAGAGAAGCAGGGATGGAGGGGTGGAGGAGACAGGTCTACTGCACCATGTGAGTCAGCTCCCAGGCCAGGGATAGAACTCATGCTGTGGTGGCAGTAGATAGCTTCACAGAGCTGTGTTAACCCCTTGCATCACCAGGGACACTTCCTGTTTTCCATTCATTTTAAGATAAGTTTTTATCCATAGGTT
Source organism: Condylura cristata (assembly GCF_000260355.1). Classification (NCBI taxonomy): domain Eukaryota; kingdom Metazoa; phylum Chordata; class Mammalia; order Eulipotyphla; family Talpidae; genus Condylura; species Condylura cristata. Next base: position 18,596,103 of record NW_004567124.1, on the reverse strand, counting down.
CCATTATAGTTCATTCTGCTTAGATGTTACTACTTTCAGAGGTTTGTTCTCAGCTTGTTTTTGTTTTTATCATTCTTATGGAGGAGATAGGATTGGTTTTGGCTGGTATTATAACTTAGGAGATACTGTGACTTCCTTCTCAGAGCTCATTATTAAAGTAATTCTTTATATGTTTAGGCTCCCTTGCGATGCCTTCTAATCTTTCATGGTAGGTAGTAGAAGCTGAAAAAGGAAACTAGCAATTTAAGGATTATTTACTTTGGTTAAATATTAAAGCATTAGATAGTGTCCCATAATCTTAAAATATTTACTATAGTACTTCAATCTGCTATTCAGCTTTACTTTTGTATGTGAAAGCGGTCATAAATGACTGTGGCCATGTTCCAGTAAAAACAGGTAGCTACAGTTTGCCAACCCCTACTATGGAACACAGAAAATAAACTTTTGACTTGTTGCATTAGAAATACTTGCAAATTATCAAAGTTTTTTCAAATAATCTCCACAAAACACTACACAGAGTTTTCAAAAAGCACTTAGAACCTTTCAAGAACTTTTGAATCATAGATTAAAAAGTTTCTTCAGATTAAAATTTTTAAAAATAGGAATATTTTCATGATCTACACATATTTACTTTTAAAAGCCTCATAACAGAGGTAACAGCAGATGTAATTGTAACCTCAACAAGTTTTGATATTATAAGTATTTGTAAATAGTACATTGGTCTGGTTTTTAAATAAAAAGAACATGTTTAGTATTAGTTAAGTAATAAACAGTATGATGGGATAAGAAGGTTATGATACCCAGTACACTATGTTAACCCTGTATTTAGTGATAAAATAGCACAGGGAACTGGGACTAGGTGTTTCTTGTCACTTAACATTGTTTTTTGTGCTTTCAAGGAGCAATCACAGCAGAGGAGCTGTATACAATGATGATGGATAAAAACATCACTTTGATTATAATGGATGCTCGAAGAATGCAGGATTATCAGCATTCCCATATTTTAAATTCCCTTAGTGTTCCTGAAGAAGCCATAAGTCCAGGGTGAGTCACTATGAATTTAGATAAAATGGTAAACTGAACAGTAGTAAACCTTAACTAATAAAGGATATTCTGGTTTGACTGTTTTTTGCTATCTGTTGCATTTGAAGAGAAATGAAGCTGATTTGTGTGCTCTCTTCCCTAAGTGTTAACTTCTTTCTCTTTCCATTTTCTGTTTATGAACTTGTGAATCATATGAACCATGTTGACTATAAACATGACCTTAATTGAAATTTTAAGTTCTCCCTACTATTACTTGTGATGAGTATACAAATGACTTTTTTTTTTTTTAGATTTATTTATTCATATGGAACTGGGGTACAGGTCAGAGATGGGGAGAGTGAGAGGATTCACCAGAGACAGAGTGGGGAGCAGAACAGGCAGATCGACAAAGTTCACTGCTGAGGGGAGCAGCGGGCGGGTCAGGAGAGGTCTGCCACACCATGTGGATCACCTCCGGGGCAGGCAGGGATCGAACTCATGTGGAAGTGGCTTTAGCTTCTTAGTGCTGTGCTTTAACCACTGTGCCCACAGTGGGAGGGCCCACTAATAACTTTTTGAAGAAGAAACAGTATAGTTTATGTAATGAAGAAAGAATAATCCCTAAAGTCAGGCTATATCCATATTATATAATTACAGTATATCCATATACTGTCTCTTATTAGCTTCATTGTCTCAACAGCTTTGAGAAGTTTAGATGAGAAATTTTATATGTAAATACACACTTAGCATAGTGCATACTGATAGTAAGGAATTACTGGAATTATTTTCTCTTGTTTGATAAGACCTTTGGCTTATAAAATAATGTAAAGTTACTAAAATTGATATTAGAAAATATCATCATAATGACTAGACTAGAATTTCAGATCCTAGGCTATCTGCATTATTTCAAGTGCTATATAAATCATATGCCGTCTCTGGGTCTTACTGGATGGAGTTGGATTGGTTAAGTTTGATGGTCTGTTCTAGGATAACTTTACATTAAAAAGGTAAATTTTTAAAATGAAGTAGTAAAATAACCACAGATATTTGGGACACAGTGCAGATGCTTGATAAGTGTTTTACCTGAAGAAGAATATGCTTTGTTATCTTAGAAATGAAATTTGCATTCTTAGTCTAATCAAGTATGTGTAAATTTATTCCAAGGATTTCAAAAGACAAAGCAAATTATAATTAGTCTTTGAGTTTAAAGTCACCGTTGCCAAAATATGAGATTTGGACTGCTATGAAATGATTGTAGGTTGTCTATTGCAGAACAATAAATTGCATGGTAAGAAAAGTATTGTTTTAATTTCTGCTTCAATCCTTATAAATTAATTAAATGAAATGAACAAATAACAAAAAAGAAAAAAAGAAAGTCTCAGCTTGGTAGTAGTAATTTTTCATGTTTGCTAACCTCCCTTCTTACCAGAGAGTAGGCCTTAGAGTTTCCTGTAGGCAGCAGTGTCTACAGCTAACTGATGACTATATTTTTTCCTGATCTGGTTTTAGATTTTAATTTTTTTATGCATGCAAGAACTGGGCTACAGGCCAGAGGTACAGGGAGTGAGAGGATTCACTAGAGACAGAGTGAGAGGCAGAAGAGGCAGACTGACTGAAATACTGCTGAGGGGCACAGCAGGTGAGACAGGAGAGGTCTGCTGTGCCATGTGGGTCAGCTTTCTGGCCAGGGATGGAACTTGTGCTGTAGTGGCTGTGGATAACTTCATAGTGCCATTAACCCTTTGCACCCACCATGTGACCCACCATGTGGGTCAGCTTTCTGGCCAGGGATAGAACTTGGTGCTGCAGTCGCTGCAGATAACTTCATAGTGCCATTAACCCCTTGCATCATCATGGAGGCCCTAATATAGTATTTTAAAGATAGAAAAGACTCTTAAGTATTTAGGTCAGTGAATTTTAAAGCACAGAGCATACACAGTTAATTAGCACCTAGTTAAAAAATAATATTACCATCCCTGAAGAAGCCCCTGATGTGTTCCATCAGTTACAGCCCTTGTCTTCACCAGTCAGGGGAACCACCAACTTCAACCAGAGTAGACTTGTTTTACAAATTTTGTACTTTTTATAAATTGAATCATGCAATCTATAGTGTCCATAGAAATTGAATCCTGTTGTCTTTTATGTATGACTTCTTATACTCAAACTTATGTTTGTAAGAGTCACCTGTAGTATTGTAATTGTAGATCAGTTATTCTGACTGCTGCCTGGTGATCTGTAGTGTCACTAGCAAATAGATTTGACCCTGTTTTTCTATTAATAAGGAATATAAACTTTCTTATAACAATAGAGATCACTTTCAACTAAATAACCTTGTAAGTAAAATATTTAAAATATACATAACAGACAAAATTACAGGGTCTTGTGAAGACAATACATGAAAAAAAAAAAAAGAAATGATTCTGGGAAATGCTAGTTGGTTTTATTTTTTCCCAAAGTGTTTCTGCTGAATCCTAGTCCTTAGCATATTTAGACAATTTTTTGAAGAATATATTTAAGTTTTTTTCTCATTCTTTGTTTACCAAACACCTTTTGATATTTATATATGGAAAAAGAATAATGAGACCATTTTATATATTTTCTCTTTACTTCCTAGAATATATAGAACTAGCATTATATCAATAGCATCAGAAATTTTCCTTCCAAAGACAAAACCATTTCGTTGTTATTAATGAATAAAAGTTTTACCAGTCATGCCCAGCTTACAGGTATCATCAGTTCAATTCTTGAAATGCCTACCGTCTAAAAGTGCTTCGGGAATAATATGGAACTCCTCACCAGGATGGACAAATCTGTATGCGAATATCTACTGAACACTTATTCTCTGTCCAAATTTGTTATGGTTCCAAGTGCTGGGGCTAGTTCATTGAACACATAAAAGTCCTTGCCTTTGTGAAGCTTATATTTTTTGAGAAGAATGGTGAATCAGGCAGTGAAATACATGTCTGTTGTTACTAAGTCTCCTAGCGATACGTGCGAAGTATTTTCAGTATCACCCTTATCCATGGGGCATGTGTTCCCCATGGATGCCTGAAATTTCAGGGAATACTAAACCCTGTATCAACTCTGAAGAACTTTTATTTTTTAGTGATTAAGTGTAGAACTTTAAACTTTTCACTTAAAGGAGGTTTTTTATAGCTTCTTTTTGGCATACCTAAATTGCCAATGTTACTATTCTTTGGTGCCATTATTAGGGAAAATAAAGGTTTACTTGAAAACAAGCACTGCTATACCACCATTTGTGGATTGATTAGTAAGAGAGGTATTAAGTAACTAAGAGGCAGCCTAACAGGCAGGTAGCCTATAATCTGGATGTGCTGGGCAAAAGGATGATTCATGGCTTGGTAGGATGGAGCAAGATGGTTTGAGAAACATTGTGCTGTTCAGAACAGCTTATGAACTAAACTTACAAATTTTATCTCTGGAATTTCACATGTAATATTTTTGAACTGTGTTTAACTGTGGAAAGTGAAACCATTGAAAGTAATAAGGGAAGAAATACTGTATGTTGTGGTTGGTATTAAAATTTTAATCTAGAAAAGCTACAGTTAAAAGTTCTTACTTGAGCAAATCTTAAGGTGATAGGGAAATGGATGATACAGGTATCTGAGGTAAGAAGGTTCCAAATGATAGATACTGCAAAAGAAAAGGTCCCTAGGCAGGAGTGTACCTGAATAAACTGGGACTGCTGTGTGAGAGGACATTGAGATAATAGGCTTTGCAGGAGGGACCTTGTGGTAGGCCCATTGTAAGAACTAGCTTTATAAGTGAGCAGAGTACTGGCCCTGGAACTTTGGTGGAGGATGAGTAAAAGCATGTGCCCATTTTTTTTTTTTAAAGATTTATTTATTCATACAGAACTGGGATACAGGCCAGAGATGCGGAGGGTGAGAGGATTCACCAGGAACAGAGTAGGGAGCGAAACAGGCAGAGTAGGGAGCGAAACAGTACACTGCTGAGGGGAGCAGCGTGCAGATCAGGAGAGGTCTGCCACGCCATGTGGATCTCCTCCGGGGCAGGTGGGAATCGAACTCATGCGGAATTGGCTTAAGCTTCTTAGTGCAGTGCTTTAACCCGCCGCGCCAGCAGGAAGGGCCGCATGTGCCCATTTTAACATGTGAAGCTGTGCTCCCTGAATTAGATAGTTATGTAAATGGATGGTTAATCAATAAAATTTGATTAAAAAATGAACTGGAAAAAAGGGAGTAAAGGATAGAGTGAGTGGCATGCTTTAATGTGTAGTTGATGTTATTCAGAGTTGATATTCTAATAGGTAGTGTAGCAAACCAATCAACGTCAAATTGCCTGGGAGTGAATTCTGGCTAGGAAGTAACACAAGTAACTTACCCCTTGGTACCTAAGTTTCCCAATTTATAAAACGGGATAAGGGTCCTCCCTGGTGGTACAGCAGGTTAAAGCACAGCACTAAGAAGCTAAAGCCACTTTAGCATGAGTTCAATTCCTGGCCAGTAAGGTGACTCACATAGCATGGCAGACCTCTCCTGACCTGCCCACTGCTCCCCTCAGCAGTGTATTTCAGTCAGTTGGCCTGTTCTGCTCTCCATTTTGTCTCTGCTGAGCCCTCTCACTGTCCTTCTACCTCTTGCCTGTATCCCAGTTCTGTATTCATAAATAAATAAATCTTTAAAAAAAATTTTTTTAAGGGGATAGTAATGCCTGGTTTTCTTAGAACATTGTGAGGATTTCATGAAATTCAATCAGAATAAAGCATTTAGAACAGTAACTGGCACAAAGTAAATGAATGTGTTCATGAAATAATATTACCCAGGTGATCACTCGGTTATTTATATTTGCTTTATAAGAGATGTGCTGAGATAACTTCCTTTGCTTTTAGTGTTGGCCCTTTTTTGGTCAAAACTAAGTTAAATATTTTAGACTATTTAATCTTAGCATATAGTATAATCTTAGAAAGGAATCTATCAAAGTTTGCTGTGATTTTATACAGACTAGAATACTGTTTTAGTATACTTAAAATACTCTTGGCTACTAAAAATATTAATACATTTCAGAGTCACTGCTAGTTGGATTGAAACAAACCTCTCAGATGATTCTAAAGACACTTGGAAGAAGAGAGGGAATGTGAATTATGTGGTACTTCTTGACTGGTTTAGTTCTACAAAAGATTTACACATTGGAACAACTCTACGCAGTCTGAAAGATGCACTTTTCAAGGTTAGCAATTTCATGTCTGTTTATTGTAATTGCAAACCTTACCTAGTTGTTAGAAAGATACAGTCACTAACTATTCATTTTAAGCTCAAGTAGAGCCATCATAATCTGGCTGTAGATTTTTTAATCACAATATTAAAAGATTATATTTGAGTCACCAAATAACAATAATAGCTCTTTATAAAGTAGGATGTTAGAGTTTTCAGAAATATAAATGAATTTGTTTTAAAAATTACTGTGAAAAACAGGCAGAGAAAGAAGTCACTAAAGAAAAAAGATTCATTGAATTTGATAAAACACTTTTGAATTGATACTGTGAGATTACAGTGCAGAAAACAAGCCAAAAAATGCTTAAAACAAATGTGGCAGTAGTTTATAACATCCAAAATCCAGAAAATTCTTGCAAACAATAAGATCACTACTAGTAAGAGATTAAGTAGTGTACACAGACATGAACAAAAGAGGAAAGGCAAATGACAAAAGTATAAAATATTCAACTTTAATAGTAACCAAAGAAATGCAGATTGAAACATTGAAGGCCATTTTCATGGATCAGATTTACAAAGCTAAATAATGCTGTTTAATTTGTTAAATCATTGAACAAAGTATTGCATGATGGTGGATGAAGTTAGAACTTATTTGGCCAGTTGGACAATTGATGGAGCATTGTTGTCCAGTAGGACAGTCTTAAAAGCATCAAATAACTTATGTTTTAAAATAGGGACTACAGCAATGAACCCAAGTATAACATGATGTGTGAAATTGCCAATATTAAGTAGTTTTGACATACAAAACTGGCAATTTTACAAACCTCAGCCGAAGACATTAAAATTAAGTGTATGATGAGTGATAACAGCAAATCAGTGAGGAAAATAGACTGAAGTGAATGGATTGAGGACAGTTGGCTAGCCAGTAAGGAAAGTGAATCCCTACTTTATTATATCACATTTTCAACTTCACTAATAAAGAAATGCCAGGTAAAACAAAATAGCATTCTGTATCCACCACTTCGGTGAAAATTTAAAGATTTATAATGGTACTGTTATACACTATTGGTAACTGTGTGAATAGGTATCTGTTTTGAAGGGCAATTTGATAGTAACAGCCAGACTTTCAAATCAGCACTTCTACTTCTAAGAAAATATCCTTTAGTAATACAAGCACATATATAAACTTACTCTTCTAAAATCATGGATACCTCATGTGGTTTTAAAAACCTGTACTGAGAATCTGTTTAATGCTGAATTTTGAATTCAGTTCTCTTTCTCTTTTATCATTTAGAAGATGAATCTTGTCTTCAGGGAATCAATTTAAAATTCAGGTTTGTTGTGTTTTTAGCAGTTCAAAGACTGCTGCCATATTAAAAATACTATTTCCTTAATTTATAGTGGGAAACTAAAACTGTCCTGCGCAATGAGCCTTTAGTTTTAGAAGGTGGCTATGAAAACTGGCTCCTTTGTTATCCCCAGTATACAACAAATGCAAAAGTCACTCGACCCTCACGAAGCAAGAATGAAGAGGTGTCTATCTCATGTATGTATGTGAAATTTTTTGTTTAAAATTGTTTCAGTTCCTGGCCACAATTTGGAGGAGAGCTGCAGGTGGGGTGGGCAGGGAGCAGGCACAGTTCTGCTTTGTCTTCTCAGTTGTTGCTACATATTCTTCATGATTTGACCACTCGATGAAGAATAAAAATTCATGTACTAAAAAAAAAAAAAATAGGTCTGGTAAAATACACTATAAAATTATTTATGTTCTCAGGATAATGTTTATGGTTGTGTGCGCATTTGTCCTGTTAGATTGGTGTTTGTTTTCAGGCATAAAAAGATGTATACAACTTGGAATTTAATATTTAATTCTTTAAAATTATTGTGGTTACACATCATATAATTTACATTTGACTATCATATATGACACGCATGCGATATGTAAGTACTGTTTGGGGTTTTTAAATAATTACTATTATTTTGGGGCTTTTAGTGGATTTTACTTATCCCTCACTGGAAGAGTCAGTTCCTTCTAAACCTACTGTCCAGATGCCACCTCCTATTGAAGTAGACAAAAATGTAGAATTGATAAATGATCAAGATGAGAGAATAGGATCACTGAGTATGCCAGCTCCAGTTGAACCAATTGCAGCTTCTAAGTCTGATGTTCCGTCCATAATTCATCCAGTGCCTATTATAAAGAATATCCCTCAGGTATGGTCTTGATTTTCTATTAACTTTGTCTTTTCTGTTTTAATACTATATGATTCATATACTGTTTTAATACTATAGGCTTTACATTTACATATATATCTTTGTATGTGTGTATATATGTTAATATTTTGGTTTTGAAATTTTAGTTCCATTTTCTTAGATTTGACACATAAATAACTGGTATGGTGTATATGTAGTTATTTCAAAATTTTAATAACTAAGATCGCAATAAACAATTGTAGCTCTGTCTTCATTAGACTTTATTTAAAGGAGACTTACCAGTTCTTAGGTGCATTTTCCATTATTTTTAGAATGCACACTTTTAATTTTCTCAGATATAGTTAAATACCATTACATATGAAATGGATGGCATTTGATTTATGGAGCAGGCTAAGCATAGAAAATTAAGTCATTTGCTACAAAATGAAACGTTTTGTTGGTCATCTCAGTTGTCTACTTTTACTATATCAGATTAAATCGTAAGCCTATTTAACAACCTCCCTTAAAATGCAAGTGAGAGCATTTTACCCAATCTAGAGAGGCTGTTACTATAATTACTTTGAATTTAACTCATATTTGAAACCTAATCCTTTTTTTTTTTTTGACTTTCTAAGATATGTACTATTTGTCAGGCATACTTTGAAAATTTTCTGTTAGAAGACATTATGAAGTCTACAAATATGATTAAGCTGTGTCTCATATTTAGGAGAGACATAATCAACTAGAGGATAAGGCAGGTTATCATAATATCTGTAATAGTTTCTGGAACATAGAGCAAGGAGAGATTCTATCGAGGGCTATCATAGAGGTCTTCATTGAGGAGGTTATGATAATGGGAGAAGTTAGAAAATGGTATGGCTTAAGGTAATCAGTGCGTGCTGTGAAACCTGTGATTAGTTTTGATGTCCTTGCTCAGACACAGCTCTGTGTTGGCGATAGTGTCACAGTAGCTAAGGCTCAAAAGAGTTACCAATAGAAATTTGATCAAATTGGAATTTTATTCTGGAAATAAGGAAAATATTAAAAATTTTATGCCATAATATGATCATAGTTGTGATTTTAAGATTAGGCAAAAATGGATTAAGTTACCAAAATGTGGATGGAATATTTATTGTTAATACTAAATTCAGAGTAAATCTTAAGACTATTTAACAACCTTCCTTAAAATGCAAGTGAAGTCATTCTAAACAGCACCCTTTATTTTAATATTATTCCCATAGTGACTCTTCCCACTTCAGGAGAAAATCATTTAAAGTGAATAGAAAAAAATAGAATGATAAGCAGAAGAATAGTTCCCTTTTTACTAACTTGTTCCCACATTAATGATTCTGGTTTGTTTTATATGAATACTATGCAGGCTGTTAGTAGCAGATAGTCTTATAAATTCCCATTTTTATTTCAGTGATTTGTATTCTCCAGAAATGAAATGTTAGGGGCACTTGTTAGTGTGCTTTTAAATTGAGGTAATAGACATTTAATTCATTAAGTCAGGAACTTAGGTAGTTTATAACTTGACTAGCATTATCTTGTTTCTTAAGAAAGTTGCTTGGAATATTTTATCTCTTTAGCATTGTGTTTATTTACTATATGTTGGCAAAAATGTCTTCCCTCCTGGAGCTTATAGTCTAAGCGGGAAGAAAGATTTTAAACAAAAAAATCATAGCTATTTAATCAGAATCCCAGTGAGTACCGTGAGGGTAGGATTAGGATATGGAAGCATTTATTAGAGAACATAGCTAATTTTAGTGGTCCAGGAAAGTCTTTTCTGAGGGAGACACATTGAAGCTAGAATCTAATGTAGTGATGGGCGTTATCCAGTATAAAAGCCTAAGTTTGGAAGGAATATGATCTTTTTTGACAATAAAGCAAAAATGTGGATTATGGCTGGTTTAGAGAATAGTGTAAGGTAACACTGGAGAAGTAGGAAGAAGTGAGACACAACAGGTTCATAAGGCCACTGTAAGCAATTTAGATGTAATTTAAATACAGTGAGTGGCTACTTAGTTTTAGTAGCTAAGGAACATGGTGAGATTTGTGTTTTAAAACAATAACTCCAGCTACAGTGTGGATAAATAGAAGGAAGGTAAAAGGAGAGAATTGCAGTTAGTTGTAAGTTATGTAAAGAGGATATTGTCATGGTCTTAGTTGATGAAAGGGGCCATATGAAACTCAGGATTCAGGTTTGAGAAACTATTTGGATAATTGTTACATCTATGAGTTAAGGACCATATTTGGGGGGTGGGGTATGGGTATTATGAATTCAGTTTTGAACACTGGATTTGTATTATAATGTGAAACACTCCCAAGGAGATATTGAGTAGCCAGTTGAATCAATTGGATGGATATATAGAAATGGAACTTAGTCTAGGTATGTCTATGTTTGGCTTTTTTTTTTTTTAAATATTTATGCATACAGAACTGGGATATAGGCCAGAGGTACAGGGCAGTGAGAGGGTTCACCAGAGACAGAGTGAGGAGCGGAACAGGCAGGTTGATGAAGTACACTGCTGAGGGGAGCAGCGGGCAAGACAAGTCTGCTGTGCCATGTGGGTCAGCTCCCTGGCTGGGGGATCAAACTCAATGCTGAAGCAGCTGTGGCTGACATCACAGTACTGCGCTTTAATGCGTTGCACCACCAGGGAGGGCCTAGGTTTTATGTTTTAGGTTGAACTTTTCTCAAGACAGAATGTAACAGAGTGAATTGAAAGTGTGGAATCAAGAGAAATAAGTATTAATAGTGTTTGACTCTCATTGCTCAAAGGCCTTATAAGAAATCTTGACATTGGGTAATTGACACAAGGATTTTCTGGCAGCTGTTGTTTCAACAAAGAGGCTTTTTCATGTTTTATCATAATTTGTTATCAAAAATTGAGGTGGTAACATTGGAATTCGGTAAAAATATTTTTGCGCTTTTGTTGTTAGATTGATCGTACTAAAAAACCAGCAGTCAGATTGCCTGAAGATCATAGAATGAAGTCTGAAAGTACAGATAAGGAACAACAGTCTCCTCAGAATGGAAAAGTTGTTCCTGATCGCTCAACAAAGCCAGCATTCCCCCCTCCATCTGTCATGTTAACAAATGAGGAAAAAGCTCTGATTCATGCAGAAACTGCTCTTCTATTGGAGAAAAACAAACAAGAAAAAGAACTGCGAGAAAGGCAGCAAGAAGAACAAAAAGAGAAACTGAGGCGGGAAGAACAAGAACAAAAAGCCAGACAGAAACAAGAAGCAGAAGAAAATGAATTCAGAGAGAGGCAACGAAAAGCAAAGGAAGAATTGGAAAGGAGAGAAAGTGAACAGACCCGGAAAGAAGAGAAAGAAACATCAGCAAAGAGGGGCAGAGAAATAACAGGAGTAAAAAGACAAAGTATTAGTGAACATGAAACTACTGATGCTAAGAAGTCTGTTGAAGACAGAGGGAGAAGGTGTCCAACTCCAGAGTTGCAGAAAAAGTCAACTGAAGATGTGTCCCATGCCTCTGTAATAGATTCAAATTCAGGCAAGGTAAAGACAGAAACAAGCAATACAGATTGCCAGCTATGTGAGATAAAATGCATATAAAAAGATGACAGTAGTGATAGTTCACAAACACCATAAACATAAGTCGTTTTCTTTTTTTTTAAAGATTTATTTATGCCTACGGAATTGGGGTACAGGCCAGAGGTATGGGGTTGAGAGAATTTACCAAAGACAGAGTGGGGAGCAGAACAGGCAGGTCGACTGAAATACATTGCTGAGAGGAGCAGTGACCAAGCTAGGAGAGGTCTACCCTTGCCATGTGGGTCAGCTCCCTGGCTGGGGCTGGAACTTGTGCTGCAGTGGCTTACGAGAGCTTCATAATGCAGTGATATAACCAGTTGTTCCACCAGGAGAGCCCTCACTATATTTTTTAAATAAAATTAAAATTGGAATCTCCCTGGTCTGTGTAAGGGGATAAGTCTCAGCACTATGAAGCTATCCATAACCACTACAGCACAAGTTCAGTCCCGGGCTAGGGAGCTGACCCACATGGCACAACAAACCTCTCCTGACCTACCCACCGCTCCTCTTAGTAGTGTATTTCAGTCATTTTGCCTGTTCTGTTCTTCATTCTGTCTGGTGAATCCTCTCATGCCCCGCCCCTTCACCTCTGACCTATACCTCAGTTCTTGTATACATAAATTTATAAAAAATTAAATAAAATTTAAAATTAAAATATTAATATCTTAAGGAATCTATTATAGATTCCAGGACAAAATAAAATGGACTCTATTTTTAAATATTACTCTGTATAAAATACGGTCATCTCTTTAATGTGTTAATTATTTTTTAAGAATTACCACTTTCAAGGTTACCAATTATCATTTCCTTGAGTAAAAGGAAAGTGTTCAAAAGACACCTTAGTATGTTTACAGTAGTAACTAACATCTTAATACTTGGCCATGTATGCTTTGCAATCCACTGCAGTTTGCATATTTTCCCCTATACTGAGTCATCAAAGTTTTGTCTTTATCTTTAGTGTTAGGAAATTCCATATGCCTCTTTAATTAAAAGTATATTTTACAATAGAATAGATTTCAGTGGTTTTTTTTTTTTTTTTTTTTTTACATTTTCAGCATGATGCATTTTACTGCATTAGCTAGGCTTATTTTGGGAAAACGTTCAAGTTTTCTTTCACATTTAAATTTTTTTGTAATTTTACAGCCTGTTAAGATTAAAGGGCAACCGGAAAGTGGAACGCTAAAGACTGGAGCTTTTAGAGAGACTATAGAAGACACTGAAAAAAATAAAGTAAGTAGTTCTTTGGATTGGAAAAAAACTTTATACATGTCATTATTATAGCCATGTTGTCGTCTACCTAATATTGTCTCCTCCAACTTAGGATCTGTCTGAAGGAGCGTTGCTTTCTCTGACACTATTTTTGTTTACTTTTACATCACTGATTCCTTCAAATGCTAAAGGGAATAGGTGTTTACCATAACATTTAAAACAAATATATTCTATTCATTTTATGAAGTAAAAATATTTAGGTTTTATTATGTGACCTGCAGTTCTATATTTGTATATATGCACAAATAATTAAAAGCAGCATCTTGAGGCCCTCCCTGGTGGCGCAGCGGGTTAAAGCACAACACTGAGAATCTGGAGCCACTTCCGCATGAGTTCGATTCCCATCTGCCCCAGAGGTGACCACATGGCGTGGCAGACCTCTCCTGACCCGCCCGCTGCTCCTCTCAGCAGTGTACTTTGTCGATCTGCCTGTTCTGCTCCCCACTCTGTCTC
>NW_004567124.1:18564351-18580979 GCF_000260355.1 Condylura cristata | reverse complement strand
CTAGTTCCATTTTTTTGCATGTAGCTTCCCAGTTTTCCCAGCACCACTTGCTGAACAAATTTTCTTTGTTCCATTGTATCTTCTTTGCTCCTTTGTAACACAGCTTTTTAAAAAGAAGGAAATTCAGTTACATGCTGCAACATGGGTGAAACTTGTACAGGTAAATCTTGTTCAAAGGACAAATACTGTGTGATTTAATTTGTATAGATTACCTAGGAAAGTCAAGTTCATAGACAGCAGGAAATAAGAGTGGCGGATTGCCAGGGACTATTGGGGTAGGGTCGGGGGAGAATGGAGTTGTTTAAATGGGTATATAGTTCCAGTTTTGCAATGAAGAGAATTCTGTATGGTTACACAACAATGTGAATGTACTAATGCCACCAGTCTATGCACTTAAAAATGGTTAAGATGAAAAATTTTGTGTATATTTCATCAAGATTTTAAAAATACTTGCGTCTTTTAGAAGACATCTTTGCCTATATTTTCATTGAAGAGCTATATTGAGGTATAATTTGTACGCCCATCTTTTATCTACAGTTCAATGATTTCAGCTGTGTTGTGAAACAATTAGTAAGTCATTCAAATTTTAGAAAATTTCCCCGAAAGATCCCTATGCCCAGTTGTAATCACTTGTTCCTTCTCTCAAGTCACTAACAACTATGAATCTACTGTCTCAATAGACCCGCCTCCTGGATGTTTCATTGATATGCGTGTATAGAAAAATTTCATCCTTGTATCCTAGTTCAGTTTATTTCTCTGTATTGCTAGGTAGTCTGTTGTGTGGATATACTAGTCTTTTCCTTCATGAACTCATGGACATTTGGATTGCTTCTATTGGGATTATTTGCTGTTAAAGCTATAAAATAGAATTCTGTGTGGAAATTTGTTTTGGGATAATACCTAGAAGTGTTTTTGTGTTTTTGTTTTCTAAAGAAACATTGAAAAACTATTATATGCTTATATACGCTTTCCTCCTTCACTTGCTGTTGTAATACTTGGACTTTAAGAAAAACATTTAACTCTTCATTGAACTTTTTAAAAAAGGGGACAGTACAGGTATTTCTGGTACAAATTGATATGTGGCAAAATTTAATTCCGTAATCTTTTTTGTTCCCTTACACGAGGCTCAGCGAGAACCTTTGACAAGAGCACGAAGTGAAGAAATGGGGAGGATTGTACCAGGACTTCCTTTAGGCTGGGCTAAGGTAAAACTCAAAATTTGAACTGAACTAAAGTAACAGGATCACTGTAAAAACCTTTATTCATTCTACATGTGTAATGCAGAATCAGTGTTTCTTCATTGTAGAGGACATAACTGCTTCCCTAATTATAGTAGGGTTCTTAATGCCCGTCCTGGGATGTTGGCTATAATATGTGAGCATCTGACATTTGTCATTTACAGTTTATAACTTGAAAACCTAAAGTTTTGGGGAAGTTTATATAGAATTATCACCATTTTGTTAAAATTATTTTAATACAAAAATAGGCTTAGCAATGAAGTGCTTTTGAGTGATATTTGATAATGGGCACTGTTTGACTTTGTTTTCTTTTTCATTTCAAGTTCCTTGACCCTATCACTGGAACTTTTCGTTATTATCATTCGCCCACCAACACTGTTCATATGTATCCACCGGAAATGGCTCCATTGTCTGCACCTCCTTCCACCCCTCCCACTCATAAAACCAAGCCACAGATTCCTGCTGAACGGGATAGGGAACCCTCCAAACTGAAGCGCTCATACTCCTCCCCAGATATAACTCAGGCCATTCAAGAGGAAGAGAAGAGAAAGCCAGCAGTAACTCCAGCAGTTAATCGGGAAAACAAGTGAGTTTTATCCTAACTCCTAGATCTGAATTACCTGTTTTGTTCTACATTAAACATAAGCTTTTTCAAGGCAGAGAATCAGAAATTTCTGTGAATAGCTATAGCAGCCAGTAGTATTTTCCAGAGGGGAAAAAAAAATGTTAAATGTCCTTGTTTTTTCTCCTATAATTTGTGTGCATGCTTTTATAGCTATATAAGCACATTCTTATATTCCTTTGATATGCTAACAAATTTTAAGGCAGTATGCTATAGATTATTCTGTTCACAAGTAGCCACCAGTAGTAGTTCATTTTTTTTGAAACTCAGTCTTGCCACTTCTATTCTGTACTTTGTTTAAAAGTTAATTTTTCCTCCTCAGCACAGATCTTTATAAATGGGGACTTATTTAGAGATTTTTTTTTTTAAGATTTAAGAGGCTTCACCAGAGACAGAGTGGGGAGCAGAACAGGCAGATCGACAAAGTACACTGCTGAGGGGAGCAGTGGGTGGGTCAGAAGAGGTCTGCCACGCCATGTGGTCACTTCCGGGGCAGGCGGGAATCGAACCCATGTGGAAGTGGCTTTAGCTTCTTAGTGCTGTGCTTTAACCCGCTGCGCCACCAGGGCGGGCCTATTTAGAGATTTTTTTAAATTTGGCAATAGAAGACCTGTCATTTAAGGTTTTTCTTAATGCTATAGCAGTTTTAGAATGTCTGCAAATGAACCAGATTTGCTAACAAAGTGTCTTAGGAGCATTGTGTAGGTTAATGCTATTCAGTACATCTTTCTGTGATATTCAGTGTGATTGTTTTGAATTGTGGCTAAGGTAACTGGAGTACCATACATGTCAGCACACTTCTGGAATTGAGGTAATAGTACCCAGAGAACCTCCATCTTTGTTGACACCTACTGCACAGTAATATGTCTTTACTTACCTGTTTGGTATTCTGGTTAAGTGTAAACATTTGTGGTAAGCTAACTAAGATTGCTATAAGTGCTTTAGAGTCTTGTCTTCATGTAAGACCAGAGAACCTCTCTCAGGTGTCAAGAACCAAGGACCTATGTCACAGTTCAAGGTACTTGTTTCATAGAGGGTCAGAGAATATAACCAATTATCTGGACATTAAATGATTTATAAGACCCAGTACCACATGAGTTAACATTAACTGTGGGCTGTTGAGCAGATTCTAGAGTCTTTTCTTCTTTGTAGTATGAATGTTAATTTCAGTTATTCTGCATTTTAAGACATCTTCATATACATTTTCATCCTTAGGCCAACATGCTATCCTAAAGCTGAGATCACAAGGCTTTCTGCGTCTCAGATTCGAAACCTCAATCCAGTTTTTGGAGGATCTGGACCAGCTCTCACTGGACTACGTAATTTGGGAAATACTTGTTACATGAACTCCATACTGCAGTGCCTATGTAATGCTCCACATTTGGCTGATTATTTCAACAGAAACTGTTATCAGGATGATATTAACAGGTAAGGAAATTTTGTATTCTTTGCAATATTAAAAGGGTGAGCTAGCCACACTGTAACACCCAGCCTTAGCAAATCCAAATTAGGGAAAATTAGAGAAAAAGATCCTTTGGCTGGAAAAGAATATACTGAAAATGAGTGGTGAAAGAAGGCAAAATCTTACTGTCATAAATTGCAGTCTATTGAGTAAGATGGTACAGCTTTGGCAACTAAAAAGGAACAAGTTTAAAAGTTATAAAAAAAGAAACCTAGGGATAACTATGTTACTGTAAGATCAGAGTATGAAAGTTTGGTAGATACCAAGAACCCACTATACCTAGAATTTTAAAAAAATTATTTTCTAATTTTATTTGCAAAGGTCAAATTTGTTGGGGCATAAAGGTGAAGTGGCAGAAGAATTTGGCATAATCATGAAAGCCCTGTGGACAGGACAGTACAGGTACATTAGTCCAAAAGACTTTAAAATCACCATTGGGAAGATCAATGATCAATTTGCAGGATACAGCCAACAAGATTCACAAGAACTGCTTCTATTCCTAATGGATGGTCTCCATGAAGATCTAAATAAAGTAAGGCATTTGATTTTTCTGTGTTACAAAGACTCTGTACTGTGGTGGAGGACTATGGGTGTTTCGGTGGTGGGAAAACTATTGTAAAACAAAGGATATAAAATGATAATGGCTCAGTTACCAGTTTATTGAAATAGTGATTGTACCAAGGTATGAAACTAAAAAAATCTGATATATTAGAAAACTACATACAATTTGCATATACTTACATCTTTATTTTGACATTTTACATTACATATATTATACTCTATACGTTAATTTATCTGTACGTAAATGACCACACTCCACTGTGTATGCTGTGGCTTTTTAGTATCAAGCTATCTTTCAGATCACCAGTTTTACACATTTTTAAGCTTTTAAAATAAAGGTGTATTAAGAAATTCCATTAAGTCACCACTCTTGATAATGTAGCTTTAGGGGGCATGGAAGGTTGTCTAGAATTTTTGGCAACACAACTTTCCTTAGAAGAACCAGAAGTGTTTCTAAACTTTGCAAAGTATATTTAATATATTCTAATTTCATATTTTAATACTCTTACCTCCAGGCCGATAACCGGAAGAGACATAAAGAAGAAAATAATGATCATCTTGATGACTTTAAAGCTGCAGAACATGCTTGGCAGAAACATAAGCAGCTGAATGAATCTATTATTGTTGCACTTTTTCAGGGTCAGTTCAAATCCACAGTACAGTGCCTCACCTGTCACAAAAAGTCTAGGACATTTGAGGCCTTTATGTATTTGTCTCTACCACTAGCATCCACAAGTAAATGTACATTACAGGTAAGTTCAAGATAGAAAAAATGGTATTTTGAACAAAATGTGCATATGGACGTTTACTCAGTATTTATACTTAGTAATACTCTATAAACATTTTTTCATTAGAAAAAAATATTTGAAAATCAACTCTAAACAAATTTAAATATTTTAATTTCAAAAATTGTATGTTGACTTTAGGTCTATGTTTTAGAAGAATTTGCCACTACATGGAGATATATGATAACATTTTCACACAATATAAGTATGACTTAGGTAACTTATGATAACTAGCCTTTCTGCATCAGGTACAAAGGTAAAGGATTACTGTCTGTTCTCTTAGGGCACGCAACACTTACCAGTCTCCATGTGTGTTCGTCACTAAATCATAAACTTTGTGCAGTAGGAGCTGTTTATTCTAATTTATTGAAGAAATCTATTTGTGTTTTTCTCCAGGATTGCCTTAGGTTATTCTCCAAAGAAGAAAAGCTCACAGATAATAACAGGTTTTACTGTAGTCATTGTAGAGCTCGACGGGATTCTTTGAAAAAGATAGAAATCTGGAAGTTGCCACCTGTGCTTTTAGTGCATCTGAAACGGTAAAGGGGACACAGCATCTTACCTGTTTCCTACAGTCTTGGTGAATTAATTTAGGTAACATTGTTGCCTAGTAAAGAAAGGCTAGGGTAGCTCTAGGGAAATAAGCAGAAGTGATTATTAGTTTGCCTTAGTGTTTGCAACAGAGCATAATGACAATACATTATTTCATGTAATCGTTTTTTAAGAAATCAGTAAAAATAAGTATAAAAAGTTAAATGATGCCATCGTTGACTGCACACAGATTTTTCCAACCAGTGAGTAAGGGTCTAGCTGTGTAATGGTAAGATAGATTTGATCCATTTGTGGATTACAGATGCTTCTGCCACTGTAGTTCTTTGATCTTGAGCAAGTCACTATTGTTTGCTCGTTTGAAAACGAAACCAAATGTTCAGGTCAGCCATTATTAAAATTCTTAATAAATGAATTTGGATTTTCTAATTTCTGATCTGTCAATATAATTGCTGTAATGTTTTGCTCCGCAGTTTTTCCTATGATGGCAGGTGGAAACAAAAATTACAGACATCTGTGGACTTCCCATTAGAAAATCTTGACCTTTCACAGTATGTTATTGGTCCAAAGAACAATTTGAAGAAATATAACTTGTTTTCCGTTTCAGTAAGTATCTCATTGAACCGAAAATACTTTTGACATTTAAAATACTTGAATTGATTTTCTGTCTTATTTGACACAGAATCACTACGGTGGGCTGGATGGAGGCCACTATACTGCCTATTGTAAAAATGCAGCAAGACAGCGGTGGTTTAAGTTCGATGATCATGAAGTTTCTGATATCTCCGTTTCTTCTGTGAAGTCTTCAGCAGCTTATATCCTCTTTTATACTTCTTTGGGACCACGAGCAACTGATGTAGCCACATAAAGAGAAGTAGGTTATAAGTTAGTTATCTTTCAAAGGCTGAGCAACACAACTCTTGAAATGCTTAAGATTTTGGATAGCTATAGCTGGCCACTAGAGGAATTCTAGGACAGTGGGAACTGTCTTACTGTCCCCATATATTTCAGGTCAGTGCTATTATCAAAGAAACTGACTAATAACATGTAAGAAATATGGCAGTAAGCACTCCTTACAGATACTGTTTCTTTCAAAACAACTTTTATAGTTTGCTCCAAAGTTAAAATAACTAACTAGCTTAGCATTATTAGTCTTCTGGCCTAAAAACCACTCTATCCTTTTCCACTGTATGGCCTTTTCACATTTCTAAGACCCAGCTTGATCTATTATGAATATTCTAGAATGAAGAGAAGCAGATAGGAATGTATGTGTATATTTATTGCACACTTGCACATCAAATCAATGTACATAGTATAATATCTGGTCCTTTTTTGAAGCCTAGAACTCAGAGGATTGCTTTTTTTTCCTTTTGGCCTATTCTAAGTAACAACAGTGCTTTCTTAGGGAAATGACAGGGCAAAGCTGTTGGCTTTGGGCTGTATTTGTGCACTAAATCTTTACTCTGAAAAAAATAAATGGAACTTTTCTTTAATTTTTTAAATAAGAATTTTCATTTACACCTATATTAAAATCTTAATGAAATAACTACTTAAAATCCTGTTAAGTGTTCTGTCTTGAATGTTAGATATAACATTAAAGAATGTTAGGTAACTTAAGACAGTAGAACTACAGGTTTTATATACTATATCCACTTAAAATTTAGTTTGCTTATTCTGTTATATCAGGAATCATAAGTGATAAGTGCAAGTCAGTGCAAGGTAATAACTGAATACCTAGACTTGTTCTAACAATAGAATTCCTACAATTAACTTAAGGAACAGGAGTCAGGCATGACTACAAAGTGAAGTACACTGAACCCCCTCTTTACAAAGCAATGATTTAGAAGAGATAGAGGAACTTACAGTTTATTTACCTCAGGGATTCCACAGCTATAAATTAGATCAATAAAACAGGATCCTAAAGATGAGTCTGGTCGATGTCACAAATTAGTAGACTCTCAAAACAAAAGGGTGGGATTGGAAATAGAAAATTGACAACTTTTCTTGTACTAAATTTGTGTAAGGTACTTAGAACTTCTTGACTACATTATCTGATCAGTTAAAGTCACTTAAGTTATATAGTTAATGTATCATAATCTGTAGTACTTTGAAAGCCGCCTACCAATAGCACTGCATTATTGTCATGTTGCTTTTTCCAGTAGACCATGACACAGCTGATATTTAACTTATCTTTTAAAAGGTTGCATATTATGCAAGAAAACAAAAAATGTCAGTGAAAGAAGCAAGACTTTAATGACAAAGCAAAGCCAAAGTACTAGTTTCTGGTTGCTTGTTTTTGCAAATTTCCGGAAACACCATTTTTCTAGCTCTTGCATTTTTGTATAGGAATAGAAAAGGGCTGGCAGCTATAGAACAGGAGATACGCTGTAGTAGTTTGAACTGAAGTATCTGGAATCTCACTGACTCGTGTGTCATCAAAGCTGTACCAGGCCTGGGTGACAGAGTTCTTGCAGAAAGCAGTGTAGTGGCCACCATCCAGATCACCAAAGTGGTTCTAGGAGAGGAAGGAATATGAATATTAGCTATTGGAACAGAAAGGTAGGGATACAAAATATTTTTATAACTTTTTCTTATACTAAATTAAAAGTAATTGGTAATTGTGTTAAATCACACAACCTGTCTATTTAGCATTTCATTATAACTGCTATCTTGAGCCCACTTTTAATATAATCTGAAAATAAGGTATTTGGCAATAGCTGAGTGTTTATCAACTTAATATATTAAAGTATTTATATTCAGATAGTCCCTAAATGAGCTTATTGTTTATAGATAGGCCAAAATAGATATTTAAACAATTGCAGAATTTGAGACTCCATCACCTAGGTTCCAAAAGCACTTTTCCATTCTGTTTTTCCCATGTCTGTCAAATTTCCCTTTACTGAGTTAAGAAATGACATTAGAAAACCTCACTTTTCAAAAAGTGATTAGAGCAGAGTTGACAAACAATGGCTAATGATTCTTAGGAGTACATTTTATATTTTTATACGGTTGGAAAAAATCAGAAGAATATCAGTATTTTGTGACATGTGAAAATAGGAAATTGAGTTCCATGTCCTTAAATAAAGCTTTATGAGAACACAGCCATGCTCATTTGTTTGTTTTTCAATGGCTGCTTATATACTATAGTAAAATTGATTATGTGCAACAGACCAAATACCCTGCAAAGCCTAAAATACTTTCTACAGGTTTTTTGCTAACCCTGGTGTATAATAGAAAAATGGGCTTTAATAAGCAATTCAGCTCTGATTCTGCACAGTGACCTTAATTAATCATTCTGAGATTCCCCACCTAATCTATTTAGGGTAATAAGACACCTTATCTTACATAGCTATTACCAGATCTCTTATATTACAGAACTAGCAGATAGGAAGTATGCACTTGCCCCTTACATGTTAGAGAAACTATTTCAGCCAGTTTGGTAAATTGAAAGAAGCCTCGCTATTGTAAAACGAAAGAATGTTGGATGATACAGGGTAAGTAACCTCTGAAATATATAACTAAGTATGTATACTGAGGCCAAAGTAGAGAAAGTCAAACAAGCATGATGTATGGTTGACCTATGGGAGTAAAGATAGTTCTTGTTTCCTGTAACCAGAGTACTTGTGTTTTAAAGGTGACACAGTTACAATTATCAAACACTACAAAAATTGAGTTGAATTGAGATTCACATACATAGTCCAGATTCTTAGAGATTTACCCTCGAATAAAGACTACATTAGGAAAAGAAAGAATACTCCTTGTCACAGGTTCTGGGCTTAGAAAATGGAAGTAATTTCTATGAATCTGTTACTCAGAGCTACCCTCTCATCAGTTTGAGATTCAAATTTACACTACCTAAAGAGCTGTAAACTTAATGGGAAAAGTATTTTTCAAGTGCTTGGCAGAAAGAAAATATTACTTTCTGGATCAGTGTTATACAGGATACCCACATATAAAATACTAATGAAAATACCCAGGGGAACAAGTCACCATGAATGAGAATCAGAGGCAATAATAGCAGAATTATTAGAGAGTTAATAGAGACAGCTAACAAAATAATGAAGTAGAACTTCCAGAAATTAAAGAACACAATACTTAATCTAATGTAGAGGGCCCTCCTTGGCAGTGGGTTAAAGCACAGCACTAAGAAGCTAAAGCCACTTCAGCATAAGTTACATCATAGCCCCAGAGGTGACCAACATGGTGCAGCAGACCTCTCCTGACCCGCCTACTGCTCCCCTCTGCAGTGTACTTCGTCAGTTGGCCTGTTCTGCTCCCCACTCTGATGAATCCTCTCACCGCCCCTGCACGTCAGGCCTGTACCCCAGCTCTGTATGCATAAATAAATGAATCTTGAAATCATACGTAGAACTGGAGAATAAATGTAAAGAAATTACTCTGAACGCAATGTAAGTGATGGAAAGTGGATAACATTCACTGTACGCCAAGAGAGAAAGAATATGTATGAACAAGACAACCTTAAAAATGATTAATGAATTATAATGAATCTTCAAACTTTGGAAATGCCACAAACCAAGAATAACAGTACTACAGGACAACAAAAATCAAGAAAAATCTTAAAAGCTATCTGAAGGTAAAGACATCAACCTATGAAAGAACAGTTGATGGTTGAACTACTATGGCAGCCATAAAGCCAGAAAAGTAGCATTAAAATGCTGGAGGGAGGAAACTAGACACTAAATTTTGTACTAAATTTTCAGGAATCAAAGTGAACCAAATTTTTCAGTAAAAGACTAGGAGAGGGCCCTCCCTGGTGGCGCAGTGGGTTAAAGCACAGCATTAAGAAGCTAAAGCCACTTCAGCATGAGTTCGATTCCTGCCTGCCCTGGAGGTGACCCACATGGCACAGCAGACCTCTCCTGACCCCGCCCACTGCTCCCCTCAGCAGTGTACTTTGTCATTCGGCCTGTTCTGTTTCCCACTGTCTCTGGTGAATCCTCTCACCACCCCTGCATCTCTGGCCTGTATCCCAGTTCTGTAATGCATAAATAAATAAATCTTTAAAAAGAAAAAAAGACTAAGGAGAGACTTTAGGACAACAAATCCTTACTGAAAACATACTGAAATGCCTCACATAAAATAGAAGAAGTGATACACAAAAATAATGTTTAGTAAGAAAATTGGTAAAGATCCTGGCAAGTCTAAAAATTAGTGTGAGCTCTATAAAACCAGAGTAAGTAATACCTACCTTGGAGGTATATAGAAGGTTAAAATCAAAATGCTGGAAAACACTAATAGTTGGTCATCAGAATTACAATGTTATAAGATTGTTCTGTTCGTTTTAAGAGAAGAGTGTAGGGATTATAATTAACTTTATAGATTAATTCAAATATGAAAGCTGAGGTTTTAATAGTAATTAAAGTAGAACACTAAAGAGTTGAGGGAAAATAACTAAAGATGGAGTTGTAGGCAAAAAACAAAAAAGATGAAATCAAGTTTACAAAACATGACCTGCCTAACTGCTCTTTAATAGACAAATGGATAAAGAAATGTGAAAAAAGATGAAATAGTGTCTTTTGGGACAAAATGGATGTAATGCGAGGTGATTATATAGTCAAAAAGAGTCTAGATGGCTCCATTCATCTGCAGAATACAAGCTACCAAAACACACAGGCACGATACAGTAAAAGTACATTTTGGATTTAATGATTACCAGAGGGAATAGGGCATAAGGGGCTGGGAGGGGAAGTCTGTCGGCACAGATGTCATAGTAGAGGGATGAGTTGAACATATGCACATACAGAAGAGCAAGAATGTAACCCCCAAGTTGAAATTAGTTAAAATTTTTTAAAATTAAAAACAAGATGACAAATCCAAATTACTAGTTGAATTATATGGAAATAATTGAAAATTTACTAGTCAGAATAGATTTTTTAATGCTACTTATTTAGAATTTTGAATTTTATAGGAAAGAGTCTTAGAAAAAAATAGTTCAAGATGGTAACACAGACTAGGCTTATCTTCTTCACACACATACCATATACAAATTGTGGATGGAATAATTGTCTCAAAAAGATCTGAGAATAGTTGTACAACACAGTAAAAAGATCACGAAAGTGACAAAAAGACAACACAAAAACTGGATCGGAGAGGTAGGTTATCTTGCCAAAAAACCCCTGATGCAGCGACCCACCCTGATGTGGTGACCCATTTTGGGTCACCAATACATAGGTTCTCCCTGAGGAGTAAGGAGTTTCCCAGTCCCTGAAACTTGCACTGGAATCAAAGTAAACTGAATCAGGGAAAAATAGGCCCCCAAAATACCTTTGTACAATCAGAGGGACTTGTGAACAGGAGATCAAAAGGGGCTAGAAGAGTCTTTAAGAGCAAAGATTTACCCTAAGAAAATACATAAAAAAAGACCCATGACATAATCTTAAAACATCTACAGGAGAAGGGTCTGTTACAACTCTTGTGAGACAGAGCCTGTGGGAGATGCCATTTCTGCATTTACACTAAACCTTGCTAGAATTAGTAGACTCCCCATGTACCCCACACTCATGGTTGTCCATGGCTGTAGGAGCACTCAGAACAGACTAGAGATGAGAAAAAAATTTGTTTTCTTTGGCCTTGGGATAGACTGCTCATAAAGGAGGTTATGCATTCATTAGAACTCAAATTCTTGAAGCTATTCTTAAGAGTTTTAGAGTGTTTTCAAAGTTTTAGAGTGCTACTGACAATGTGTTAATATGATGTTATATGTGAATTTTACCATAGCCACAAAGCAAAAACTTATACTAGAAACAAAACAAAATGATATAGGTTCTAAACCTGAAGAGACTATCAAAAGAAAATGAGAAACAAACTACCAACAAGCCAAAAAACAACAAAATGGCAATAAATAATAATAATATCCTTAAATGTAATTGAACTAAATACTCCAAGTAAAGAGCAGAGTGACAATGTGGGGGATAAGTTTGTCTCTTCTCTATACTGCCTATGAGACCCACTTCTGACAAACACAGAATGAAAATAAAGGTTTGGAAAATAATTCCTGCAAATGGAAACAAAATGTAAAGCCATACTTACACCAGACAAAACAATACTAAAACAAAGACTGCAATAAAGGGGGGAAAGGGTACTGTGTAATATACAACTAAAGGATGTGATCCTATACCTCTAAATCATGTACAGTGTTTTAAATCGTTACTTCAATAAAAGGAGGATATTAGGAATTGAAAAATGGGGTCCATCCAACAAGAAGCTTGGACAGGAACACCTCAAGATAGAAAGCAGCCAAG
Source organism: Condylura cristata (assembly GCF_000260355.1). Taxonomy (NCBI): domain Eukaryota; kingdom Metazoa; phylum Chordata; class Mammalia; order Eulipotyphla; family Talpidae; genus Condylura; species Condylura cristata. The sequence continues at coordinate 18,568,500 of NW_004567124.1, read as the reverse complement.
AGGCACAGTGAGCGTACTTCCAAACACATCTGCAAATCACCATGTCTGCCTATTGCCCTAGGCTAACCTTTAACTCCAGTAATCTCTGAATATTTAATGTTGACATGAGAGGGATAAATTGGTCAAATTGTCTTAGAATTGTTTGCAGATATTTTATCCAAAATTGCATCAGACAAGTCATACAAAATCAGACAAAACAAGACTTTGAAGCAAAGACTTCAATTAAAGGGGCAAGAGGGTGTTATTGTTGGCGATGCACAGTGTTGTACATTATAATCTGGTGCTTATAAACTGAAGGTGTCAAATGGGCAGGGAGCAGTAGGCAGTTGTTTGGAGACTGTTGAAACATGATCAAATACCAAAGCACTATACCAAGGGCTCAAGAATGGCAAGGATTAAAATACAGTCAAGTATTGGGTTGACCTTAAACAAGTTCAGGAGATAGTACCAGAAAGTTTCTGAAAGTTAAGCAAAAAGTAAGAGCACAGAAAGTCAAAGAGAAGGCATAACATGCAAAATGCTTGCTAAAAGGAATTCAGTTTGCTTAAATATATACATTGATTGTGCACACAGGTAATAAAACAAGGGATTTTATGTATAGTACTATTATTATATATGTTCTCCAATGGGTTGCTACTTCAGTTCTCCATCATTTACAGTTTGGGGATATTGGTTAAGGATTTACTCTTAATAAAATAGTGCTACAAAGTTGCAGTTGATATTTTTTAAATGGCTGCATTATTCACAAAGACTAATGGTATTCAACGTATTTTTAAATTCTGAAAGATGTCTTATTGGATAAACACATGAAAACTTAAAAAAACAAAAAAACCCAGGGCCCTCTCTGGTGACACAATGGGTTAAAGCACAGCACTATGAGGCTATCTGCAGTTCAAACCCCAGGTAGGTGACCCAGATGGCCTGGCAAACCTCTCCTGTCTCGCCTGCTGCTTCCCTCAGCAGTGTACTTTGTCCCTGCACTTCTGGCCTGTACCCCAATTCTATATGTATATATGAATAAATCTTAAAAAATAAACACAGGGCTTCCCTGTTGGCCTATCGGTTATGGCTCTGTGTTATCACTGACTGACTGAGTTCGATCCCCAGCCAGGTAACTAGTGCACGTATGGTGCATCGCACCTCTCCTTTCTCTCTATTTCAGTAAACCCAGCAGTTCTTCCCCACTCTGTCTCTGATTAATCTGCTCACGGCCCTATCCCCACCCCCTATCCATACATATCTGACTTACACCCCAGTTCTATGCCAAAAAATTTTAATACTTAAAAAAGCCAGAAACCTTAATACCCTACTTCTGTCTACAGATAGCTCATCCAGACAGATAAGGAAACATCAGATTAACACATTAAACCAGATGGATATACTAAATACATACAAAATAATTACTTCCAAAATTACATTCTTCAAGAGCACATACATGGCACATTCTCGAGGATAAACCTGGTGACCACGTTAGGCTACAAAACAAGTCTAAATAAATTTAAGATGACAAATCATGTCAAACATTGTCACAATCATAATAAAATGAGAACTCAAAGAGGAAGCTGGAAAAAATATCTGGAGATTAAACAGCATGCCTCTGAATAACTACTGGGTCAGTGAATGGAAGAAATGTAAGTAGATCTTTAAACAAATCTAATTAGAAATGTGACATACCAGCAAAATTGTTTCTAAGAGGGAAGCTAATAGTGATACAGGATGACCCTGAGAAACAAAAAATCTCAACCACTGGAACACTACGCATAAAGAGCTACAAAAAAAATAAACACGTTAGCAAAAGGAAATAAAAATCTGGAGTAGAGACTAGAAGGACAATAGGAAAAGTCAATGAAAGAAGGGGTGGGTGTTTTGAAACCAAAATTGACAGTGCTTTAGCTAGACTAACCAAAAAATAAATAAAATAGTAACTGAAAGGGAAATAAAAATAGTAACTGAAAGAGATAAAATAATCCAACAGAAATAAAAAGTTCATTAGAAACTACTATGAAAAATTACACACCAACTTAAATGAATAAATTGCTAGAATCATGTAAACTTGCAGGACTGATAAGAACAAACAAAATCTGAATATGCTAATTCCAAGAAGATTGAATCACAAATCAAAATCTTCCCCAAAATAAAACTACAGAACCAGATGGATTCACTGGGGAATTTTACCAAACACCTAAAGGTTTAATACCTGTATTTCTTAAGCTTTTCCAAAAAATTGGTGGAGGTTACACTTCCAAACTAATTTTACAAAGCCATCATAACTTTGTGGCCAGCCATCACACACACACGTAAAAGGCCACTATTACTAATGAACATAGAATAATCTAAATAAAATACTAGCTAAACCTAATTCAGCAATACATTTAAAGTATCATACACCACAATCAAGTGGGATTCATTCTAGGGGTGCAAAGGATTCACCATTCACCATGTAATACAACAGAATGAAGAGTAAAAGTCAAGATCATCTCAACAGATGCAAAACTGAATTGAAAAAAGCCAACATCCATTTATAATAAAAACTTAACAAAGTGGGTATAGAGAGAACATACCCAACATAATAAGAGATCAAAGAGTCACCAGGCAGAGCCAAGCTAGGATCCAATCAAGGGTCTATTAGCAGAGGACGAAATTGTGAGAAAATTCATAAATCTCTCAGAAGTTATCAAGCATGTATACAGAGCTTGCAGCCCTAGCCCAAAGAGTCAGAACTGCACTTCTGCTTCCTAGTAAGTAGCATAGACAAGTGGAGGAAGAAGCAGGGTCAGGCAACTCAGCACATAATAGAAACTCAATGAAGTGGGTATAGACATAATAAAGGCCTTGTGCCTCCCAGACAGTAGGAACTCGAGCAGGAGTCTGTGAACCAGAGCTAGGCACGCTCATTGGGAGCCCAAAGTGTCTTCCTATGGCCTCTGTGGACTAGAGCCAGATTGGGTCATTTGTGTCTCCTCATAGAAAGGGATATTAGTTGCAGCCTGTGGCTGTGATATACAAAACACCTACCTTTCTCTACACCCCCACCCATGACCAAAACCAAGAAAACTGAATGCTTACATTAACCATAATCTGAAGCGCCTGGATCTTAACAGGTGCTAGGATTAGGGCTAATGCTCCTTATTCAAAAAGCAAAGAAATTACCAGCTTGTGGTTCTGTCTCAACTGTAGTCCTCATCCAATATTGCATCGACAATGCAGACCTCAGCCTAGAGATTGAAGCCAGCACAAATCCATACAAGGCATTTTTGCCAAAGAGTTGATCTAGGAGAGGGGACCACTGTGGATCCCCATCACACAATTCATGTACTGTAGCACTGTAAGAAAGATTGAAAGTCTATGAAATAATTAAAGGCCCTAGGTACAAAACAAGGGTTATCCCAGCTTTGAAATATAAAGCCAATTTACCTAGATAAGCAAAGGAAACTCCTTACTCTAGCCTTTAACAACTGAAACTGGAGAAATACTACAAATTGTAATAAAAAACAAAAAATCCAGAGAGCAATCTCAAACAGAACTGCAGAATGTGCCTGATGAGTAGTTTAAGGTAACAGTAATAAACATGCTTGTCAACAGAAAAATCAGTGGATGATGAAAAATAGAACTATGAAGACCGAAAAATACAAGCCTGTTTTAAGACAAAGATGATCACCCTCCCCACCCCACCCCCCGATGGTACAATGGGTTAAGCACAGCGCTAGCACAGTGCTATGAAGCGCTCCAAAGCCACCCCAGCAGAGCTCGATCACCTGCCAGGGAGCTGACCCACATGGCATGGCAGACCTCTTCTGTCTGATCCGCTGCTCCCCTCAGTAGTGTACTTCGTCAATCTGCCTGTTCTGCTCCCTGCATTGTCTCTGGTGAATCCTCTCACCCTCACTTCTCTGGCCTGTACCCTAGTTCTTGTATGCATAAATAAATCTTAAAAAAAAAAAAAAAGTAACCAAAAAGAAGTCAAACTCATCTTAAATGTAAGTGACTTGAATTCTTCAATTAAAAGGTATATTGTGGGCCCTCCCTGGTGGCGCAGCCGGTTAAAGCACAGCACAAAGAAGCTTGAGCCACTTCCGCATGAGTTCGATTCCCACCTGCCCCGGAGGAGACCACATGGCGAGGCAGACCTCTCCTGACCCGCCCGCTGCT
>NW_004567124.1:18558760-18564251 GCF_000260355.1 Condylura cristata | reverse complement strand
CTGCCCCGGAGGTGACCACATGGTGTGGCAGACCTCTCCTGACCCGCCCACTGCTCCCCTCAGCAGTGTACTTCGTCCATCTGCCTATTCTGCTCACTACTCTGTCTCTGGTGAAGCCTCTCGCCACCCCTGCACCTCTGGCCTGTACCCCAGTTCTGTATGTACTAATAAATAATCTTTAAAAAAAAAATTCCATTTGCAATCACATCAGATACAACCAAATACTTAGATGAAAGATTCATGCAATGAAAATCATAAGATGCTACTAAAGGACATAGGTAAAGATAAAACACAATAGAAAGAAACTTCATGTTTATGGATAAGGAGAATCAATGTAGTTAAATAACAATTCTACCTAAAGCAATACATAGATTTGAAGCAATCTGCATTAAAATACCAATGATATTTTTCAGGGAAATAGAAAAAAATATTAGAATTTATGTGGAACCTTTAAAAACCTCAAATAAAGCAATCCTAAAGAACAAGAAAAGGAGACATCACATTACTTGACTGAAAACATAATTAGCAGTAATTAACACATGGTACTGTAATCAAAATAACAGATCAATTGGAACAGAATTAAAAGCACAGAAATAAATCCCCACGTGTCAATACTTAGTTTATGATGAAGGGGCCACAATCATCCAGCTGAGAGAGAAAAGTCTTTACATTACAGTCTGAGTTCTATTCCAGCCAGGGAGCTGACTCACATGGCACAGCAGACCTCTCCTTTCTTACTTCCTGCTTCCGTCAGCAGTGAATGTCAATAAAACTGCCTGTTCTGCTCCCCGCTCTGTCAAATCTTCTCACTCCCAGACCTCTGGCCTGTACCCCAGTTCTTGTATGCATGAGTAAATTTAATAATTTTTTAAAAGTTATATATTGGAAAAATTTCAATTGCTGGGGCCCTCGCTGGTGGCACAATGGGTTAAAACACAGCACTATGAAACTATCCACAGACACTACAGCAGGAGTTCGATTCCCAGCCAAGGAACTGACCCACATGGCACAGCAGACCTCTCTGTGAGATGTCTCATGGGCTGCTCCCATCAGCAGTGTATTTCCTCAGTCTGCCTGTTCTGCTCCCCACTCTGTCTCTGTTGAATCCACTCACTGCCTCTGCACCTCTGGCTTATACCCCAGTTCTTGTATGCATAAATAAATAAATCTTTTTTAAAAATTCAATTGTTGGATCTAGGTGACATGTATACCAGTGTTTTTAGTACAGTTCTTCCAGAATTTGAGTGCTTGCAAATTTAACTTGTGAAAAAAAAACACATAAAAAGATGCTTAACATCATTAGTCACTAGGGAATTGCAACTTCAACCCGCAGCCACTTGACACCCGTAAGACTTTTTGATGTTACCCATGCACGTGTTGGTGAGGATATGAGTGATGAGAGCCTCATACATTGATATAGGCACTTTTGGAAAACAGCTAGAAGTGCCCCAACGGGTAAAATTGAGTTATGAGTGTGTGCTATCATATTTGGGTATATTATCTAAAACAAATGGAAAGATGTCCACATAAAAGCCTGTATACATGTGTACATGGCAGTGTTCTTGATAATAACCAAAAAGGAGCAGCAACCCATATGTCCATCAACTGACTGGGGAAATACATGAAAGTAGTACATCCAGCAACAGAATATTTGGAAAAAAAAAAAAAAAAAAAAAAAGTACATGTTACAATGTAGAACTTATGATACATTTTGCTCAGTAAAAGACATTTACAAAAGGTGACATTTTGTATAGCATCATGGAATGAAATAACTACAATAGGCTACTCAGAAAGTTGTGGTTGCCACAGACTTGGGAAGAGGAACGGGTTAGGGAATTTCTTTGAATCATGGTAGTGTTTGCATAACTCCGAATATACTAGAAACCATTCAGCTATGCATCTAAGTTTGAATTTTATGGTATGTGAATTATCCCCATAAGGTTGGGTAACAAGGTATTTACAAACCAAAAACAGAAGTTACTTGCAATATATATAACTTACAAAGGAGCAGTATAAAAAACTTTAGTACACAAAAACACAGACAACAAGTTAACAATCCTTTAAAATGTGCAAACAGGCCTTATCTGATGACACAATGGGTTAAAGTGCATAACTATGGGGCTCTCCACAGCCACTGCACCATGAGTTTGATTTCTGGCAAGGGAGGTGACCCACATGGCACAGCAGACCTCTCCTGTGCCACCCGCTGCTCCCCTCAGCAGTGTGTTTCAGTAGGTCTGTTCTGCTTCCCACTCTGTCTCTGGTGAGTCCTTTCACCCCTCACATCTCTACCTGCACCACAGCTCTTGTATGCATAACAAATATTTAAAAAAAAAAATAAAATGTGCAAAAGATTCATTTTTCTAGAAAAGACTAGTATAACGATTTTTACAAGATGCTCAGCCTTATTAATAATCACAAATATATTTTAAGAAAATAAGATCTCTAACTTCAGACCCATGAGAACTGGCAAAAATCCCAAAGCCTGATGATGGTAGTAGGAAAATGTAATCACCTTGAAAACCAGTGACATTACTTAGAAAATTAAAAATGCACATACTCTAAGTGTGATCTAAGTAATACCAAATATATACAGTGCAACTCTCACTAATGCTAGGGCCTCTATACAATGTTGTTAATAGTTAATATCTGAAATAATCAAATGTGCATCATTAAAGAATACATTCACTATATAATCATGTACTAAAATTGTAACTACATATGACACCAGTACAGCTACATAGAACATGGATGAATCTTAAAAGCAGAACAATTAAAAAGCAACTTATCAAAGTCCAAAGAATACATTTATATAAAGCTCAAATGCAAGTCTGAACAATATATCACTAGAGATATATAATAAAATGATACTGAGTCAAGAAAATAAGCATTAAATTCAGGGTAGTTTAACCTCGAGGGTCTAAGGCCAAGGATATAGGTAAAGCGCATTAAATAGAGGCAATTGTAGTGATGATGTTTAAGTTTGAAAGTTGAGTGATGACATCATAGATATTTATTATGCTTCATAATATCTATCAGTCATGTATATTCATAATATCTATCAGTCACGTATATTCTTATATTTATGAGATATCATAATGACATTTAAGAGAAGGTAAAATGGTGCAAAGAAAATAAGCAGTATCATCCAAAAGAAAGTTGGTATAGTTTTAACAATATCAGACTAGATATTGTGAAAAAACACATAAAGATAAAATATTTCCCACCTAATTTAAAAGGAAAAATTCACAGAAAGCTACAAATTTGCAACCAGAGCTTGAAATTATATAAATAAAAAATAATTACTGAAATTTTGGACAAAATCACCTATTTCAATAAACACCTCTGAGTTAAGGGGAAAAAAACTTGAGTAGACAATCTTTGAACAGTTAAAAAATTACATTCTGCAACAAAAAATATATTTAACATACATATGGAACCCTTATTTTTGAAAATGCTTTTCAAGGGCCCTCCCTGGTTGCCCAAGGAATTAAGTCTCAGCAATATGAAGCTATCATAGCACTAGTTCGATCCCCAGCCAGGGGGGTGACCCACATGGCACAGCAGAACTGTCTCACCCACTGCTCCCCTCAGCAGTGTACTTAGTCAATCTGCCTGTTCTGTTCCTCACTCTGTCTCTGGTGAAGCCTCTCTCTGCCCCTGCACTTCTGGCCTATACCCCAGTTCTGTATACATAAATAGATCTTTTAAAAATTAAAATAAAATGTTTTTCAAGCATAACATAGAACCAGGTCACAAGGCAAATATCAGTACATACCAAAAATGAGTAATATTTGGACTATGTATTTTTTTAAGATTTATTTATGCAAACATAACTGGGGTACAGGCCAGAGGTACAGGGGGTGAAAGGATTCACCAGAAACAGAGTGGGGAACAGAATGGGCAGATAGATGAAGTACACTGCTAAGGGGAGCAGTGGGTGGGTCAGGAGAGGTCTGCTGCACCATGTGGGTCACCTCCGGGGTGGAGATCAAACTCATGCGGAAGTGGCTTTAGCTCTTAGACCTGTGCTTTAACCCATTGGGGAGGGTCCTGGACTGTATATTTTTTTAATAAATCCTATTAACTTAGAAATAAGAGAAAGATAGCTATTAAAAAACAAAACCAAAACTCCAGGGCTCTACCTGGTAGCGCCAATGGGTTAAAGCACCGCACTATGAAGCTCTCCAAAGCCACCCCAGCAGAGTTCGATCCCTGGCCAGGGAGCTGACCCACCTGGTGTGGCAGACCTCTCCTGACCTGCCTGCTGCTCCCCTCAGCAGTGTATTCCAGTAGATCTGCCTGTTCTGCTCCCCACTCTGTCTCTGCGAATCCTCTCACCGACCACACCTTTGGCCTGTTACCCCAGTTCTGTAAGCATAAATAAATAAATCTTAAAAAAAAAAAAACAACTAAATATTTGGAATTTTTAAGTGTACCTCTAATATAACAAGTGGATCAAAGCACTAAATTAAAAGGTAGAATAGAAGAATAAGGACTAGAAATTAATGATATAGAACATTAAAGAAATAAAGGAATTAACAAAATCACTAAATGAATGAAGAGAAAACTGAGCATACAGTAGAGATTTAAAAATGCCAAGGGAATAAAATAAGCAACTTTATACCAATAAATTTGAAAATATTAGAAACACACCATTTAAAATATTTAATTTTAAAGAATATTGGATAGCATTTCCTAAAGCAAAATGACATAAGCATAGCCTTGAACTAACAGTTCTACCCTTAGATATAAACCCAAAAGTACTGTTTACATATGTTCACCAAAAAAATGTACCAGAATATTCACAGCAACCATATTCCCCACAGGCAGTAACTACCCAATGCCCATAACAGTAAGTAAATTGTGGCCTTTTCACATAGTGGAATACACACATCCATGAGAATGGATGAACTATGACACATGCATAGTTAAAGTTAGCATAGTTTGAGGGAAAAAGAGCCAGCAGCTACATGAGTGTGATTCTATATCTTTTAGGCATGAAAGTGAGCAAAACCTATTCTGTTCACATTGTGGATTCTTATGTCAAAAGGTGGCATAAAGTCAGCTAGTATACTGGCATCTCTCTAAACTATGTTCTAGTGACCTGGACATGTTCACTATATGCAAAAATTCACCCAGTTTTACACACAAGGTTTGAAGTTTTCTGCATGTTGGTTTTAGTTCAATATAAAGTCTGTTTTTTACCACAGATAAGGTGGATCAGCCTATCATGACTAAAGCAAACTGAGCCAACATTATAAAATCTACCCATGAATAAAATAAATTCTAAGATCAGATAGTTTTCCCATTTAATTCCACTAGACTTTTAAGAAACAGGTTATTTTTATCTTATAGTAACTGTCCATAGAAGACCACAGCCAACACATTTTAAGGGCCCAGAAGACAGAAAGGACAGTGACAGAAAATTAGATTTCTCACTGGTGAAAATGGATTAAACATAAACACATTTTAGCAGAAAAAAAAAAAA
>NW_004567124.1:18556623-18558660 GCF_000260355.1 Condylura cristata | reverse complement strand
GGCAGACCTCTCCTGACCCGCCCGCTGCTCCCCTCATCAGTGTACTTCATCGATCTGCCTGTTCTGCTCCCTACTCTGTCTCTGGTGAATCCTCTCACCCTCCGCATCTCTGGCCTGTACCCCAGTTCTATTCGAATAAATAAAATAAATCTTAAAAAAAATGTATATTGTGGCTAAATGGACTTCAAAACAAAGTCCAACTTTGTGCTGTTCACAGGATGCTCACCTTATCAAAGTCAAAAACAGGGTGAGACTGGAAATCAATCCTACCAGCAAATGCCAATCAGAAATTGTCAGGAATACCACTATTTATATCAGAAGAAATAGATTTACAATTTGGAAAAGGTAGTAAGAGACACGTATGGATGTTACAATTAAAGGCCTAAAACAGTAAATATAACAAACGTGCACCAAATTAGAATTAAAGGAAGAAATCAACAGCAGCACAGGGAGGATTTTCAAGACATCATCTTTAACTATGAATAGTTCAGCTTCAGAGGAACAATAAGGAAAGAATAGTCTTAAATGAGGAGCTAAACCAAATAGTATTAACAGATACCTACAGAACACTTCAGCCAAAGTCTGCTACACACACACACACACACACATATATATATATATATATTTTTTTTTAAGTGCACATGGAACATTCCTAAGAGTAGGCTATATGTTGGGACACAAGCCAGTTTTCAGCAGAATTATGAAGACTGAAATCATACCAAGTACTCATTCTGATCATAATACCATAAAGCTAGACATCAACTATTAAATACTAGGAGACTATGCCAGATGCTGATTATTAGCTACTGAAGAGGAAATTTAAAAAAAACAAAGCACTAGTAAACTACAGACTAACTATCCCTGACTAGTATTAATGTGAAAACTTTTATTGCACAGTTAAACCAAATTCAAACACTATTATAAGGATTATATATCATGATGAATAAAAATAGAAAGCCATATAATATGATCAATTGATGCTGAGAAAATATTTGACAAGTTTCAGTATCTATGCTAAAATTTTTTTAATGATTTATTTATTCATACAGAACTGGGGTATAAGCCAGAGGTGCAGGGGCAGTGAGAGGCTTCACCAGAGACAGTGGGGAGCAGAACAGACAAATCAATGAAATACATTGCTGAAGGGAGCAGCGGGTAGGTCAGGAGAGGTCTGCCATGCCATGTGGGTCACCTCCAGGGTCAGGGATTGAACTCATGCTGAGAAGGCTGCAGCTAGCTTGCAGTGCTGCGTCCTAACCTGTTGCAGCACCAGGGAGGGCCCTAAAATTTCTTAATGGGAATAGAAGGAACCTACATAATAAAGTCCATATATTAAAACATATGGACAATACTTAGTAATGAGTAACTGAAAGCTTTTCCTTCAAGACCAGGAACAAGACAAAGTTACCCACTTTCACTATTTTTGTTTAATTTAGTGTTGGAGGGCCTCTCTGGTGGCACAAGGGGTTAAGTCTCGACACTGTCAAGCTACTGCAGCATACATTTGATCCCCAGCCAGGGGGCTGACCCACTTGGGGCAGCAGACCTATCCTGCCCCTCTCCTCAGCAGTGTTTTTCAGTCACTCTGTTTCTTCTGCTTCCCAATCGGTCTCTGGTGAATCCTCTAAACCGCCCCCCGGCCCCGCCTCTGGTGAATCACCACCACCACTGGTGTATACCCCCAGCTCTTGTATGTACAAATAAAATAAACCTTAAAAAAAATAGTATTAGAGACTTTACTAGATTAAACAAAAGGAAATAAAATCCAGATTGAAAAACAGTGAACCTTATCATTTATAAATGGTAGATACTGTATATTGAAAGCCCTAGAACGCAAACCAAAATTTCCTGGAAACAAAGAATAGTAAAGTGGCAGTTCACAAAATCAACAAAAATCTGGCACACTTTACAAATAAGAAAAAATTTTTAAAAAATTCCATTTGTGGCCCTCCCTGGTGGCGCAGCGGGTTAAAGCACAGCACTGAGAATCTAAAACCGCTTCCGCATGAGTTCGATTCCCGCCTGCCCTGGAGGTGA
>NW_004567124.1:18548225-18550873 GCF_000260355.1 Condylura cristata | reverse complement strand
CCCCACTCTGTCTCTGGTGAATCCTCTCACCCTCCACATCTCTGACCTGTACCCCAGTTCCATATGAATAAATAATCTTTAAAAAATAAAAAGCAATGTATTAGAAACAACCTTATTGCCCATTAACAAGAGAAATTATAACTAAATAGATACACTAGATTATGAAACACTGTTGGTAAGAATGTAAATTGTGGTGGGAAGCCCATGGGGATTATAACTGAGATGAAATGCACAAAATGAAGAATGATGTATATATAATAAATTTTAAAAAATAAATAAAAATGAATGTAAATTGGTGTAGTCCTTATGGAAAACAGTATGAAGAGTCCTCAAGCCATTAAGAACAGAACTATCATATGATCCAGCAATTCCACTTCTAGGTATCTAAAGACACACTGATTTAAAAATATATGCACTCCTATATTCATTGCAGTGCTATTTACAAAAGCAACACATGGCAGCAACTTCAATACCATCAGTAGCTATCTGGACATAGATGTGATAATATATGCACACTATATATCTGCACTCAGCTCTTTAAAAAGATGAAATCTTGCTATTTGCAACAACATGGATAGAACTTGAGGTGATTACACTAAGTCAGAAAGAGAAAGAAATTACCATATGATGTCACCCAAAGCAAACAAAGGTGCTTAATTCTTATTTTAAAATCAATCATCAACTTGTAGTAAAACTTTCAAATCCTACTTTCGGCTGTTCTATTAAATAAACACTAAAAGAATTAAGAATTTATAGGAAGCTTGATTTTTATACAAATCTATCTTTTTATATTAGACAGTGCTGTCTTTTAAAAATAAATTCAACTATTTGTCTTTTGGATTTCCTTATAGCAGAAACACATATAATGATAAATTAAAGCAGTAAGCTAAAGGGGAGGCAGTTTTAGAACTCACCATGAGACTGTTTCATATGATAGGGAAGAAGATGTCACTCTTTCCAAATAGGGGAATGAGAGAAGGAAAATCATATACAAGAAATTAGAAGTCAAGACTTGGAGTGAAAAAAAAAAAATAGGTGATTGTTTTTCAAAAGTGTGAAGGAATGGTTCCAAGAGATATCAAAACAGAAGACCAGTATGACTAACGTTTTCAGACTTGAGCATCTCAGAGGACACTGGTGATTTCTGTTGGACTCGAATGGGAGACATGTCCATCTCATACAGACATGATGGACCTTAGGTTTAAGCTGAAATCTGAACATTTTTGAAGCAGTTATTTAACATTGTGATTCAGAACAGAAATCCTGAGAACAACTTGGTAATTAATGATGGCTGATGTGGGAAATTCTGGATAATTGTGTCTCCAAGTTCTTTTCCTTTGGTGAATCTGCACTGACTTTTTTTTTTTTTTAATTTATTTTTATATGCAAGAACTGGGGTGTGGGAAGTGAGGGGATTCACCAGAGAGTGGGGGGCAAAAGAGGCGTACTGACTGAAGTACACTGCTGAAGGGAGCAGCGGGGAGCAGCGGGTGAGACAGGAGAGGTTTGCTGAGCCATGTGGGTCAGCTCCCTTGCTGGGGATCAAATTCTGCTACAGTGGCTGCAGCTAGCTTGAGGGTGCTGAGACTGAACCCCTGCACCAACAGAAAGGGCTGACAATCACTGATTTAGAACCAAAAGGAACCACCAGAGTTCCCTGAGGAAATGGGTCTTGTTACTATTAGGTACCCAGTGTTTGCAGGCTTTGGCCACAAAGTACCTCACGATTATTCAACATATAATGCTTGGAATGAACCTGCTGTCCCTTGGGGCATGATTTGCAAATATCCCTAGATCTGAATAGCCACTAGGTAAAGAGAAGTTGAGAGACACTGTTCAGGCATCTTATTCTTTCACTGCTCTACATTCTAGGTCAAAGCAGCAAGTTTGAAGCTCTGTATTTTGTTTTTAACAAGACTATAGGAGAAGTCAGGGAAAAGACAGGAGTCGGTATTCAAGAATATCCTAGTTTTGTTGAAATTTGTGTTATACTTTCAATGGCTTCAGTGTTTTACTCACCACCACTGCACAGAGGTTATATTTAGGGTGTTTCCGAAAAACTGGACAGATGTAAGGAGTAAGGTCCAAGTTAGTTAGCGGGTAATGAATATCTGTTCTCAGTTTCCTCTTCATTGTACCCAGAATGTCAAACCTGGAGAGACAGTGTGTGTGAAATATAAAATAAGATTGTGAATCATTTACAAAGGAAGCCCACATATTTGGTAAGTTCCAATACCGCTAAAAGTAATTTCTTGGAAATATGTACAGGCCTGTACATCAATCACTCCCATTTCCCCACCCTTGCCCCAGGGCCCAATCTGCACGTATTTTAAAACTCACAGACCTCACCAAAACTGAAACTGGAGGAGGCAGGGAGTAAGACAGAGAATCAAGATAGAAAGGACAAAGCAAGATTCTCAGGATCCAGGCAAGTAGAAATAATAGCAGCAAAATCCTGAAGACTTTGACAACGGACACTGTCTGCACTGAGCCAACACAGCTTTTCCATGTCTTGGTCGCAGCACACTGACTTGACTGTCTTACAGCTATGAGGTTTTAAAATGTTTTGTGAGGCCCTCCCTGGTGGCGCAGCGGGTTAAAGCACAGCGCTGGAAAGATAAAGCCACTTCCGCATGAGTTCGATTCCC
>NW_004567124.1:18545451-18547540 GCF_000260355.1 Condylura cristata | reverse complement strand
GATGGAAATCAGAATTTGCCAGGTTTTGAGATCTGGAGAGGGGATTGATTATGAAGGAGGTAAGAAAACATCTAGGGGTAATGGAAATAATTTGTTGGCTGTGGTGGTTATGTGACTGTGTACCTTTGTCAAAATTTTGTCACAGAACTAGGAGCCTCCCTAGTGGCCTAAGGGTTAAGTCTCAGCACTATCACGGCTACAGACTGAGTTCCATCCCCAGCCAGGAAGCTCATCCACGTGGAGCAGCAGACCTCTTCTGTCTTATCCACTGCTCCCCTCAGTAGTGTATTTCAGTAAATCTGCTTGCCCTGTTCCCTACTCTCTCTGGTGATTCCTTTCACCCCACTCCCCACATTTCTAGCCTACACCCCAGTTTTTCAATGCAAAAAGATATGAATTATAAAAATAATTCACAGAACGCCTAAAAAGGATAAATATATGTGTGTGTATATATATATAATTATAATTTAATAAGCCTAAACAAACCCACTTGACGGGGTTCCCACTAGCCAAATTAGAACTTGGACATCAAGAAAAATGATAGTAATCAGTATATTACATTTTAAAAATGACCATGAGTCCAGAGTGATACTAGTTAGTGTGGAAACTAAACCTACACGTGGCAAGATCGCAAGGGATCAAGCAATCACAAATAATCCAATCACCAATAATAATCCTTCCTGATACACTGTGATGACAAATATGTCACACCACCTATGCCCAACTCTTAAGATTTTTATATTTATGCATGCAGAACTGAAGTACAAGCCAGAGGTGCAGGGGCAGGTGATAAAGTGGGGGAGCAGAACAGGCAGAAAGTACACTGCTGAGGCGAGCACTGGGTGGTCAGAAGAGGTCTGCCAGCCATGTGGATCACCCCTGGGGCGGGGATCAAACTTGAAGCATCTGTGGCTTGCTTGCAGTGCTGTGTCCCCACCCGCACGTTGTGCCACCAGGGAGGGTTCTCAACTCTTGTTTTTAAAAGTTTACCCTAGGGTCCTCCGTGATGGCAGAGAGGTTAAGTTGCAGCAGTATGAAGTTACCCACAGCCACTACAGCACAAGTTCGTTCCCCAGCCAGGGAGGTGACCCATGGGCACAACAGACGTCTCTTGTCTCACCCTCTGCTCCCCTCATAGCAGTGTATTTCAGTAGATCTACCTGTTCTGCTCCCCACTCTGCCTCTGGTGAATCCTCTCACCTCTGCCTTACACTTCTGGTCTATATCCCAGTTTTTGTATGCATAAGTAAAAATAAAAATTTTTTTAAAGTCTACCCTGAATATAAACACAAGGAAACAATTAAAATATAATGTAAACAGAAAATAACAAAAATAATGAACAACCATATACCAGAGACATTCTGTGGGGGTGGAGTGGGGAATGGGATCAAAAACGGGGTGGGGGGAGGAAGGGAAATGCACGGGACTATGGTGGTGGCACAGGGGTGATTTGGTGATGGGAAACCCGCGGGGATTACAATCGAGATAGAAAAAAAAATGTGCAAAATGATGTAAAAATAAACTTTGTAATAAAAAAAATATAATGCAAACAGTGGGTTCTTCAAACATGCAATATGTGGGGAAAAAAGACTTTCATATATGAAAAAAGAGAAAGGACTGTTGTAGATTAAAATAAAGACTAAAGAGACAGGCAAATGCAATATGTCACCCGTGATTCAATGCTAGATTGGGCAAAAAGTTCCAAAAGGTACTTTTGGGAGGGGAACAACTTAGATATGTATTGTATCTTACATGATAATAAATTGTTACGTTTTTAGACATAATGGTGTGACTATGTAGGAAAATGTTCTCATTCTCGGGTAACTACTACATGCTGAAGTAGTTAAGTGTGAAATGCCATGGTATTTGACTCATTGCAACTGGCTCAGCTAATAAAATAGAAGGGATGGAGGGAGTGAAAGTAAGAAATAGAGCTTGAAAGAGAAGGGTGAAATGTAGCAAAGTATCACCAAATAACGAAGATTTTAGGTGAACAGTACAGGAGTATCCATCATATATTGTTAAATTTTTTTTTTTCCAGCAGTTTGGTCTGGCTGACATTATACACACACACACACACACACACACA
>NW_004567124.1:18534016-18544880 GCF_000260355.1 Condylura cristata | reverse complement strand
CTGCCACGCCATGTGGTCACCTCCTGGGCAGGCGGGAATCAAACTCATGCAGAAGTGGCTTTAGCTTCTTTGTGCTGTGCTTTAACCTGCTGCGCCGCCAGGGAGGGCCCTGCACAAATAAATCTTAAAGAAAAAGAAAAAGTACGCTAAGTGAGTGCCAACTGTCCATCTAAGGAAGAACAGATACAATATGATAGACATTCAGCCACAAAAAAGGAATGAACTGGTACATATCACAACATGGATGAACTTTAAAGACATTATGCTAAGTGAATTTAGCCAGCAAAAAGGACATATACCACATGATTCCACTTATAGGGAGGACCTAGGCAGACAGATTTAAAGTCACAGGGGGGTTAGGGCGGAGGGGAGAGGAAGAATAGGGAGTTATGCTTAATCATTCTGTTTGGAATGATCAAGTTTTTGAAAACAGTAGTGATTAGTGTACAACATTATCAATGTAATTAATGCCAATGAACTACATGCAAAATGGTTAACATACCATACAGATGTTAACACAGGCTTTACAAAGTTCATGTCATACCAAATACCACTGAATTACACACTCAATTGTGTCAATTTCATGGTATGTGAATCATATCTCCAGTTGTGCCCCCCATCTCAAAATATCAAAATCCATACCTTTTTAAGTGAAAGATAATTATTTTTGGTGCTTTGGAAATACTGGCCCTTACAGCTGTTTCTTGCTTGGTTTCACAGAAGGAGCAGTGAATTTGGTTGTTCCAGGTCAGTGTATCTTGTTGAAAAAAACATTGGAGACAGTCCTGTTGGGAAAAGAAAAAAAAAAAAATTATGAGCAAATTGGATCAACGGCAATCTAGATTTCTGTGATATTAAGATTTTGGAATCTCTATGGAAATGTAATTCTCAGTAAATTTCCCAAAGTTAACAAGTCAAGAGTACCAACATCATAGTTGCAGCCTGTAAAGGGGTAAGATCTCCCTCGCAAAGGAAAGGCTGTCTCCCACTTAAGGAGCAGAACCCTGTCTGTCACTTTCAACCTCTAAATCCACATTGAAGTGTTTGTTTTAATTCAGAATTAGGCAATTGTTTCATTTATTCATCTTATCACAAAAATGACTTGGAGAGTGAAAAAATGAGAGCAGTATTTTGGAGTGGGCCTTAATAAAGACAACACATCAAATGAGACCCACGCCCAGGCAGCCAAGTGTCACTAGGAGCCTGTCTCTGCACACCGATGACCTCAAAGAAGAAACAAGCACAGATCTGGCCTGCTCCTTCATCTTCAGGATCATTCCAAACAATCTTTAGCAGTTTGATTTGAGAGTAAGTTTACTTCCAAATAAATAGGGTTCTGTTCTCCCATCCACGCATATGGGAACACTTAGCAATAGATATGCTTTTATAATTTGGGAAGAAAAGTATAATTGTGTATTTCTCTATTTTGTGTATTTCTCCTATTATCTCCTGACTGTTCCCTGCCTTCAGCCACCAGCACTCCGCACCACCCCCATTATGAAGACAATTCAAAAGGCAGGCCGGGACACTACATTCCATACATTCCATACTATCTCCTCAACACATCTCTCAATTTGGCCCAAAGCACATGAAAGCTCAGGAAAAAGTCAGAATCTTTTATGTCTAGACCCTAGTCTGTGCCTGTAGCCATCAGATGAGACAGGGTTATAAACATTTGCAAGAAAATACAAATACATATACCACACTATCTCAACATACAAGTTGGATAAATGCCACCACCTCTCCCTTCAGTCTTACAGCGAGGTTGTTTTATTGAGAACATTTAGAAATACAGCCTGATATAGTAATTTTGCTGTATGTTACTCTTCTACAAAAACACTGAAATGGACTTCCAATTTTTGTTTTAGGTTTTTTAAAAGTTAGAAAGCAGTCCCTTCATACTTAGAAAATGTGGAAAACAGCTCTGACAAAAACCAGAGCAGAGTAGAGAAAGACAAAAGATACATCCAGGAAAGAATGGAAACACCAAGTGCTGGTGAGGATGTGGAGAACAAGGAGCTCCCCTATATTGCTGGTGGGGGTGCACCTTGGTGCAGCCTTTATGGAAAATGGTATAGATGTAGATTTATTATTTTTAAAAAGAGTTATTTATGCATACAAGAATTGGGGTACAGGTGTAAAGGCCACAGGTGCAGGGGGGTGAGAGGATCACCAAAGAGAGTGGGGGGGGGGCAGAACAGGCAGACTGACTGAAATCCACTGCTGAGGGGAGCAGCGGGTGAGATAGGCGAGGTCTGCTGTGCCATGTGGGTCACCTCCCTGGCCAGAAATTGAACTCTTTTTGCAGTGGCTTTCGGTGGCTTCATAGTGCTGTTTTAATCCATTGTGCCACCAGGGAGGACCCTGGAGGTAGATTTTTCAAATAACAAGGAAGCACCATATGATTCAGCAATACCTCTGCTAGGTATTTACCCAGAGCCCATGAAAAACAATGGGAAATGAGCTATGTTCTTCTGTGTTCATAGCAACATTACCCACACTTAGCAAGTCTTGGAACCAACGGAAGTGCCCAGCAGCAGATGACTGTATAAAGAAAATAAGGAATATAGATACTCAATGGAATATTCTGCAGCTATTTGAAAAGTCAAAACAGTGTCTCTGGAGCAAAATAAATAGCCTCGGCAGTGATAATGCTTAATGCAATGTCAGAATATGTAAGTGAAATCGTGATATCTGCCATATCTATGAGTATAAATAAAACAAAAAGCATACACTGGCAAAGCAGAGAAACAGTTTTGAGACTTTGCAAACACACGCTGTTCACCAAGGGCAACAGGAGGGGGTGGTGGGGGGTGAATGGTTGAGAGAGGAAGGGGTGGGGCTGGAAGGGGGTGGGGCAGTGCAGGGGGGGCTTGTTGGAGGGTGAGAGAAGCGGTTTCAGATATGTATTTCTTATTCTTTGTAAGCAACTAGTTAAAATAAGACCTAAAAAAAAATCCCTACCTGAAGAGAACATTCATCTTCTGATGGAACCGGGAGGGAGAGGACTGTGAAGGCCTCATTCCTGTAGGTGCAACTCTCACACTTTAAGCACACGATGCCGTAACTGAGCTGCCCTTCAAACAGCCGGGTGATGATGGAGGACTCGCTGGTGACCACCTTCCTGCAGCACCTTGGAACAGAGCCTTTATCATATGATCTTCTTCGGTGGTACTAAATCAAGAAATTTGCCCGAAATCAATTTTTCGTCAAAGAAATGTTTTAATAAGATACCTTTTTTTTTTTTCCCTTGGAATCCTTACTACCTCAAACCATTTCAGGATTAAACAATAAAGTATGATTTTTTTAACAGCATGTATTCTAAGTGGTTGCTGTAAATCCGGTTGTTTCCCTTTTTAAGGGAGTACACTTTGACTTTACAAGGACTTCCCAGCCTCAGCAGAAGACAGTAAGTCCTCAATACCCATGTTCAATACTTGGAAACTGACTTTAAGCAAAACAATACAGGGCCCTCCCTGGTGGTGCAATGGGTTAAAGAGCAGCACTATGGAAGTATCCACAGCCACTGCAACACAAATTCAACCCCCAGCCAGGGAGGTGACCCACATGGCACAGCAGCTCTCTCCTATCCCTCCGACTGCTCCCTCAGCAGTGTACTTCATTGACCTGCCTGTTCTGTTCCCCACTGTTTCTGGTGAATCCTCCCACCCTTTGCACCTCTAGCCTGTACCTCAGTTCTTGTATGCATAACTGTTTTACAAAAGAAAGCAAAACCATATATAGTGAAAACAATCTGACTATAGGCCAATAGATATGCACAAAAGTTCCTATGGCATATTTCCTGCACTAAACCATCACCAAACTTGTTAAACGTACTTGGGGTCCTACATTAAACAATCATTTATATTCATCATCTTCCACTTATTCCCGTTTAGGGTCACTGGTAATCAGAGCCTTTCTCAGATGCATGGCGGGAACCAGGCCTGCACAGGACAACCACGGTCACACCTGCACCCATACTGGAGTAATTTAGACACTGATGAGCCTAGTGGGCACTTTGCAATGAGGTAGGAAACCCACAAAGATATGGGGAGAACATGCGAACACCTCACAGTATCCTAGCCAGGACCCGAGATTTATTTTTCTCAACCTTATGCAACACCTGCTGTTTACATCTTAGAGACGTCAACTCCAAGTTCAGCTCTTACTTGGAGCTGTGCACTGCTCCACTTTGTCTTGCTTGTTTCACCACACCCTGCTGTGAGGTCTTCCACCCTGACCCCAATTCCAAGTCGGGCCTTGGGGATAGATTGCTACTTATTTTATATTGGCTGTAGAGGAGGATCTAAGTGATTTTTGCTGACCCCCACCTGCTTTTCTAGCTTAACACACACACACACACACACACACACACACAAATGCTGTCACGAATACTTTGTCAGTAAAAATGAAACTGCAGATGAGCGTGCTTCCTGGCTATCATCTCTGCTCTTTTATGCTCAGCATTCCCTGAGTGTCAGCTATCAGGCCAGTGGACCTCAGCACCGGAACATGGCATAGCACAAGGCCTCATCTTCCCTAAGGCTGGCTCTGACATAAAGGATGAAGCAGTGAGTCTGACAAAAATCAGGGCTGGGCCCTCCCTGGTGGTGCAGCAGGTTAGGATGCAGCTCTCCAGGTTAGCTGCAGCCACTTCAGTGCAGGTTTGATCCCTGCCCCGGAGGTGACCACATGGTGAGGCAGACTTCTCCTGACCCACCCGCTGCTGCCTTCAGCAGTGTACTTCATTGATCTGCCTGTTCTGCTCCCCAATCTGTCTCTGGTGAAGCCTCTCGCCGCACCTGCACCCCAGGTGCAGGTGCATTTGTTTGCATAAATAAACAAATCTTTAAAAAAGAAATCCAGAGCTGCTGGCAACTTCAGGTTTCATGCAATGTATGCCCTAATGCAACAGAATTGGGCTTGGGCCTTTTTAGTATGAAGAACACTTTGCAGTATATCCATATCCTTAAACTGACTACTAGGCTGAGTATTTCCAAGGGTTATAGATACGAACAACATTTAAATTCCATACATTACATATGAATATATTTTTGTATAGTGGAATTCCAAAAGTAAATTGTTGTTTAACTGGATAAAACCCTAGTGCTTACAATTTAAAAAATTGTCATTTACATCCATTTCCAGCAGCATTGTGGATGGTTGTGCTGAAGTCAACAGCCAACTCTTACTAGCAACAAATCAGGGGTCAGGTTCTAAAAACAGTCCAAAGACGCTCCACTGATAAAGAGCTGCTTTTGCGAAGCCTGTGCAAAAGGCGACAAGCTGCTGCGCACACACTCTCAGAGCGGAGCACCCCAACCAGCCCTCAGGCATTCACCAAGGTATGTCGTGGTTACCATCGGTCAGGGCACAAGAAGTTCAAGGGGGCCACCCTGGCAGTGGACTGCTTCTAGGCATTTTACCCTTTAAGTTTCTGCCTAGACTCTCAGGTAAATCGAAGTAAATGTTTGTTTTCAGCAAACCAGCTGTCATTTATGTTAACACGTTGAACTAGAATCCACCTGAACTGGGCCCTGCCTGGTGGCGCAGTGGGTTAAAGCACAGCACTGTGGAGCTGATGCAGACACTGCAGCTTGCTCCCCTCAGCAGTGTATTTCAGTACATCACCTGCTCTGCTCCCCACTCTGTCTCTGGTGAATCCTCTCCCTGCTCCTCTGGCCTGTATCCCAGTTCTATATGAATAAATACATCTTTAAAAAGCAAAACAGGCCCTCCCTGGTGGCGCAGCAGGTTAAAGCACAGCACTAAGAAGCTACAGCTACTTCAGCATGAGTTCAATCCCTACCTGGGAGCTGACTGACATGGCGTGGCAGACCTCTCCTGACCTGACCACTGCTCCCCTCAGCAGTGTACTTTGTCGGTCTGCCTGTTCTGCTCCCCACTCTGCCTCTGGTGAATCCTCTCACCGCCCCTGCACCTCTGGCCTGTACCCCAGCTCTGTATGCAGAAATCAACAAATCTTTAAACAAAATGCCAAATAAAACTGATGTCACTTGATCTTTAGGGGACATGCTCACCCCCCAATACAAGTGGGCTGTGTGTGAATAAAGACACACATTCAGTTTTGCTATAAAAACAAGATGAGCGAATTAACTGCTTTTGCAAGAGGTAGGTGAAATATTCAACTTGATTCTTCTAGAGGGATAAAGGGAGATGGAAGGAGGTCTTCATTTGGCAGTCATCACCTGTATGAATTCTTCAGCGGACCCTATCACCCTCCCACCCCCTTTGAGTATCTGCCACTTTTAGCACGTGTCTCCCGTTTGTCAGGACTTGACACTGTAGTTGTGTGACACTAATGTGACCACTTCTGACTGTATCAAACACTGGGAATACCTAGTGGCTTCTCCCTCCCGGTTTCATTTTCCAAGCCATCATAGTCAAAAAACCTGAGAAGCCAACGGTGCATTACCATTAGCACCTGCTTCATTGAACTTATGCTGCATGTGGCTGCTGGTGAGTGACCTCATGACAATGTCAAGTTTCTTTGTCGTGATGGTGTCATGGCCATCTTTGTCAACAGAGTGAAAGCTTCCTAAAAGTCCAGTGGTGAGTTAATCAGCTGATCAGCCACAGGACAGTACAGGGAGGGAGGCTGCATGCATCCAGGCACTCAGACCAGCTTTGCAGGAACACAGCTGCCACCAAGGCACCCCCAAGACTGGGGCTGGAGGGGGACCCCACTGCCAATAACGCCTGCCGAGACCCTGCCAGTGCCATAGCCACTGATTTCCATTTCAGTATCTCAGTCATTGCAACAGTCATTTGCAGAGGGAACCAGGTGACTGGTTTCCACACCTGCAGACCCACTGGCACCACCAAGGGAGCTTCTCAGAGGACAGGCTCAGGCTTTCTGATTCAGTAACACAGGAGTGAGGGCCTTGAATCATGCTGTGAAAGTGTCCCAGGTGATTCTGATGCTCAGCTAAGCTTGGCGAATACAAACTATTTAAATAATCTGAACCCTCCCCCCACCCCACACACCTGTGTGTGGCACAAAATAAGCAAATGTTGACTGAACAAAACAATGAAAAAGTTGCTGATAAAATGAAAGGCTATCTGATTCCAAAGGCCATTAATTCCACTTACCTTTTTCAGAGCTTCATGAAGTTCATTCAGGACGTAAATCAAGAATTCCTGGGCATCTTGTTGCCTCTTTTTCATAAATGCAGGGTACAGGTTGCCAAGAGCTGACCAAAATATTTCTGGTGACACACAGTCTGAGTCTCCAAGCCACATGTCTGTCATCAGGTAGGCAAAAGCAGTGGCGACCTCACTGCAGTCCCTGGGAAGGAGGAAGGAGCATGTTTCTGACTGATTTAACCAGACACTCCCTCAAGCGGGTAGCACCACACTAAAAATGAAGCTTTACTTCTTGGTTGACCTTCCCCACTTTCCCCGCCCTGGGGACGGTATCTGGGGCAGCCTCTGATGATTTGTTTAGCCCTGAAGAGGGATGCCAGGAGGTCCTGCCCCAGCCACACCTTGGGGAGGGTGCAGAAGGGTGTCTGGGCTAGGGTCTAGGCTGCTGGGGGTGAAAACAGTCTTACTTTTGAAGAGAGGTGATGTACTTTCCAGAGAGAAAGTATTCCACCAGCGGTGAGACGCTGCAGAGACACTGCAAGATGGCGTTCATGTAGCAGGTGTTGCCCAAGTTCCGCAGGCCAGTCACCCCCTGGAAGTGGGGGTGGTTCTCATCAGCCTCCTTAGCTGGAAAGGGGTCGTAGTTATCTGTGCACTCTGCACTGTGAGGGGGCACCGGGAAGGAAAGCAAAGCATTTTGAGAAAAAGTATATTCAATGACCGTTAAGGCCCTCTCAACCTCCTGACGCAAAGGAAAGTTCTAGTAAGACTTCCTCCCAGTACATTCCCTGCCAAGGATGGAACATTTCAAACCTGGCATTCAAAACTGCATGACTTGGGTGGCTGGGTGGGAGAGGGCTACTGTAGGGCTTTAATGGCCAGCACAGGGTCAAAACATACAACTGAAGTTTGAACCTATAACCCCTAAAACAATACGATACAAACCAACTTTACCTAATGAATATAGTTGGAAAATAAGTAAAATTGCAGTACTTACTCTTACACTCTGAACAGTACTTGCAGCCAAACAAGACAGAGAGAAAAGTTTATCCTAATACCATCACAAGAGAACAGAAAGCTCCGGCCTCTTAGAGTCCTTGAACTGCTTGGCTAAAAATGCAAATTTCAAAAATTTAAATACCATCAACCTTGCAGTGAAACAAATTCTTCAGCTCGTCAAATTGTTTGAGATTATTCCAGAAGTGCAGAGAAACCGCTACCCTGGACAAGCAAACTATGGGAGAAACAGGCAAGTTGGAGGCAGCAAAAAAAGGTCAGCTTTAATTAGACTCTGGAAGGAGAGTGGGAAGGGCTGTTTTGAATAGAAGTTTAAAGAGGCTGTGGTGGTTTCTCATTGGCTGCAAGCCTGAGCCACTTGTTGCTGGCCCGAGGCCTCCATGAACCGCAAAGTAGTGGCAGGTGTGTGAGACCCTGCCCTTCCCAGCTTCCCAGCTTCCCAGCTTCCCAGCTCCACTTGGAACAGGTTTCCTTTGTCCAGCTTCATGTTTCGCTTTTTTTTATGAAGAGCTTTCCTTGCAAGCATCACTACTCGAGAGTCAGTTTCCCCATTTTTAGTGGAATTATGTTGGGTGCCAGAAAGGACCTTTTCTGGAGGATATCCCAGATTTAGAGGGAAAGTATCCAGTGACTGGAAACCATTTGAAGCCAATTAGAGTAATAAGGTTAAAAAGAGGACTCAGCAATTTCCACTCTAAAGCTCCTACCATAAGCATCTCAAAGCAATGAGTTAAGAGCATTCTATTTAGTGCATCCTCTGCCACTATCAAGGACAGTCCAGGTTTTTTTTTTGTTTTTGTTTTTGTTTTAAGATTTTTGTTTATATACATACAGAACTGGGGTACAAGCCAGAGGTGCAGGAGCAGTGAGAGGGTTCACCAGAGACACAGTGGGGAGCAGAACAGGCAGATCAACAAAGTGCACTGCTGAGGGGAGTAGCCTGTGAGACAGGAGAGGTCTGCTGCGCCATGTGGGTCACTGTGTCCAAAGTCCTAACCCAATGTGCTGCATCCTAAGTCCCAACCCAATGCGCCATCAAGGAGGGCCCCAGTCAGTCCAGGTTTTTGATGGCAGGTCCAACAGAGGTTCCCCCCCTTTAGAATGGAATGGGAGTGTGGACAAAAGCATTGTTTTTCCAAGGAAGAGGGGGAAAAACAAGGTGAGAAGATCTGTTCCCAGATATCCTTGTCTGCAAATCTCTAATGGGTGGGTAGCTCCCAACAGGGACAAAGTTACTCTAGGGGATGCAATTAGCAACAGAGACATTCAGTAGAATTACTTCTAATCAAGGAAGTGAAGTTTACAATCACTGTCCAAGATGAAGTCCAAGAAGGCATTGCTCCCATGATGAATGAGGTAGGCAGAAATTGTGTCTCTAAAAACTATCTATCCGTGCTTGTTAGCAGCTCTTATGTGACATTAGAACAGCATAGATGTTAGCTTGAGTGAGGGAGATATTCAAATTTTTTTTTTTAATTTTTAAGGATTTTATTTATTTGTGCATACAGAACTGGGGTACAGGCCAGAGGCTCAGGGGCGGCGAGAGGCTTCACCAGGGACAGAATGGGGAGCAGAACAGGAAGATCGACGAAGTACACTGCTGAGGGGAGCAGCGGGCAGGTCAGGAGGGGTCTGCCACGCCATGTAGTCACCTCCGGGGCAGGTGGGGATCGAACTCATGCAGAAGTGGCTTTAGCTTCTTAGTGCTGTGCTTTAACCTGCTGCGCCACCAGGGAGGGCAAGATATTCAAATTTTTAATGCTTCCTTATTAAATACAAACCTGAGATCTGCAACTTTCACAACAAAATCGAACATTACTACTATGGAGTACAATATTTAACCCTTTTTTTAGTTGTTCCACAACACAATCTAGGTAGTTTATGAGTTCAGGATGATCAGCAGTAACAGGCAAATTGCAACTGTACTTCGGCACTGGAGTTTGGGTGGATGTAGTTTCTGAGACTTCTGGTGGATCATCACCACTTTGATTATTTGAAGTGACTGCCATCCACATCTCTGAACTGCTTAAACAAAGAACTTAAGGCCTTCTGTAGAAGCTATTGAGTAATTCCGATAGTTTGGAGTATTTCCTCTTTTTCTGGCCACGTCATTTAATTATTAGTAGTAATAATAGGAACAAAAGCTATTATGGGTTGAGACAGGCATGATACTATAAACTTAGACACTAAGTACTTAGAATTGTTATTTCAGCAATGCTATGGGATAGGTACAATTATGTTAAATCTTATTTTATAGTGAAATATGGTTGCATGGCTTAGTCATTTGTCCTTGGTAATATACTCAGTGATATGTGGTAGTATAGAAGGAATTAGATATGATCATAACAGACAATTCGACCATATAAAATACTTTCCAAAACTAGTGGATACAAAAAGCATCCTGAGGGTTTGCGCTGAGTTTTAGAGAGGAAGGGAAAGAGACAAGAAAACACAAGGGTTGGTGGTGAGGAAAAAAGCCAAATAGCAACTTCCAAATCCAGATCTTATCTTATTTGTACCTGAAAATTAGTTGGATCTTTTTCTTCTTATAAAAACAAACAAACAATCATATCAATAGATGCAGAGAAGCAGAGAGAAAGTATTCCACCAGCGGTGAGACGCTGCAGAGACACTGCAAGATGGCTTTCATGTAGCAGGTGTTGCCCAAGTTCCGCAGGCCAGTCACCCCCTGGAAGTGGGGGTGGTTCTCATCAGCCTCCTTAGCTGGAAAGGGGTCGTA
>NW_004567124.1:18454179-18532160 GCF_000260355.1 Condylura cristata | reverse complement strand
ATTGCCTACGGTTCTGAGGGGGGTGGGGGGGGGGGAAGGGAGGGAAATGCATGGGAATGGGACTATGGTGGTGGCACACGGGTGATTTGGTGATGGGAAACCCGTGGGGATTACAATCGAGATGGAAAAAAAAAATGTGCAAAAAGATGTCAAAATAAACTTTTGTAATAATTAAAAAAAAAAAAAGAATAAGCACATGGAAAACAAACAAACAAACAAACAAAAACAGGGCCCTCCCTGGTGGCACAGCAGGTTAAAGCACAGCACTTCCACATGAATTCGATCCCAGCCTGGGAGCTGACCCACATGGCGCGGCAGACCTCTCCTGACCCGCCCACTGCTCCCCTCAGCAGTGTAATTCATCCGTCTGCCTGTTCTGCTCCCTGTCTCTGGTGAATCCTGTCACCGCACCTGCCCCTCTGTCCTGTACCCTAGTTCTGTACGCAGAAATAAATAAATCTTAAAAAACAAAACAAAACAAAACCATGGGCTCTCCTGGTGGCACACGGGTTAAAGCACCACATTATGAAGTTCTCCAAAGCTACTGCAGCAAGAGTTCAATCCACGGCCAGGGAGCGGAACTACAAGGCGTAGCAGACCTCTCCTGACCCGCCCACTGCTCCCTTCAGCAGTGTACGTTGTCACTCTGCTGTTCTGTCCACTCTGTCTCTGGTGAATCATTTCATCCACCACACCTCTGGCCTGTACCACAGTTCTGTAAGCATAAATAAATAAATCTTTATAAAGAAAAAAACCTGTGTGTGTGTATCCCATAGAGGCGCATTGAAAATACAATATGTACATGTTCAAAGAATACTTTAAAATGTGTTTGATTAATGTGTGTATATTCTATTTGTATATATATATATAAGTATATACACACACATAGAGGGAGAGAAAGATTAAGAATATAGACTTTGTAAAAACACAGATCTTCATTTAAATCCTGATTCTTACTACTTACAAATAAATAGGCTCCTATTTATTTCCATCTATAAAATAGGAATAATGCTACCCTGCCTTACAAGGTTTTTGTGAGGATTAAATGGCACAAGGTGTGTGACACTATAACTACAGTTAGTAAATGGTAACCTAAAAAATTTCTAAAAGTGACAGCTAGGATACCCTTTAAGTAAGCTAAAGAATAAGAGTATGTGAAGGCCCAGGACCTGCGGGGGACACTGTGCCCTAGCAAGAAGTCCTCCTCATCTCACACAGCTCTTCCTTTTGTGATCTGACTGTTGTACCAGGGAGCCCAGGGTCTATGTCTTTGATGATTTTTCTTTTAATGTACAGCGTTTAAAAATAGGTGTTCCATCAAAAACACTGATTCAAAAGACACCTACACCCCCATGATTATTGCAGCTTTATTTACAATAGGGAAGACATGAATCAACCCAAATGCCCAAAAGTAGATGACTGGATTAAAAAGATGTGGTACAGATACACAATGGAATATTACTCAGCTATCAAAAAGATAAACTCATGCCTTTTGCAGCAGCATGGATGGAGCTGGAAGTGATCATGTTTAGTGAAATAAGCCAGAAAGAAAAAGAAAAATTCCAAATGGTTTCACTCATAGCAGGAGCATAAAGGACTGGGGTGAGGAGGGGGGCAAAAAAATAATAATGAACAACAATATATCAGAGACATTTTATGGGGGTGGAGTGGGGAATGGGATCAAAAATGGTGGGAGGAGAGTAATGCATTGGACTGTGGTGATGGCACCCAGGTGATTTGGTGATGGGATACCCATGGGGGTTACAACTGAGATGGAAAAAGGCACAAATGATGTAAAAATAAACTATTACATATTAAAAAAAAAAAAAGATATACAAGGCAGAGGCTAAGAAAAAAAAAAAAGGTGTCCATGAAGAAGCTACTTATAATTTTGAAAAAGTGAAATGTTTGCTGTTGGAACTTTCACTTTTATTTACTGATTCTGTGGGAGGCCCTGGACTGTGACTCTTTAGGAATGTCAATCACCTAGATATTAAATAAGGTCTTCCCTTCCTTTCGGGGAATGACAATGGGTCAAACCTGAGGAGATCCTTGAAAATATGTGTCCTTAAGGCCTTTGAGAATGGCCCCTACCCACCCCCCATAACCCCCAACCGAGCTTATCAGAAAGCTTATTAGAAAGCTGGGTAGATAGAAGCTCACAGGACATAGTAGACACGGAAGTCATCTGCAGGGAAAGACCGCCTCGAAGTCATCTTAGTGGAGTAGCAATGGACTTTGATTCTAGTCAGGAACTACACATTTAATCCTTTCAACGTCATTTCTTTGAGCCTTCTGCTTTGGCTCCGTTTGTGCTCAACAATGGTTTCTCCCCCCCTTTCAGTATCTGCACACTGATCTCATCTGTACTTCAGTCTCCATTCCAGCTTGGACTTTTCCATACATCATAATCTTTTCCTTTCACCCTCAAGATTCTAACATGTTGCCAAGAGATACTATTTGGTTGTTTAAAAAAAAAATTCAGAGAATGAAGGGGACATAAAACCTGTCTTCCTTCATTAGTCAGTTTCTCTTATGTATGAGCCAGACATAAAAGATGTACCTCTCCTGAGTTAGTGGAACTGGGGCAACTTGGCCCCTTGGGCACTCATACTGGGCACCTTTCCAGTGACTGAACCTCTCCCAGGACTCGAGGGGCTGTTTCTCTCTGGGGATGGAGGTAGCTGAATTTTGCTTTCAGAAATGCACAGCATTGGGATAGATTGGAATCTTTCTTTCATGGTCATCAACTATTGTGCAAAGGGGTGTGTACACACACACATACATTTTTGCCACATAAGGTAAATATAAAGGATTTATCATAAAAGAATGTCTACATTGAAAAGCAGAAGAGCTCACCAGATCTCCTGAGCTCTCATTTTCTTCACAGAAAATTGTGCTAAAAAATCACTTACATATGGCCTTCCCTGGTGGTGCAGTGGGTTAAAGTATAGCATTAAGAAGCTAAAGCCACTTCAGTGTGAGTTCGATCCCCGCCTGGGAACTGATCCACATGGCAGGGCAGACCTCTCCTGACCCACCCACTGCTCCCCTCAGCAGTGTACTTTGTCTATCTACCTGTTCTGCTCCCCCACTCTGTGGTGAATCCTCTTACCATACCTGCACCTCTGGCCTGTACCCTAGTTCGGTATGCATAAACAAACAAATAAATAAATCTTTAAAAAATAAAAGGAGGAAACCTCTGCCCCCAGGTCTCTGTTTGGATATTGGGGTCAGAAAGTGTAACAGTGATAGAAGCTTGTTTTAGGAAGTGGTCTTTTAGAAAGGGAGCCTCTGGACCTCTTAAACTTTTCTTCCTTGAATTAACTCAGAATCTGTTAAGCCAGCTAAACAAATGAAGGGAACAGGAAGACAGTGAGCTTTTGGGGGTCAACCTAATGTGTCTATTCTTCAATGTGCATCAAATAAAAATGAGAACAGCTATATACCAGAGATATTTTGTTGGGGGTGGAGTGATGAATGGGATCAAAAACAGTGGGGGGTAGGGAAATGCACTGGACTATGGTGATGGCACATGGGTGATTTAGTGATGGGAAGCCCATCACAAAAATATGTAAAAATAAACTATTATAAAATTTTGAAAATGAGGTAAGTATAGAAAAACTTCAAAAATGTCAATATCAAGAAAAATGAAGAAAGCTGAGAATTATTCTGTGTTAAGAAGAAAATAGAGAAACAAAAAATATACCTAATTCTGGGTTGGACCTTGGATTTGAAGAAAAAAAAAAAGACAACATAAAATACTTCTGGAACTGGTGAATATTAATTATATATAGGAATAGCTTCATGTCTATGCTGAATCTTATGGATTTCATAAAGTTGGGCTCTGAATGCT
Source organism: Condylura cristata (assembly GCF_000260355.1). Lineage (NCBI taxonomy): Eukaryota > Metazoa > Chordata > Mammalia > Eulipotyphla > Talpidae > Condylura > Condylura cristata. Next base: position 18,528,304 of record NW_004567124.1, on the reverse strand, counting down.
TTTGTGCTTAAGAAACACATGCTTGAGTATTTAGGGATAAAGTCATCTGACCTATGTAACACATTCTCCAATGGTTCAGGAAAACAACAGACATAGACATGAAGAAGGGGAGAGATAAAGCAAATATGAAGCAAATGCAATCAAACCAGTACTTAGAGAATCTGGGTGAAGGTAAACTGGAGTTTACTGTACCATTCTTGCAACAATTCTGTAAATCAGTAATTATCGCAAACTAAAAAGTTACACACAAGAATGTAGTAGGTATATTTGTAGTATCAATTTCTCATTGGATTTACTGGTAGGTTAAATAAAAAAGCAGGTGCGGCCCTCCCTGGTGGCGCAGCGAGTTAAAGCACAGCACTAAGAAGCTTAAGCCACTTCCGCATGAGTTCTATCCCCGCCTGCCCCGGAGGTGACCACATGGCGAGGCAGACCTCTCCTGACCCACCCGCTGCTCCCCTCAGCAGTGTACTTCGTTGATCTGCCTGTTCTGCTCCCCAGTATGTCTCTCTCTGGTGAATCCTCTCACCCTCCGCATCTCTGGCCTGTACCCCAGTTCTGTATGAATAAATAAATAAATCTTAAAAAAAAAAACCACAAAACAAAAACCAGGTGCTGGGATGTCTATAGAATGTGTACCAGTTACATCCAAATGATTAAAAACATACATATAGACATATATGCCTGGCGAGGGCCACGCTACCACGTTGTATGACAAGGTCTTAAAGTGGGGGAACAAATCCTGAAAAGTCAGAATATTCCACAGCTGGATACTGCTGGATTATTTTAGTTTGTTTATGGCCACTTCCAAGAAGTATGGTTTGTTTTTGGCTCTTCCCAAAAAGCACGGCAATTGCCCAAATATACATTCAATATAAAATCAATAGTTACTTGGATTGATTGGTTCAATAACAATAGCATTGTTCACAGAGTGGCACAGTACGTTGTAAAATAATTAATATTCCTTTGCTTGAGAGGGCTCACACAAGTCTAGGTCACACAATGAGAGACATGTCACGTTCCAAGAATTCTGGGAACCAAAGGCTGCAATAATTTCCTGCCTAGTCCCCAATAAAATATCTATAGTTTTAAGTAACATAGTTTCAAGTAATAGAATTATAAATAATAAATTTTCCTACTCTTTAACTTTCACCCCAACACTTTTTCACATAGAAAGGTTTTTTTAGATACGATTAATAGGATAATTAGTGACCATGAAGAAAGAAACTTTCCCCTAAGTCTTATGTTAGATATAGAGACTAGGCTGACAGAACAATTGCAGAAATAATGATTAACAGAAGCTCCTTTTATAGATCAAAAAAAGGGTTTTTTCCCTAGGGGCAGGGAAATGTCAGTGCACTCGGTGTTAGTGTTTTCCTTAACATTAGATCCTGTACCTTTTAAAATGTATGTTCATTGAGAGATTAAACAAAATGATTGCTTAAGATGTGATAGCTAACTGATCACCATAGAAACATCTTGTATATTGTTAACTGATCACCACAGGAATATTGTTTGATAATTGATCACTATAGGAATATTTTATGTATCAATTGTACTTTTTATTAGTGCAATTAGTCTCAGTAAGAGATCAAAAAGTCCTGAGCTGTCTTTAAGAAAAATGTGATGATTGTTAAGCTTTCTGCTTGATGAACACACTGATGTAATCTCACCGCTTGCTTGTAATGTATAAAGACCTGCTGGGACAATTGACAGAAGATGCTTTCACCCTGAAAAGGTTGTCTGTGTCTCATTTTTCTACATCTTTTTTCCTTCTCCCTCTCTTTCCTTCCCCGACTCTGTCCTTTCCTGTGGGAGACCCTCACTACCTCAGCTGAAGCTGGTTTTCAGCATATACTCAGGCTATGTAAGTTTTAAGAACACTCATTTTGACTCTTGGAACAGGGAGCCTGGCACCTAGAGTGACTAAATTTTGCAGATATTTGATGTAGCATCTACTCAGAGAAGATTTTTGCATCACCTGTGTCTGGTTCTGCAGGACTTGCATCCTATCACCCCACTAATTTGTCAGTAAAGTCTCCCCAAATTCTCCAGTCTCTTGTAATCAAAGGAATATTAAATTTTTATTTTATATTTGAAATTGGTAGCTAAGAATATAATTCATATTTATTTGTTGAGTGTATCCAAGAACTTTTCTAAATTTTATTAGAAGTGGGTTCTTGGATGTAGACATTCCCCTGCAAAAATCCAGTCTTTTTTCCCCTTCTAATCCTTAACATTTTACTTTCTGAACTAGCTAGCACATCTAGTAAAATGTTCAATAAAGGTGGGGATAGGTTAACTTTAGCTCACTCCTGAACCCAGAGGGAATAGTGAGTAATTTATCATTGAAAATGTTTGCTAAAGGCACTTGGAAAAGTTGTCTGTTCAGACTCTGCCAAGTTTGTTTTATATCCCACTCTTTTGCCCAGTTTTAAATTGGGTTACTATTGGTTCATGGATTTATACCTTACTCAAGTCCTTTATCATACATACATACATATATCACACATATTCATAAATATATTCCAAAGGTTGACATTTCATTAAAGGCAATCAAAAATAACCATTTTAAGTTAAACCAATACTGATTTTATTAGAAAAGTACTGGGCAAGTTTTTACTATTGCTATTGCTGCTGAAGCAAGTTTCCCAAAATTTCAATTTTATCTTGAAAAGTTCAAATTTAGCATTCACAACTACTGCCTCATTACAAGCCTAATACTATCAAGTACTCAAGTCTGAACAACCTTGATTTGCCACTCAAAATTCTTTCAAATAGAACAAAAGTGACTAGTTCACAATGTAATTGTGACTCACAATTACATTAAGTGCTTTTTCTTAAGTATCATTTCATGATTCAGTAAAAGGGCTTTGTGTTTATCTTCTTCCACAGAAAACTGAAAACATGTATTAATGGATTAAAATTAAATATTAACCTATCAAAGATATTTTAAGTGAAATGGACTTTTGAAAATAATGTGGTATGTTAAGAATGATCATAATTTGTTGGTGGTGCCTTAACTCATGCTAAGGTACCAGCAGCTTTACTCATCAAAACTCTCACTATAATGAAAACAGCAAGTGTCTTAAGAGTCTTAAGAAATTTTGATCTTTAGGCCTCCTGGGCATATGGTCTTAGGGATCCTCAAAGATCTGTGGTCAACCTTGAAAACTACTATCCTAGCAGATCTAGATGATGACCACCAAAGACAAACAGTGTCTCCAAAGAGAAAACCATATAATGAAAAACTTTTAAAACAAATCAAGCATATGCACTGTATGAGTATTAAGTCCTCATTTAAGTATATTGTAAGAAAAAAATTTAGATGTGATATTATAGTTCTTATATTTTAAAAACACATGATAGTCATATTTAGAAAAATTCCCTATTATGAGATTGCAAAGAAATTCCAAGGAGACACAAAGGACAGAGCTAAATGTTGAGTGGGGCAGGGGATGAATCAACGTACCTTGCGGACTGGTTTTCTGAAGAATGACTATGTCCTTCCCCCCTTACCCCTACCCACTAAGGCCGATTTACTGGCTCCAGGAAGAAACTCTGCCTCTGAGCAGTTTTCAAAGAGTCTATAAGAAGGAAAATATATTCTGGAGATCATAAACTTAGTTTGGGATTTTTGCTTAAAAGCGCATTATCTTGGAATATTGGTAATAGTCTAGGTACTTCTTCAACATGTATTTATTGAGCATCTATATTCCATGCTACGAAGTCTAGCAAGGCACTAGGGCAGAAAAAAATTAAGACAGTTCCTAATGGGCGGTATACTCTGGTTTTGAGAGGGAAACAGTGGTTGACCATAGCCAAGCCCAATTATGATAGATGTGAGGACATGGGCTCATTCAATATAGATATATTGTATGAAACATACCGAGGAAACAATAAAAAAAAGTGGTGGTAAATCAGAAGGATCACAAAAATTCGTGTCCCTAGATGTAGCATTTCAGTAAACAGCCTGATTTCTAAGTCGTAAATAAATATTTAATGGGTACTCTTGCTCTGTCTACTTAAAACATAACAGGAACACTATGAGTCATCTTAACACAAACCATTTACCATGTAAGGTAAAATCCTGTTTTCTGTGAAGAGTAGTCTAGAGGGCAAAAACAGTAACTATATTTTCTTTAAATTTCAAAATCTTTTACTCAGGCCCCAATCTGATCAACATGCATTACTTTATGCTTGACACACATCACCAGCTTATAAGCAGATGAATGCCAGCCAGCTTGAGTTGAGTTCTAGTGCTGCTACTAACTGTAACTTTTTTATATATGCATACACGAAAAATTTATTTATGACATTTATATTTATTTATATTATATACAACATTTTATGTAGCTATACCTATTTGTATAAGAATTTCAGAAAACGCACTTTACCTAATACCTTGCTATCTATAAAACAGGATAAAATAACTCTGTACCTCTAGCTTACACTTCAGTTATTCCATGCATGCATGCATGCATAAATAAGTAAATCTTAAAGAAAAAAATACCTATTTCATTACATTGGTATAAGGAGTGAAGGGATTAACATATGTAAAATACTTTAGAGTAGTTAATGTTGGCTTGTATTAAGAATTAAATGTTTGTGAAAATAACTAAGATAAACTTACACATCAATAGATAACTCACATCTCTATTTTGGGTCATAAGAAAAAACACATTTTTAAGATGCAGTAGGAAATCAAGATTACTTTATACATTGTACAGGATATAAAAATCAAGAAGCACAGGTTTGCAAATGGCTCATTAAAAAAATACCAGAAGAGGCCCTCCCTGGTGGCGCAGCGGGTTAAAGCACTGCACTGAGAAGCTAAAGCCACTTCCGCATGAGTTCGATCCCCGCCTGCCCCGGAGGTGACCACATGGTGTGGCAGACCTCTCCTGACCCGCCCGCTGCTCCCCTCGGCATTGTACTTCGTCGATCTGCCTGTTCTGCTCCCCACTCTGTCTCTGGTGAAGCCTCTCCCCGCCCCTGAGTTCTCTGGCCTGTACCCCAATTCTGTATGTACAAATAAATAAATCTTTAAAAAAAAATACCAGAAGATAAATTGATGCTCCATAAATATCAGGTAATTTCTTGGAATGATTAAACTCACTAAATATTTGTAAACAAGAATAAATTTATTTAATTTTTTAAAAAGATTTAATGATATACAAAATGTATATAGTATAATATCTTTAATACACTTTTCTTTCTCCCCCCCCATCAATATTAAACACTATTTAAACAGCTTATCTCTTCATGTCTTGTCTGTATCTATGAGATACACTACAAATACAAATAAGCTTTACACTGCTCCCTCCCAAATGAAAATTAAAATTAGTACCTAGGAAACAAAAAGAAAAAAAAAAATCAAAGCATGAAACTTTAATCAGGTAAAAACCTTTTCTTGTTGAGTATTCAACAATATTAGGGGCAGTTAAATTTCATTTTATTAGCATAAAGTTGCATTGCATCTCCTGACATTACATAATAATAACCCAACTCAAAAAAGTACCACAAAAAAAAAAATCATGTTCAGTTGTTCCTACACAATTTTAAATATATATTCAAAAGTTCATGTTTACATTCTGATTTTATATACTGGTCAATAAAATCTTTGGAGAAGCATGTAACTTTCAGGTTGACTCTATATAGATACAGATTTTTAAAAAGCACTTCAACTTTTCTTGTAAGGTAATGTCTTTTGAACAGTGAGTTAAAGATTCTCCTTTGATAGTTTGGGTTATACCAGTCTACCATGGCTTTCTTTCACATAACAATGACTTCATAAATCAATTAAAAAAAAAAAAAACCTATTACCATTGCACAATTTGGGCTCTATTTAACAAAAAACTGGCTCTACCTTTAAATATGGAGCCTAAACCTGATTCATAAAGTTCCTCTTTGAAATTGGTTTTCAGCTGCGGCTTCTTGTATAACTGAACCTACAATTATAACAAGTCATCCTTTCGTGGCCAACAAGAATTTAGCTGGAAACTAGTGACATCATAACTGAACACTCAACACTCAAGGAAGACGGTGACTGCCAATTAACCAAATGGCTGGGTGATTTATTCATTTTGCTAGCTGAATGGCAGTAAACCAGCTGCCAATAAAATCTGCAGACACCTAACTTTGGTTAATGGTATTGCACCAAAGGAGAAAAGGTATTATCCCCCCACCCCATCTGAACAAGGTCAAATGAAATCCTCTGCAAAAAGAGCCCTTTACAAAGTTATAAATACTAGGTTTCCTTTACCTTCAGAATTTTACAGCTACCAGCTGCATCCTACAAGGTTCCTGACTGGTTTGTTTAATCAGATCAGGAGAATATTGACCTTTTAACCACACTAGATTCATCTTATTCAAACTGCACACACTTTCTATATTACCAAACTACTCCTCCTGAAGGAAAAATGACACTAACATTTTGGTGAAGTGTAGGCAAAACCAATGATTCAATAATATTACAACATCAGACGTATAGAATTAGTGGATTCTGATTCTTTGGTGGAACTTCCAGACTGAAGAGTCAACTCTGAAGGCTCATCTTGGGGAAACATCATCTTATCAGGTGTGTAGTCATTCCTCTTCAGATCTACATTCACAATCCCCACCAAAGAGAAAAAAAAGTTAGATTTTGGTGGAAATGGTTAATCAAGAACATTTTCTAAATTATTTTTTTCTCTAAATGTGTCACTAGCTGCTATTATATATTCAGCAGCCACAAAATGTATATACATAAACATGAAATTCATTCTCTCACCAAATAATTATGCTATGACAATGAGTCAAGTATGGGAACATGGCCATAAACAAGGCAAACAAGTTTTCTGCTCTCATGGAGCTTACATTCTTGTAGGTGAAGGTAAAACAGGAAAATGACCGAATTATATGCAGTGACAGTGCTTGAAAAGAGAAGTGCAGTGCTCATCAGCTGGGAGCATGTGTAGGGTAATTCTTTATGGCAGGGGAGGACAAGACAACATAGAAGTTAACAGCTGGGTCAATACCTGAATAGTCAGAAGCAACACACAGAAGCTTGGGGAGGGTATTTAAACAGAGGGAAGGTAAACTGCAGAGACTATAAGAAGATGACACGTGTATTAACAGGCAGGATGATAGTGTGGTTTGCCTACAGTGAAAGAGGTGAAGACAAGTAAATGCAGTGGAACAGCCATTCATGGCCAAGGGTCCTCCAATGACTTTCCATGAACCAAATCTGTATTGCTGACTATTTTGTAACACTGTGCCACTGTTTCAGATGTTTGCTGCCTGCTTTATGGAATGTAGTCTGCTTAATTTGTTTACAAATATTTATGGCTATTTCAGCTCTACAGAGGTAGAGTTAGGTAGTTGTGATCTATATGGCTTACAAAGCCTAAAATACTTAGTACCCTATATTTTACAGAAAAGTTGGTTGACCCCTGACTTATGGGATGCAAGCTTGGTAAGGAGGACAGATTACAATGAAAATACACAGAAAATTACAAGCAGTCTTGAGGTAACAATCTCATTTGTTTTAAACGAACATTCTGATTATCATGTTAATACTCTGATTATCCTGTTAGCAGTGGGCAACTGGGAAGATACAAGAAACAAGGTGGCATCAATGAAGACAGAAATAGATGAATTCTGGGGATATATCATATTGGAGTAGACAAATTTCAACAGACTGGGCCTGCCCTGGTGGTGCACTGGGTAAGGATGCAGCACTGCAAGCTGGCCCAGCTGCTTCAGTGTGAGTTCCACCCCCAGACCTGGAGGTGATCCACCTGTTGTGGCAGACCTCTCCTGACTCACCCACTGCTCCCCTCAGCAGTGTACTTTGTTGATCTGTCTATTTTGCTCCCCACTGTCTCTAGTGAATCTTCTCACCATCCCTCTAGCTTGTACTCCATTTCTGTATGCATAAATAAACAAATATTTAAAAAATAAAAAACCCAGAATCTTTAAAAAAAAAAAAAAAGAATTCAACAGGCTGATTATCAGAGGCAAGAGAAAAGAGCAACTGGCTAGTTTTCAGGTTTTGAGGTCAAGCGACAGCCGAAACAGAATGAAATGAATGAACAGAGTTTTGTAGACAGAGGGAAAATGGCATCCAAAGTTCTGAAAAGGGCATATTAGTAAAAGATACTTTATGGTATACAAATAGATGTGAGCAAGTGAATACAGAAACAGGAACTCAGGAGTGTACTGAAATCTCCACACACATTTGGTACTACCAGAATGTAGACTGCAATTAATGTAATCACTTGGGGAGTTATGAACATGGTAGTGTTTGCAGAAATGGTAAATTAAAATAGAATACTTAAAGAGAACAAGAAAGATAGGGGAAATCTTACTCAGAAAACAATAAAATAGTGTCTACCCAGCAGCCTAGGGGTTAAGTCACAGTGCTATCACCTCCATGGCCTGAGTTGATTATCCCCAGCCAGGGAGCTTACCCACATATGGTACAGCAGACCTTTCCTGTCTCCATTATTGCTCCCTTAGCAGTATATTTCAGTAAATCTGCCTGCTCTGTTCCCCACTCTGTCTCTGGTGAATCCTTTCAACTTCCCATACCTCTGGCCTACACCCAGTTCTTCTATGCAAAAACAATAAATAAGTAAGTAAATAACCCATAAAACAAAAGATCTAAATAGATGCAAACACGCCAACAATTAAAGTAAATACAAATGTTCTAGGATATCAATCAAAAGATGACATTGTTATATTAAAAATAATTAAATTCTAGGACCCAGCTATATGTTGCTTGGTATTTATAATAGTCCTATTACTCCTGTTAATCTTGCAGCATTCAAAATATTTCTAAGCTCCATGAGGGCAGGTATAGTATGCTTGGTTTAGTATTCTATTATGAAACATTTAGTACGATTCCTGGCATCAAGCAGACAGAATAAATATGTATTAAGTGAATGAACTTGTGTTTTATCAGTAAAGAAAGAAGACACAAACCCAGTTATATATAAAGATATGTTTTGTGTGCCTCTGGACTTAAAAATACTATAGTAACCAAGTTTGTCAACGATTTATAAATTATACTGATAAGAAAATTTTTACCTGGAAGTTTAAGTTTTCGACAACAAGAATTACAATGATGTTTTGCTCTAAAGTTTTTTATTGCATCTTCTCCTAGATTTGCTGGGCCAAAAACCATATCACAGGACCTGTGAAGTTGGTAGGTAAAAAAGGAAAAGGCAGTTTATGCGAGAAATATGGACTCTCATTATAAAAATGACTTAATGAAATCACTAAAACTTATTACCTCTTCTCTTCTGCTTTTATCACAGATGGGTCAGTCAAATTTTCACCCACACCTTTATATAAAATAAAAAGGAAAATACTTATATTATACAATTTGCATAATAAAAAAGACTATAGCACCAACTACTACAGTATTATTCAAGAGCATAGTCATCTCTCTCTTGCTATTTCCTGACTTGACTAATTATATCAACACTGCACCATAGAAACTGTGATGTGAATGAAAGTTCAAGTGTCTAAGCTGGTAGGAGGCATGTGAGATCCTGATTATAAGCAGTTTCTGATTTAACAGGGCTAATGCTGCAAGCATATATCTCCTTATGTAGAAGATCTATGGAATCTGCTCTTGTTTAACTAGATATATAAAAGTGACAATTTATCTATTTTTAAAAGTGCTTTGGATTAAAAAAAAATCATACACACACACAAAAGCACAAAGGAATATCTTCCTGCAAAACATTTGGATTCCATGAAGAATAAAACTGGGAATATGTTCCTTCACCTCCAGTGCTGCCATAGGTGGGGTTAAATCCTTCTAGTCTCTCACATATATATTCACATAAATACATATTGACACTTTAATAATCAAATATTTAATCTATTAGAATGAAATCTAATAAAGTGCTTACATTTTCACAATAGTAAAAAATAGGAAATAAAATATAATGCTACTTTCTTCCCATCAGTGTGGTAAAGATCAAGGATAGCAATAATAGAGAGACAATGGAGAAAGAAATAAGCACTTGCATACAGTTATGAGCATGAGTTACTTTGGTGTTTAGGAAAGTAACTTGGCAGTAATATTAAAACTATATTAGTCAACTTAGGAAACTACCTTATGAGAGGAAAAATAACAGTACGTGAATGTATTTGTTGCATCGCTATATACCGCATGTTGTAGCAAAAACAACAACAAAACCCCTAAAAAAGTAAGGTCCCTGTCTACTGATAAAGAATGTTAATAATGGTATTCTTCCCCCACTACACAATAATTTATTTATTAAAAGGAGTATAACTCGGCCGTATCAGTAATAAGCCAGATCTCCCTAATAAGAAATAAGAAAGAAGTGAAAACAAAACAAAACAAAACAAAACAAAAAAACCAGACATACAATATCAAGTTGCAGGAAAACCACAACAGAAAACAAATGACTTACACCCAGAAAGGATGTCTCCATTTGTGTCTCTGTCATCACAGAGGCAGAGAAACAAAGGAACACCACTTTGTTCTTTATGTTTTCTATATTGTTTAATTTGCTTCTAGTAATTCTCTAAAGTATTTCTATGACAAAATGGCTCCATAATCATATTATGTAGAGACCATTATAATTACTCTGCTTGTTGAAAATAACTGCCATCTTTTAAGCTAAATCAAAGCAGTTCAAACAAAATCTGTTTGGCCTCAGTTCCTATTTATGTTTGAAGATAGCTAAATGATACTTATTTAAGAATATATTTTAACTAAGATCCTTTTTACTGAATTAATCTGTCCAATAATAAACATCAGAATTTTGGACATATATACCATTTAATGATAAACTTGAAAAAATACAAATTTCCAATTTTAAGTTAAGTCAATACCAACTGCTTTTCAATAGATCGTTTATGTTTGTATTTATATAGTGAAAGAGTTTTTAAATCTTAAGTATTCTAAACAATTCTTACATAATTCTAAAGTCTGGTCTGTGTTAACATTCGAAATTAAGGCTATTAAGAATAAAAAAACAATCTGTTCATAACTGGTAACTTGTTCAATTTTCTTTCCTTTGGCCTTGCTTTAAGTCTGTATAAATACTATTCTAAGCAAATCTGTTCTCTTTCAACCACAAATTCTTTCTTTTTCTTCACATGTTGACATTGTCTGTCCATACATATGATTATAACCATTTTTCCATCCTTGTAAATATGTTACTCATCAAATGATGAAATCTGTTTCCCAGTTCTTGAATCCGGGCTATCCTTATCATTTAGACTTGAACAGCAAAATGCAGTGGAAGGGACTGGGGCCTGTTCCAGGCCTATGCCTAGGAGTTTCTACTTATTCTCTGGAGGAAGTTCTGCTGTATAAGTAGTCTAACTTGAAACCCTAAGTCGAAGTTCCTAGTCATGCAGGGAGAATACTTGGTGCAGAACTATGGAATACAGCTTACAGTGAACAAAGACCTCAATATTTGGCTATAGCCAACCTCTGCTATCTTGTCTGCAGTCATTCTACCGCTATGAAAACCCATCCCCATGTGCTTCATCAAAATTCCTGAACTAAATAAAATGACTGTTTTAATGCACTAAATTTTTAGGTATTTCACTCACAGTAAGAGGCAACATAATCAACAGGAACAAAAGAGATAAATGTTACTGTTTTAAAGAAACTATCATTATACTTCTAAAAGACTGAGGCTGTATTTTAGTGTAGAATAGGAGATTTCCCCATGATTTTATTTATCAAAATATCTGTATTATCAAAAAGAAAAGTACCAGATGGTTTTGCTCATAGCAGGAGTATAATGGACCAGGCGAGAAAATAATAAGAATAATGAACAGACATATACCAGAGACATTTTGTGGGGGTGGAGTGGGGAATGGTATCAAAAACGGGGGTGAGGGGGAAGAGAAGTGCACGGGACTATGGTGTGGCACATGGGTGACTCGGTGATGGGAAACCCATGGGAATTACAATTGAGGTAAAAAAAATGTACAAAATGATGTAAAAATAAACTGTTATATTATTAAAAAAAAGAAAAAATATCTGTGTTATCAATGGAAGATTACTCAGCAATCAAACAACAAACAAGCAAACACATGCTTTTTGCAGCAACATGAATGGAGCGGGGAAAGATCATGCTTAGTGAAATAAGCCAGAAAGAAAACGAAAAATACCGGGTGGTTTCACTCATAGCAGGAGATAAAGGACTAAGGAAGAAAATAATAATAATAACGAACAACTATATACCAGAGGCATTTTATGGGGGTGGAGTGGGGAGTGGGATCAAAAATGATGGGGGGAGGGAAGTGCACTGGCCTATGTTGATGGCACATGGGTGATTTGGTGATGAGAAGCCCATGGGGATTACAACTGAGATGGGAAAAGGCACAAAATGATGTAAAACTATTATATATATTTAAAAAAATCTGTGTTATCTAAGTAACAATGAAGATAACTAATTCACACTATTCAGGTTCCTAAAGGCTAGGTATTATTAACTTGTTTTTTATAGCTTTTATTAACCTAAGATTTTAACTACTTATAAATTAGTAATTTCTGTATAACAGACAAATATGAGAATTTAAAGAATATTTTTACTTTAGAAATACTTCAATAAATTTACCTTGTAAATCAAGTACCAGTAACTCCCCCCTTGTATATTCATAAGTCCAGTGACTAAAGGCTAGCATGATCTCTTCCAGTGTATTAGTTGGAATAATTTCATCACCATTATTATTGTTGTATTTTCTAAATTCTCCAGTCATACATTCTTCCACAGCAAACCACTGACCAGCTGAATGGCAATATAGCAAGAAAACTTCAAGGAACCTTATGAAAAAATAGTTACAGATATTAGTAGTAGCTTGTTAGCAAAATTCAAATTGATCTTTAAAATGGGCAAATAATTCAATATTAAGCACCAATAATGAAGGTCAGAAGAGAATGTTATCCACACAACTAAGACCCTATGAAGGGCTCTCCCTGGTGGTGCAACGGGTTAAAGGATAGCACTGTGAAGCTATCTGCAACCACTACATCACAAGTTCGATCCCTAGAGCCAGGGAGGTGACCCACATGGCGTGGCAGACTTTTCCTGACCCACCCGCTGCTCTCCTCAGCAATGTATTTCAGTACATTCACCTGTTGTGTTCTCCACTATGTCTCTGGTGAATCCTCTCATCCCCTACACTTCTGGCCTGTACCCCAGTTCTTGTATGCATACAAAAAAAAAAAAATACCCCAGTAAAATTTAAACATATACCTTGGAGAATAAGGTATGGATTTGGGTTTCATTTGGTTGAAGGCAAATGTGAGCTTTTGTGCTGCTCTCTGTTGTTGAATTTCCTACAGAAAAGAAAAAACACCCTTTTCAACATTTAAAACCAAGCTCTTACTTGGTTTATCATATTTCAGAAGCTCAAATAATATTCCATTGTTATGTGTTCATTAGCACTTACTCTGAGACAGAGATGCAGAACTGTGTCTTCTTTATAAATGCTTGACCATGTGTTAACCACCTCAGGAAGGAAAGATTTAATAATATACAGATGGCCTGATTTGAGGATATCATGTTCTGACCAGGTACACTGTACTTTGACAGCTCTTCGTAAACCTCCTCCCATTTCTTCTTTACTTAAAAACTCTATTTTGGCACAAAGCCCTAGCTGTGACCAAGATGACATGCTGTTATTCAGTATGTTGGGTGAACTCTCTTCCAAGCGATACACTGTCACAGGCTCACCTGCAACATGAATGACATATTTAAGGTAAAATTATAACTTTTTAGAAATTTAAAAGTAACAAATGCTCAGAAATCAAGAATCTACTAACTTTATGCATATTCAGCAATGGAAATGTTTGAAATTGCAAACAATCTGACAGAAAATCAGAACTACTTGTTTCAGATTTCCTGACAATTTATCTATGCTTTTATCACAAAGCAATGGATCAAGAACTTTTCCAAATTAAGACTATCATCAGTATTTCTAATGCTTTGACTTTTGTAACTGTCATGCTAAAAATTTACATGAAATTGACACTTGTTAAGGAGTCTTCTTGTCTCACTATGCATGTTCTGTAACATTGCTAGAAACCACATAATAATAATGCATTTAATTCTCCTTTTGCTTTTTTACTTTTTAGATTTACCTCTTGGAGGCACTGGTGTGAATGGAATGCTCTGGGATAACCTCATTAAGTTATTTCTTTCCACAGCTGCATAAAAATGAGAGAGAAATAATAAACTCCTAGAAATTTCAAAACAGTATTAAATTTTGTTTTTAATACTACTGACCTGAGTAATAGTAATTTGTATCCATTACTGGTTTAAATGGAGAAGCAAGCCCTAAAATGCAAATAAACAAGACATTTAAAAAAAAAAAGTACCTTTCCAGTATATCTTTTTGTTCATTCTTATATGAACATTGTAAGTTTCCTTCATGTAAACTCTTCTCACTAAACAGGGAAAAATTTAATAAAATATGCCTATCATTTGCTGTTAGACTCTTTCATGATTCCAGATTAATACACTCAGACATCTGGAAGGGAAAAAGTACACACTCTCCTTTAACAAACTGCATTCCTTCTATACCTCACACTCAAAAAGAAAAATATATTTTAGTCTTGGATGTGTGTGTTCTGGGGCCTGATGTAATAATAAAGACTGAAGGGAATCCAAACTGGTATATGAGTACCTTTTTTGGTAATAATTACTAATGTGAACAGGAGTATACACTGTCCCTTAGCAGTCCTACACCACTCCTATATCCAACAGAAAAAAAAATTTATGTTTACCAAACATCACCTACATGAATGCTTTTAGCAGCACTATTCACAAAAGCTATACAATGGAAATCACTGAAATGCTCACTGTACAGTAGGATGGATAAATTCAATATACTTACATTACACAAGAAAATACTGTAAATTGTGAGAATGCACAAATGACCACTACACACAACAATACTGATGACTCAAACATGTTAGGAAGAAGCCACATAAGAAAGGTATTTTATGATCCCACTTATTTATTTCATACATAAACACATTCACAGGTAGACAAATGTAATCTACAGTGTTAGTTAAGCACAGGGGCTATACCTATACCAAGAAGAAAACACTAACAACTGGGATATTGTCAATATTTTAAAAACTGGATGATGATACATAGGCATGTTTAGTTTGTGAAAATTCATTGGGAGTGGAGGCTTAGCTGTAGTTTTCAATACAGTTAAAATCTAACTTATAGTTCTTGACAGATACGTGAAAATTCCAACTTTAAACAAAATGACATAAAGTCAAAACAGATCTTTAAGTAATATCATTATGTTTAACATAACTTAATGTTAATTAAACATTTCCTGTATTGGGCCTCTTTGGTGGTAAAGGGGTTAAAGTTTCGGCGCTATCAAACTATTACCACTCACTGCAGCAAGTTCTATCCCCAAACCAGAGAGCTAACCCACACTGCACAGCAGACCTCTCCTGTCTTACCTGCTGCTCCCTTCAGTAGTGTATTTCATTAGATCTGCCTGTTCTGCTCTCCACTCTGTCTCTGGTGAATTCTGTCATCCCCCACATCTCTGGCCTATACCCCAGTTCTTCTATGCATTACAAAAAAAAAATAAATTCCAGTCATGAATGGAAATGATACTGATAAAATGATGTTATTTGAGCACCTGTTTAATAAATATTGTATGCTTCACTAAGAGGTTTCAAGAAAAATGATCGAAGTCTGAACCAATTACTGAACATGCTAGTAGTAGGATGTATGCTGGAAGGTAAATTCCAGAATTATTAAGAGTCAAATGCGACAGGACTTTGTGAATGCTAGGTTACTCATATTTCCTTCTCAAGTTTTCTAAGATGACTGACAGAGAGCACTATTCACTCGGAATCTAAGAGAATGAACAGGCTGACTAATGGATATGATGGAGGTGACAGAAATGTGAGATCATCATTCACATGGTGAGTTCATGGTTGCCTTTTTTACACATGGAGTCGAAGTTTCATACACCTAGGATAATGTAGTATTTGTTATAATACAAATAATACAAATAATAGATCCTATATGATTCTCAATTTTTTATATCAGTCCCACTACTTGAACTTACCATTTAATGTACCTTCTTCAGATGGTCTACAAGAAACAACAAAAATATAAGTTATATCATAATATTTGTTTTGGCTACTATATAAATGCTTAATTTATGAAATTATTATGATTACTTAATATAGTAGTATTGAAGAAAGTCTGAAATTCAGATTCACCTGAGCATTTGCCATTTCCCTTAAGCCAATGCCAAATTCATACATTCATACAAATGTATGTTAAGTATCTACAATTTATGCCTATCAGTACTGTGTTGCCAAGCTGAAGGTTCAGTACTAATAGAATAAAATAACTCATGAGTTTCTATTTGTGATTTGTCCCAGTACTATAACAATGCCTTGAAATGACTTTGCAGGATTCCAAAGATACTTTTAATAGAACTGATGGGCAACTAAAATAGAAAATTGAAAAAACTAATTAAAAAAAATTGTCCAAGGTTGATTATGAGTGACTGGTCTATTAATCCCATGAATTTTAATGTAAACTTGGGAGATGGGGATAGTGAAAAGCAGAATGAAAGAAAATGGGTTAGAAGCTTAACTTTCCCCTTATGTAGCTACGCGGCCTTTACTTAAAGCTAATAGGATCACATCCATGAGGTCTTTGGGTACAGTCCTTATATTTTAACTGATCTAATGTTTCCAATTGATTTTTACATCAATAATATAAATATTTTGATTAGCAACATTCCTCTTTGCTGCCAATAAACTGTTTTTTTTTTCCCCTCAGCATTGCAAAAGTGCCAACCATTTTTATTTTTCTGGGTCCTTTTATGGGTGAGCATTCTGTAAGACAATATTATCTTGTTAGAAAGTTGAATTAACATCAACTTCAAGCACTTATTCCATCTTAGTCTACTGTTTAAGTTACTGAGGACATTATTCTCTGATCAGGTATGAGATACATTGATCTTTCCTGTCATTCAGGAACAGGATACCAAAGAAATTGAACAACTGCACTTTGTCTATTGTCTATATAATCGTATCTATTTTCGTTGCACAGAGGAAATAAGAAAACATCATATAATATATAATATTTTCCCTTAAATTGGTTCCCTTTTAAAATAGTTCATATCAGAGAGCAACACTACTACATTTCCAAAACAAGACAGGTATCAAACAATGTGATTTTTTTCTTAGACAAAACTTGCCAGCTGACCACAGATCTGAGGTATATAGCAAGAGAGGGGGTGGAGGGAAAAGGGTCAAAACTGGAGGGACAAGCACAAGGGACTGTGGTGATGGTTCATGGGTACTATCATGGTGGAAGAACAACAGTGACTGCACCTGAGGGGAGAATCTAAGTACTGTACTAAATGATGTTAAGAAAATAGGTAAATATGGATAAAAATGAAAAACAAAACTTTCTTAACGGCCTATGGAATTTTAAAATACTTATTCCCTGACTGAAAACACAAGAGATTATCATTAACTCTTCTTTATCATTATTTTTAACCTGTTTATTACTTTCTGGAGATCATTACTTTTCAAATTGCCTTTTACTCTGACTTTTGGGTTTAGATTACCACACAGATATACCACAGGCCTTCCAATGTATACTGTGTGTTACTATTCTAATCATCAAAGTCCTTTCCAAAAGCAAGTGCAAGTTTTTTTGATAGAATTATAGGCAAAGAAGTTAGTAAGTACAAAGCCAAAGTGTCAAATAGGATTTATTCAAGAGCAAGTTGGAAACAGGGCTAATAAAATAAAACTGCATCAATATAAGGTCATTTGAATAATGTAATTTGGTAAGATTATAATTATATGTAACTGTATAAAATTATAAAGTTAAATTTACATTAACTCATAATACATGACTTCTCCAATTACTTTCAAGTAGACAGATGCTAAAACAGTCATCGACCATAACAAAACCAAACCAACACAACGTTTAATAACTACACTGTACAAGCAAAAGATGAGAAAAATGCTTACTTACATATCTCTGTTTGGTGGTCTATCTTGTAACCAATCCTTTATCATAAACAGAAAAAAAGAAACAAAGTTAAGCATAACCAATTAACCCTTTTGCTTACTTTAGCATACTTTAAGAATGGCTTAAAAATTAAGTCCTTGTCTCATACAACTTAATAAATTAATGTAAAAACCACGAGCCATTCCATAAACTGCAATCAAGACTTTTTCTGAATGTTATTTCCTATAATGTAATTAATTTAAATCTTTAAAGATTTTTGCTTCTGATATTTTTATTCTTTTAAAATACACATTGGGGCCCTCCCTAGTGGCGCAGCGGGTTAAAGCACAGCACTGAGAATCTAAAGCCGCTTCCGCATGAGTTCGATTCCCGCCTGCCCCGGAGGTGACCACATGGCTGGCAGACCTCTCCTGACCCGCCCACCGCTCCCCTCAGCAGTGTACTTCGTCTATCTGCCTGTTCTGTTCCCCACTCTGTCTCTGGTGAAGCCTCTCGCCCCCCCTGAGCCTCTGGCCTGTACCCCAGTTCTGTATGCACAAATAAATAAATCTTTAAAAAAAAAAATACACATTGGTTTTTGTCACCCTAAAACTAATGGGTCCCTTGCCTAAAGAAAACATTTTAATTATGTAAATCATGAACAATTGCACAGGATTTTTATTTTATGATTTTATAATGATGTTTCTAGGTTTGAATTTGCTTTTTCTTATCCAACTTTTAACTTATGCTGTCTGAATCTGAATCTTCAGGTATTTCATTAATTCATCAAATTCCAAGACATTTATAATCTCTTCAAGTTTTGCCTACTATTTCAACACAATTAACATTTTCCATGTCTCTATTTTTAGATAAATAATCCTTTTAACTAAAATTCTATATTATATTCTGGCCCAATTTAGTGACTCTTCAGCTGTGTCTAAACTGTTACTTTAACCACCACGAAGTTATTTTTTATTTCTAGACTTTTAAAAACTTTATAATCTTTTAACAGTATCTCCTTTTTCTTCATACTTTTAATACTTTGTCCTTAACCGCATCTTGTTACCAACAAGTCTATCTTATTCTAGGTCTAATACTGTTTGTGTAAACTGACCTTTCATAATCTGTCATTTTCAGTGGAATTTTATTTTTGGAAAATTTGTGTAGTATAGGTTGACAATGGATCCTTTGAAAAGGATAATTTGTTACTGCAGGGCCCTCCCTTGTGGCGCAGCATGTTAAAGCACAAGAAGTTAAAGCCACTTCAGCATGAATTTGATTCCTGCCCCAGGAGGTGATCCACATGGCGTGGCAGACCTCTCCTGACCCGCCCGTTGCTCCCCTCAGCAGTGTACTTAGTCAGTCAGCCTGTTCTGCTCCCCACTCTGTCTCCAGTGACTCCTCTCATCGCCCCTGCACCTCTGGCCTGTACCCCAGTTTTGTATGCATAAATAAATCTTTAAAAAAAAAAAACCAGAAACAAAAAACTGTGTTTCCTAACCCTCTATGCCACTGAAATAATTTTTTAATAACATGATTTCTAAAATTACAATCTGCACCTGCTTACAGCAGAATTTAAGTTATTACTTCTTGATGATCCAGGAAAACAATGAACACTAGCTTGATATGTGACCATAAAGGAGTAATAGCTTTGTTTTCTCCCAAGTTATTTGCTTGGTTGCAGAGTCTACTTTTAAACCATATTTACAAAATCAAGAATTACCTCAACTGGCAAGGAAAATGATTCAAAAGTTATTTTGTAGTCAAACAAAGAAATATTATTTCTGCCTTTTTTTCTGCGTAAGTTTTTCTCTAAAAATTCCAACTTTACTACTTGAAGAAAATCTTTTCTATAACTGTAACCATACAGTGATACCAGTTCTCCAAGGTAGTTTTTTTTTAAAGCTAGCTATAATTTTAAATAAAATATCATCCATTACTTTTCTCATATATGTACTTAAAAAATGCATTGACTTAAACTGAAATGTACAAACCGGGAGTAAAGCTGCTTTGGAATCTACTTCATGAATTTCTTCTGTAGATGGTCTTCGACTGCTCCTTTCCACTTCAAAGAAAAAAAAAAAAGTTGTACTGCTGACATTTTAAAAATACCAAACCAACCAACGAACTATGTGCTTGTAGACAAGTATAATTTTCATATGATAATTTCTTGTCCAAATGCTACTGAATGTAGTAATTACAGGAGAACCACAGGCTTCTTGGCTGGGCATCAAAAGTATTCATTAATATTAGTGAAAAGACAGTAGGAAACAAAAGCATCAGGTAAAAGGTCTTCTTTCCTGTTCCCAAAATTCTTTTGTATACTTCTGGAATATTTTACATGTTTCTAGATAACCTCTTCTTTTTCTTGTTTGCTTTCTAACATAAATAGCAGTATATTTATTATTTGTATTAGGGATTTTTTGTTGATAGTTTAAATTTAAGTTTTAAGGCTTTTTGTATCAGTGCACAGAGCTTTATTTTTGAATGCTACGTTGAACTTCACATTATGGGCAACACAATAATATTAAAATTAAACCAAACTCCTATTGGTAGGCATTTGGTCTGGTTTCATTCTCGTTATAATAAACAGTGTTGCAATTAATAATCTTAAACACTTAGTAGTTTACATTAATAGGAAAAATAAAACAGTTCATCTTTTTGCTCATGTTCTAAGATGCCTCTGAAATCTTGTTTAACCTAAAAAAAGAGAATTCTACCTATCTCAATATCACAGTCACAATGTCAAATCATAAACCATCACAGGCCACTTACAACTTTTTGATTTGATAAATCTAAAAATGAATGGTAGATGTAAAACTTCAGGACAAGTGTAGATGACAGAAAATTCAATTTGAAAGTATATTAGAAGACTCTGGGGCAAAACTTTTGAATATGAAAATGAAAGAATATACCATATACCTTGAATATTTTCAAAAAGTGTCTCTGCTACTTTATCAAGCTAAGTGTTTAACCAAATGATATATCTATACTGGTGGAAAAGTAAAGATGCATGTGTTTGGGGAACAGAAAGCTCAAAAATAAAGAGTTTAATACTTTCCTTCTTTAGTGAGAGATCAACAGATAATACCTAAAACTGAAACGAGGACAAAACCCCAAGAGCAAGGTAACTTTAGAAATATTATCCACTTG
Organism: Condylura cristata; assembly: GCF_000260355.1. NCBI lineage: Eukaryota > Metazoa > Chordata > Mammalia > Eulipotyphla > Talpidae > Condylura > Condylura cristata. The sequence goes on along the minus strand of NW_004567124.1, from coordinate 18,507,143 downwards.
TCCTCCCTGGTGGTGCAGAGGGTTAAAGCACAGCATTAAAAGAAGCTAAAAGCCACTTCAACATAAGCTTGATTCCCAGCCAGAAAGGTGACCCACATGTTGTGGCAGACCTCTCCTGACCCACTCGCTGCTCCCCTCAGCAGTGTACTTTTGTCAGTCAACCTGTTCTACTCCCCACTCTGTCTCTGGTGAATCCTCTCACTGCCTCTGCACATCTGGCCAGTACCCTAGTTCTATATGCATAAATAAATAAATCTTAAAAAAAAAAAACCTATACACATTATCTGTTAATAATATCAGATATTATTGTTGCCTTTTATTATCTGCCTTCTAATCTACCTATCATTTCTTTCGTTCCATTCTTTTTCTCTGGCTAGAATCTTAAATAGAAATATAGCAAGAATCTCTGTGCACAATTTTGGGTTTTCCATATTTAATTATGAAGTATAATACTTGTGGTGACTTCTCACAGATACCTTTTATTCATACTAAGGAATCCCTCTTCAATTATTACTTGCTAAGAATTTAATTATGAATGGATGTTGTATTTCATCAAATGCATTCCTGCAGTTACTGAAATAAGCATATGATTTTCCTCCTCAAATCCGTTATGATGATTTTTCATTAATAATATTTTGGAACAATAAATCAACAATAAATAAACTTGAGTTGGCCATGACATATACAGCTGAATTTTGTATACCAAAAGAAAATGAAAAGGGAAATTATGGTGAGGAGGCAATGCTGTTTTTATTAAGGAACCTTTTAAAATTTGTAGGTATCTTCAACTTTATAATTTATTCTCCCAGCTTATCACTTTTGTACACACATAACTTAATCTCATTAAAAAAGCATGATACAGAACAGCCACACGTGATCGATTGTAAAAGTAAGCAGATTTGTAGACTGTTTATATTTTACCTTTATAGACTAAATGATTTGTATAAAATAGTGTTGTACACTATGACAGCAACAATGATGAATCAAAATCTCATCTTCTGACTCCTGAAACATTCATAATGCAAGTGTAACATACATGAAATACATATCAAATGAAAATAAACATATTTACCAACATAATTCAAGCAGTAAAATGTCTCACCTTGTTCTGAATGAGAAGAAATGGACCTCTTATGACATTCAGTAAATCCAGAATGATAACTGATGTGCTTCAAAGTGTCATCAGGAGTATGATTCTATGTAATGTACATAAATATAATTTTAAAACAAATAAAATGATTTTTTAATCATTTACTGTGTTTAATATTTAAAAAAATAATATAAAAGTTTATTTTTACATCTTTGTGTGCCTTTTCCCATCTAGTTGTAATCCCCGTGGGCTTCCCACCACCAATTCACCTGTGTGCCATCACCATAGTCCAGTGTACTTCTCCCAAGCCCCATTTCTGACCCCATTTCCCACTCTACCCCCATAAAATGTCTCTGGTATAGAGCTGTTCATTATAATTATTTTCAAATGAAATGATTTTTAAAGCATTTCTAAGTATTATCAAAGTCTTTGTCTTTTTAGCTCAATGTTTTATTCTATCTGGATCTAAAGGATATTATCACAAATTATGGTTATTTTCTTCAATTAGTTAATCTCAAAAACTGCATCATAGCACCTTACTTTTCATCAATCTATCTGAACGAATTACTATTCATAGTAATGCAGGTTCATACAACAAGTAGAAATAGGAGACCATGGGGCTCGCCCAGGTGGCACAACGTGTTAAAGCACTGCATTCTGAAGCTCTCTGAAGCCACTTCTGCATGAGTTTGATCCCCAGCCAGGGAGCAGACCAACATGGCATGGCCTGTACTCCAGTTCTATTAGCATAAATAATCTTAAAAAAAAAAAAAAAAAAAAAAAAAAAAAAAAAAAAAAAAGGAAAAAAGGAGACCATGGTGACTATTTTGCACTAACAATGGCAAAGTGATAATACTTTCTGGGGTTGTGGGTTAACTCATTAATTTGCATTAGTTGTTTATATAACAAAATCTACCTGGTCATACCTGTCAAATTCCAACTCTTTTCAAATCTGTATTGACTCACTATGCCTTAACTTTTTACATTCTACCCTTAATATCTTCTATTTGTATGTTTGAAAATTCCTCATGGTTTGACTGGCCTAATATTTCTATTTTTTAAAGTTTTTAGGTTTGAATTTTGACATTTAAATATAGTCTATCTGAGCTACAATGGACTTTTCCGTATTTCTATCCAATTGTCCAGTATATATTTACTGACAAAATATCCCCATTCTCATCAATTTCTAATTCAAGTCTTCTAAAATAAACACTTATTTGGAAAACAGTTATTTCAAAATCACCAAAATGTTTTTATTAAATATTCATGTTTCAACTGTTCTACTTGTATGTTAGTTATCTAAACAATTAATTCTCCCTCCCCCCGTTCACCTATTCACTTTTTCAAGAACTTCTACTTGTACTAACTAGCATGGGGATGATCTGACACCTTCACATTGTTGTCTCTTTTCATTTAATAAGTTCATCATGAGGTGAAACTGATGGGGAAACCATGATGTTCAATCTTTCTATTAAGAAATGTCTATCCTAAACTGTTTCTTAGGTCTACCAAGTGATTTAAAACAGGGGGAAAAAAGCCGCCAGAGAATGGTGATACAATTATTTCAACTGCTGTTGTGATAACTTGTTAAAGAGATTTAAATTAAAATTCGCGAATGACAACCTAAGCAAGAGTTTTGTTAATAAAAATCAAAAGAGAAACAGATACTAAAATAATATTTAGGAAGCAAAACCAGTTAGACTTAACTGGTTTTCAGTTATTGACTGAAAGGGAGAAACAGGAATATAGTTTTGCCCTGGTAAGCCAGAATGGTAATGTTATTTCTCAAAGAAGGAAGTACAGAAGGAAAAATATGTTTACTGAACAGGGAGATGATGGTGAATTTGAGATTTCAACATGCTGAGTTTCAGAACTATAATTATTCCAGTTAGTCAGCAGTTCTAACCTTTACTAATGTGGAATCAGGCCAAATGGATAGTCAGATTCAGTCTACAGATTTACTTTTCCATATCCATTTCCAGTCCTTAGACTAAAGATTAAGATAAGAAATACTGTGATCTCATGCAAAAGAACTACATAAGTGATGTCAAATATGCTTGGTATGGAATTTTAACAAAATGTTATTTGTATAATGAAAGCAATTAAGACATTTCATGAAACTTAAAGCAAACCCAAGCATAAACAGCTTTACTAAAATTTATGTAGGTACGGCCCTCCCTGGTGGCGCAGCGGGTTAAAGCACAGCACTGAGAATCTGAAGCCACTTCCGCATGAGTTCGATTCCCGCCTGCCGCCTGCCCCGGAGGAGACCACATGGCGAGGCAGACCTCTCAGGAGGTCCTGCTCCCCTCAGCAGTGTACTTTGTTGATCTGTCTGTTCTGCTCCCCACTCTGTCTCTGGTGAAGCCTCTCACCGCCCCTGAGCCTCTGGCCTGTACCCCAGTTCTGTATGCACAAATAAATAAATCTTAAAAAAAAATTTATGTAGGTATATAAACTACTCCATTTATTCATAAAATTTACTTTAATTAAATCCTGTTCTAGAAAAAAAAATCCTACATGAACTACTTTGGTAGAGATGTGCTCTTCCCACTTCATATCACTTTTTCTTATTTCTTTCTTCTTCCCTTCTTTTTTTTACATCGTCATGTGTCAGCTAAGGCTACCTAAATAGACCAAACCAATTTATTCAGTTCTCTCCTCTTTTAAGGCTATATGTGCAGTGGAAAATTCATTATCTTTACAAGTATACCAGAAAATTAAAATGTTTAAAAAACACTACACAAATTATAGTCTTATGATAATTATGCTAAATTTATACCTACTTCTTTCATCTAAAGGCATATGAAGTTTTTTTTTTAAAGATTTATTTATTTGTGCATACAGAACTAGGGTACAGGCCAGAGGCTCAGGGGCGGTGAGAGGCTTCACCAGAGACAGAATGGGGAACAGAACAGGCAGATCGACGAGGTACACTGCTGAGGGGGGCAGCGGGTGGGTCAGGAGAGGTCTGCCACACCTTAGGGACAGGCGGGAATTGAACTCAGGCGGAAGCGGCTTTAGATTCTCAGTGCTGTGCTTTAACCCGCTGCGCCACCAGGGAGGGCCCGACATATGAATATTTTAAGTTGACTTTATTTCCACAAATACTAAAGGGACTTTACCTGATATCTAGGCATCTCTGTATACTCCATAATAGTATTTCTTACATCATTCTGCTGTTCCTATTGGAAGAAATATAAACTTAAAGGCAAATACAGAAAAAGAATCCCTCATAACTATTATTATATCTCAACTAGCATATAATCACCAATTAAATCCCATTACTGATTTTAATCTAACACTTTAATCAGAAACAAAGCATTCAGAACATAACTGTGAACATTTGTATCATCAAAATGCATTTTAATGTGTAAGGTAATAAATAATTTATCTTGACAATTAACCAATAAACTGAATCATAAGAGAAAAAAAGTCATTCATAGAAAGTCTTTTATCACTTTATTTTGTCTTTAGCTTTAGGAATAAACTTTTTTCATTATATTTGCCATCTGATCATTTCCACAATTTAAATTGTTTTTTAAAAGATTTATATATATTTATATTTATGCTTAAAAGACCTGGGATATAGGCCAGAGGGGAGAAGGGTGTGAGAGGATTCACCAGAGACAGAGTGGGGAGCAAAACAGGCAGATATATTGAAATATACTGCTAAGGAAAGCAGTGGGAGAGACAAGAGAGGTGTGCTGTACCATGTGGGTTAGCTCCCTGGTGGGCCAGATTGAATTCCTGCTATAGTGGCTGGTGACAGCTTGAAAGTGCTGAGACTTTAATCCCTGTGCTAATGGGGAAGCTCAACAACTTAACTTCTTTAAGTCGGAGAAGACCAGTACCTCCAGGTTCACTTAATTTTATCTGTATCCTCTTTTTGAGGTATATTGTTTCAAATGTGGGATAATTATGTTAATGTTTACTGAAAAATTGTTGAAGTGTACTTTGAACAAATCCCCAAGTTAGTGAAATAAAATCAAATTATGACATTATAAGGATTGACTTATGGATATTTCTTTTACCTTGCTTGATGTTTCTTTAAACTTCTGTAAATCCATGCTATCTCGGTGTCCTTAAAAAGAATTGTAAAAAGAATTACAACAGTAATTATTTTTTGTTTTTCTAACTTATCAAAAGAAAGGTTCTCCAAAATAAAATTTTATTTCACAAAATGAAAAGCATTCTAAATAATCCAGTATTAAGCTATGAAACACTGAAATTCAACAGAAAAATAGAGTGGAGTAATGGATTTTTTAACACTATTTAAACATGATTTATGCATTAAATACACACATTACATATAAAAATGCACTTATGTGATATATATATATCATCCCACTGACACATATTAACAAACTAAAAAACATTAAAAATATAAACTGAGATAGACCTATGTAGCAAAAGTTGTCTATAACCTACAATGAACTCCACATAGTATAGCAGTAGAAATCAGTTTGCTCAGTATATTTAGAGAACTTATAATTGCTAAACTTAAGTTGGAGATTTCACATAGACATAACTTGTTCTCTTTCCTCAACAATCTTTATACATGTTCCATAACCAGGTATGTCTTTAGGTTACAAATTCTCAAATGTTAAAGATGGTTGGGAAGCCACCTGGAAAAAATTCAAACCTGATGAGAGATAAGTAAGGTCTTATTCATATTTTGGAACATCCTGGGTATTACCACAAATAACCTAAGTTGTTTGCTAGGAAACTTTTTGTTAGCTCCTTTAATCTTCATAATCTAAAAGGAAGACTTTAGAATACCATATTCTCCCAAATACTAGGTTTTAGCTAGCTCTATAAAACAATCCTTCTTCAACTTTTCCCTAGGCATGACACACTGCCAGCATTTAAATATAGTTAAGTCTATAACATTAAAATAAAAACCTTCAGGCCCTCCCTGGTGGCGCAGCGGGTTAAAGTACAGCACTGAGAATCTGAGGCCACTTCCGCATGAGTTCGATTCCCGCCTGCCGCCTGCCCCGGAGGAGACCACATGGCGTGGCAGACCTCTCCTGACCGGCCCGCTGCTTCCCTCAGCAGTGTACTTTGTCCATCTGCCTGTTCTGCTCCCCGCTCTGTCTCTGGTGAAGCCTCTCACCTCCCCTGAGCCTCTGGCCTGTACCCCAGTTCTGTATGCACAAATAAATAAATAAATCTTTAAAAAATAATAATAATAAAATAAAATAAAAACCTTCAGCAAAAATAAACAAATAAATAATTTGCAGCGACATGGGTAGAGCAGAAGGCATTATGTTCAGTGAAATAAGTCAAAAAGAAATTATCAGGTTTGACTATAGGAGGAATATAGGGAAACCAAATAAGGGGTCAGGGGAAAAATAAACCAATGCAAAACAGAAAAACCATAAACATATACAAACCACAATGTTATTTCTTCTTGCCGTCCCTACCAAGCTTTTAACAGTTATCTCCAAGTCACTTTCAATATTTCCACTGTACTCCTGTTTCCCTAAAATCTGGCTTCTCCCTTTTCCACTCCCTGTTTTCACCAAGGTTAGCACTACATTATCATAGCCAAAATAAATATATTTTAAACCCATATTTTACTGGAGCTTTCTGAGGCCTGAGAATGGATGATTCTTTATACTGATAGAGGAAAAAGATCACCAAACATATTTACCAACAAATGCTCCAAATTCTATATTATCTCCTTCTGCAGCTTTAGAGCAAACAGCTTCTTGATCTTTGGTTACAGTTTCCAAGTGGCTTTTACAACTTGGCTGGGATGGTGTACTAACAAAAAATTTGGTTGGTGGAGATGACTGATGTGGTATACTGTTAGATGAATTGCCAAATTTTTGAGTTTTACTAAATGTTTTCAAGGTTTCTAACCCAGGTAGTCTCTGTCGTAGTTCTGGGGGAGAAACAGCACTTGGGAATAAGGCACTGCAAGAGGAACCAGCCTCTGGAAAATTGAATTCTTTTCTCTGGGGTATTACAGGTAAATCTTGACCAAATGTGTTACCCTGGGGATCTTTTTCATCTTTCATAAAAACATTACAAAGAAAAGGATTATTGTTTTCAAGACCACCTTGAGGAAGAGAGGAGCTAAGTGTATTTACAACACTGTGTTTTTTCCATACAGAAGGCCTTAAAGGAACATCATCAATAAGGTTTTGAGCCAAATGTTTGGAAATGCTCAATTCTCGGGTAATTTCATTGTGAACTTTGCTAGCTTCTGAAGCTTTCTGCGCAGTGAGTGTTTTTAATGTGTCTACAGTCAGGGCTGAAAGATCTTGCAAATGGCCAATTTGAGAATCTAATGACTGCAGTGATCTTTTTATATAGTTGACACGATCTCCAACTTCTTTAATCTGGATGCACATCTGCTCCACTCTGCAGGAGAAACAAAGACTTTTTACAAATGTTAAAAATTAATGTTTTAGAAATCCTTTTAATAATCCTACTAATTGGTAATAGTAAAAGAAAAAATTTACATGCATGCAAATCAATATACAAAAGAAAATACAGTTAATTCTTTACATAAGGCACTCCTATGTTTAAGGAGGACCCAGTGCTAATATTACAAGACATAAGATTTTTCAATGTTTTTGCTTCATAGACTGTTACTATATCCCCACATCAAAGCACCACAAAGAATGCATATACAGCCACACATATACATATAAGTACCATTATCATTTCTGTAACTACACAAGTATCATATGCTTCCAGAATGTAGTGAAGCTGATGTAAAGATACAAATGCCTTAAAATATATGACATAACTAGTAGAATTCCTATAGATAAAATAAACAATTATAATTAGAGCACTTCAGAACCTTTCAAAAGTAACACGAATTCTTTCTTCACTTCCAGTATGAAATTTATCATCTTTTTCATTAAAAAACATTTCAACACACTGTTCTTCAAAATCATGAAGTTTCTTTTGATCTTCCTCTGTTAAAAAAAGTTCTAAAGAAGGAAAATAAGAAGTAGTCAATGAAGATTATCAAGATATAAAGCTTTAGTTATACTATCGTGTAAATTATTCAGAGATGAGGACTATATGCATCATTTGCATTTTTCCTCTGTATACTGCTGTGTTTCTAAAGTATTAGACAGGTTTTGCTTTTTTTTTTTTCACTCATAGTGTGATGCTGACATCATACTTTCATATACTTCTTTCAATTTTCTTTTCCTATTAAATACCTTTCGTCTATCTTTCTTTATATTTCTCTCTAACACAGATGGCACAAAAGAAAGTCTAAGCACCATGCCTCACTGGTGGCATGGAGGTTAAAGACACAGCACTGACAAGTTGTCATGAGCCACTGCTACTTGACTTAGATCCCCAGCCAGGGAGCTGACTCACATGGGCACAGAAGACCTCTCCTGTCATACCCATTGCTCCACTCAGCAGTGTAATTCAAGTCAATCTGAATGCTCTGTTCCCCATTCTGTCTCTGGTGAAATCTCTCTCTCCCCTGCACCTCTGGCCTATATCCCGGTTCTTGTATGCATAAATAAATAAATCTTTAAAAAATTTGAGTACAATTTGACAAAGTGATTAGCCTTGTGTCTATAAGAACGCACTATCACTTTACACAGCAGCAAAAAAAGGCTTAAAAACTAAGTTGCTATGATTTGTATTACCATTTAAAAAATTAGATGCCAGACCCAAAATGGATATTAAATTCACTTTTATAGATATCTGTATATTAAAATTCTTTTCTTTTAGCAAATTCAACCAAAGTCTTTGCAATAACATTAACCAATTAAGCCTTCTGAATAAATTTGCTACTTGGCCTGTTTAATTCTGATAAGTCACAAAAAATACCTGTGTAAATATTAACATATTTTACTTACTTGGTCCATCTGAAGTTTTATCTTTTTTTCTTCTTTTACATATGCAGCAAAACAGAGAAACTATATGACTGAGGATGATAAGTGGTGGAGGCAGAACTGGTTTCTCATGATAAGCCATAATAAAATGATAACGCTGATATTTCCATACAATATTAGAAATTGCCTTTACTTGTAAATACACATTGCTGAATAAAACAGAATAAACAAATTTAGCCACTCACATCTCAACATTCTCAAGTATTAACCTAACATTGCCAGAAAACCCAAATAAGGGTTAAATTTATAAAGAGCTGAATGTTGCATGGCAATAAAGTCTCAAATTTAGAACTAATTTAACTGGAAAAAACATGCCTTCAATGTAATTTCCAATGATTTCAACAGTTAAGCCTCAATAAAAATTTTAATGTAGATATTGCATAATTCCTTCAAAATGAGTAGAACTTCATGTAAAACAATCTCATTACCAAAGTGACCAAATAAATTCTTACTTGAAAAATGCAATAAGAAGATTGACCATAATGATATACTGTACAAAGAGGTAGACTGCTTGCAGAAATGGTGTCAACCATGTCCCAGGACCACAGATTTCAGGTATGGTAGAATCATTTGCACACACTTTAGAAAGAAAAGAAAATTAAAATATAGTAATTCATCAGTTACCATTATATCAGCATTTATTTGAGAAGTTTCTATTATATACAAATCTCTTTCACAGATTCTGGCAAGTTTCTACATAGGTAGTCACAGAAACACCAACTTAAAAGTATCCCAATACAGAAGAGCTTTCTTTGTGACAAATGTGGGTACTATTTATATTAAACTCTATTCCAGACAAGTAAGTATGTATTTCTGTTATGTCTACCCTTCAAGGCAGGGTTTAGTCTAATAACATTAAGCAGAATGATTTAGTTACTCTATATACTATTTCTGTATAAAAAACAAGTGAATTGTGAGTATGATATACTCACAGTAAATTTACAAACATAAAAATTACTGAGTTTATCTTATTAAGTCACAAAAGAATGACTTAGGGAGTTATTAAAGCGTTTCTCAAATATAGTAATTAGTTCTGAATTTCTTGTTTTTCATTCCCCTTACCTGGAATGTTTCAAAATCAGAACATACCTGAATATAAATATAGAAGGGGAGAGCTTTAATATCCTTCACAGGAGTGATGAGGAATAATTAAGATCAATTTAAGTAGGGCAGAATTAGTGACAAGTTGCATAAAAATGTCTATAATATGCATAGCTTTTGATAATTAGCAATTGTTTAAAAACACAGATACCACTGAAATTCTCATAATGGCTCTATCATTCCTTTCAAATGAATGGTTTTATAGGCAAACTGATCTAAAGTTATCATACTCTTAAAAAATTTATCAACTTATTTCCATTATATTTAATCTGATGAAAAAAAAAAAAAGATTTGATGAAAACAAATACCCAAGAATCAGTGATAAAAACTATACTCTATGGTTGACAACAACTATAACCGTAACAAAAAAAGAGCAGAAAATGAAAAACTGGAAATGACATTGAACAAGCCATTAAGCACAAAATTTGACAGGGTTTTTAAAGCCTATTTAATTTTTTAAAAATTTGCATCTTTGGGCCCTCCCTGGTGGCGCAGCGGGTTAAAGCACTGCACTGAGAAGCTAAAGCACTTCCGCATGAGTTCGATTCCCGCCTGCCCCGGAGGTGACCCACATGGCGTGGCAGACCTCTCCTGACCCACCCACTGCTTCCCTCAGCAGTGTACTTCATCGATTTGCCTGTTATGCTCCCCACTCTGTCTGGTGAAGACTCTCACTGCCCCTGCACCTCTGGCTTGTACCCTAGTTCTGTATGAATAAATCTTTTTTAAAAATCTGCATATTAGACTAAAAAGCTAAAAGTATCTTATGTAAAGCCAAAAGACAAAATATTGAGGCTTCTGACTTAACTATCCCACCACCAAATCACCCATAGTCTTCTACCACAGTTTAATGTACTCACTAATCCCCTTTTTCAGAGCTCTCCTCCCCCTTTCTGCATGTCTCAGATCTGTATCATCTTTCAAGGATGGTTTTAATGTTTCTGTTTGTTTTATCTATATTCTACTTATAAGTGATAAAATCTGGCATTTATCTTTTACATCCTGGCTTATTTCACTTAACACAATCCCTTCTAGCTCTATCATGTTGTTGTAAAGAGCATGAGTTTATCTTTTTTTATTTAAAGATTTATTTATTTATACATACAGAACTGGGGTACAGGCCAGAGGTGTAGGGGTAAGAGGATTCAAAGACAGAGTGGAGAGCAGAACAGGCAGGCTGACTGAAATAACACTGCTGAGGGGAGCAGCTGGTAAGTCAGGGGAGGTCTGCTGTACCATGTGGTCACCCCTACTCCGTCAGGGATTGAAGTCATGCCGCAGCAGCTGCGATAGCTTCATAGTGCTGTGTTTTAACCAGTTGTGACACCAGGCAGAGCCCAATTTGTCTTTCTCTTTTTTTTTTTTTAAGATTTATTTATTTATTCATACAGAACAGGGGTACAGGCCAGAGATGCAGAGGGTGAGAGGATTCACCAGACACAGAGCAGGGAACAGAACAGGCAGATCAGGAGAGGTCTGCCGTGCCATGTGGTCAGCCATGTGGTCACGTCCGGGTGGAGGGGGATCGAACTCATGGGGAAGTGGCTTTAGCTTCTTAGTGCTGTGCTTTAAAGCGTGCCACCAGGGAGAGCCTATCTTTCTCTTTTGATGTTGAGTAGTGTTCCATTGCGTGTGTATATATAAAGTATCTCCTTGATTCACTCATCTGTTTTTGGGTACTTAAGTTGTTTCCATTCCTTAGATATGGTAAATAGTGTTGCAATAAACACAGGAATTAAGGTTTCCTTTTGAGTTAGTGTTTTTGTGTTCTCTGGGTAGCTATCTAGGAGTATCTAGGAGTAAAACAACTGGCAGATCCATTTTTCGTCTTCTGAGGAACCACCACACTGCTTTCCATAGGAGATGGACCAATTTACATTCTCACCAATAGTATAAAGACTTGCTTTTTCTCCATACCCTACCCAGCATTTCTTACTTCTGTTTTTTTTTTTTTTTTTAAAAAAGATGGGTTATTCTCACAGATGTGAGCTCCTATCTCAATGTGAAAAACCTCACTGTTTCAATGAGCAACTGAACACCTTGTTGCTATCATCTGATGTAATCACCTTTAAATGAGGAAAAGCAACAGAGGTAGGTTCACAAAGGAGTGAAGGAAGAAGGGAGAGAGGAGCAAGATATCAAGGGTGGATTAACAAAGTAGAATCTGTAACTCAGATGTGCAGGTGAGCAGAAGAACATCCCTGAAATGTATTCACAATATCAGATATCTATACTTATAAAATGAAACAACAGCAACAAAATCTTATGCAGAAAATGTATCTCCAGTTTAATTTTGTAATTCACGAATTTCTTAAATTTACCATGGTTAGTCCAATCTAATCACAGTGACCCCATTAACCACCCTGTTTCAGAGATAGTCTAGCCCAATTTGAGCGAATGAGATTAAAGGGCAGGTTCACTACGGGATTTTGGGAAATGGAATTTTTCCTCTTAAGAGAATCATGGAAAACGGTTTTCTTATAGTAACAGAGTTTTCTTATTATAAGGAAAATATGTAAAAATCAGTAATCTTAGAGCCATGGGATGGAAGAAAAGGTGTCCTTCACCACAAATTAACCAACTATTAAGACTATTATATTTCTTTTTAAAAAAGATTTATTTATGCATGAATTGGGGTACAGGCCAGAGGTGCAGGGATGGTGAGAGGATTCACCAAAGACAGAGTGGGGAGCACAACAGGCAGATCAACGAAGTATACTGCTGAGGGGAGCAGCAGGTGATACAGGAGAGGTCTGGACACCATGAGGGTCCCCTCCAGGCCAGAGATTGAACTCGAACTGAAGCTGTTGTAGCCAGCTTGTGCTGTGCTTTAACCTACTGTACCACCAGGGAAGGGAGGGCCCAGACTATTCTATTCCTAAACTTTCTATTATGTTAACTAAAAAAAGTTCCTATGGTATATGTCAGCTTAGGCCTGTTTTCCATACTTGGGAATAATTCTAAAATAATTTTCTCCCAATTATGTTATATTTCTTCTGGGGTTAACTAATACATTGTGAGAAAGCTTACTCAGACTGGTATGCTTCTGAATAAAAAACATAAAATATGCAAAAAAAAAATCATAAACATAAATTCTTACCATCAATTTCATATGCATAAACTTCACCAAAAATCATCCAATATGGCTGAAAAACTATATCTTTAGCAAGAGTCCAAGATGGTGGTTTATGAGGATGAAGTATTGCCGTTCTGGGAACACCAAAACTAAGTAATACAAGAGCCATAATCACTACAATGTAGAACATATTGGCCACCTGTTAAAAAATAAACACACATTATATGGGAATTTTAAACATGATGAATTTTCATCTTAAAAAGTTTCAAATCTTTTGATAACTAGAATCTTTTGAGTTTCTAAAAATTTCTAATATTAGTATTCAGGAAGCTCTTAGAACATAAACATTAACATCAAGCAGAATATGAACCAAATCACACGGGCAGATCAATTTCCACAGTGCACTTTCTTAAACTGCTGTTTTTACAACTTAGGTACAGATTTTCTTTTCTATCTCCCCTTGATATTTAATATGCTCACTTTATGAGGAAAAGCATATTTCTCAACCATCCTGATAGAAAACTTTCAAGGAATTAAGGAAAATAAACTAAATTATCAAGGTCATGTTGAAACTTAATTGATAATATTTACTTAGTTAACAAGTCCTTTTGCAAATCAGTTGGTTTGCAATTCTTTATTGTTCAAATTTCAACAAAATTTTAAAAAAATTTACCTATGATAGAGCCTATAAATTACTGAAAACATTTTTTTAATAGTTAAATCACAATATGAATTTTGGTAGCAACACCTAGGAATTAAAAATATTGAGAGAAATGGTATAATTGAGCTTTATTTCTATCTAGTTATTTAGATGTACAAGTGTTCTGCATTTACATCTAAAAAGAGAATGTTGCCTCACTCTAGTAGTATTTAGTACTGATTCACAAGTAACAATCTACTGGGGGTAAGTCCCATACAGACTAAGATTATATTAACAATAAATCTGTACTTCAATTTACTGTGAACCAACAATTGCAATGATATATCGAAGCGATGAAACTACTCTGACACTCTCATGTATTTTTAAAATTAATATACAAGTTAGAGTAGAAATAGAAGGCAGAGGATACAGCTCAGGTACAGAACACCAGCAGAAACAGAAGGTGGGAACATGAAAGCTAAAGTCTAGACTAGTTGTCTAGACTTGGAGTGATTGTAAAACATTTTTTTCCATACAATCACTTAGAACTTGATTCTCCATCTTTAAAATGCTATCTATCAGAGCTGCCCCCAAATTTCATTTTTATATTAGAGTTCAATCATTATGACTTGCAAAGAGTCATAATAATATTGAAAATTCAGTTTTTAATTTTATAGAATAGATTAAAAATGTCTTCTTTGGGGCCTTCCTGGTGGTGCAGCAGGTTAAAGCATAGCACTAAGAAGTTAAAGCCATTTCAGCATGAGTTCGATCCCCACCCCAGAGGTGACCCACATGGTGTGGCAGACCTCTCCTGACCAGCTCTCTTCTCCCCTCATAAGTTTACTTCATTGATCTGCCTGTCTGCTTCCCATTCTGTCTCTGGTGAATCCTCTCACTGCCCCTACACTTCTGGCCTGTATCCAGCTCTGTATGCACAAATAAATAAATCTTAAAAAAAAAAAAAAAAAATCAGAAAAAAAAAAGCCTTCTTTGAGTGTTTAAGAGAATTACTAATGCTAAGGTATGCTTTCAGTAAACAAAATTTTGGAAGGCAAATAATTAATCAAACATTATTTTAATACATATGATATACTTTGGAATCCAACTATTTACCTATAATTAAAGAGAACACCGGAGTTAAAAACTGTAAACAAAACCCTAATCTGTACTGAAGAATCCTAAAATTACTAAAAATTCTAAAATCCTAAAAGGTGTATGGCTAAAGATTCATGTCTCTGGATTTCATACCTTTTCATGTAAAATCTGTTTGACAACCTTCCTATCTGATCTAAATTGAAATTATTTGAATATTCCTAGTCAATTTGCTCAAATCTAAAATGAGTACTCCTAATTTGAATATGGAGATATACAGAGTGGGACATTTATGCAATTTTCATTAGTCTGATCTTCAATAGAGGTGTATATTGTGAGGAAGATTTCTTCTTTTTAAAATCTTTTACATCTGTAAGCTTTTTAAGCTGTTTTCTCTGATTAGAAATTTCCTGCTCATGAAAATTATTTGAAATAATTACTCTAGATATAATACAGATTGAAGAGAGGCCATAATGGTTGTGAGTAAACACATTACCCAATTTACTGGGTACGGGATAATGAGGGATTGATCTAGGGTAGTGGTCATAAAGATGAAAACAAATTCACAAGTTCATATTTTTCATTCTGATCTCAAATAGTCCTAGCAAGCAGCATTTAAAAATTAAAACAATTCATAAAACAAACAATATATGGTTTTCCTAGACTTACCCCATCTAATACTTTAAAAATTAATAACCTTATGGGATGGTTGAAGTATGCAGAAAAATAAAAGCATGAATTAACATTTACTGGGTCAAGTAAAATGGTTTAATGACATGTTTTCAAGATTTTAAGGCAAAAATATCACTAAGCCCATGAGTATTATCAAACGCCTCTCAACTTACCATTTTTCCAATCATCATTACATAAGGTCCTGCCTGTTGATTTACAGCTAGAAAATCTAGCAAACGCACATACCAAAATATTATGTTAAGACAGTAAATTAATCTTCCAGCCACAAAAACATGATTACTATATGCATCCTCAAAGTTCCATTTTGCTCCAAATCGTAGCCCAAATCCAATGAAGAAAGAAATTATGGCAATTGTATCACTGATATTGAAGTAATCACTAAACCACACTTTAATCTTCTGGCTTATCTTCCCGGCTTCAGACATAAAAATCTGAAAGTCAAAAAAAAGACTTAATGAATCTTATAAAACACACACACCAGCATTCAATTACAGTGTCACATTTTTTAATATTCCAAAGCACTTTTTGATTATTTTGGCATTTAATGATGCATTTTATCAAAAACAATTCTGTAAGATACCATGGGCATGGTATTGAAAAATATCCTGCAAATGACTTGTTCAGTCAAACTCATGCAACAAGCTAAAAATCTGATACTATTAATAGAACACAGCTCTCTAGACTTAGAATATAAGATACTTAGGAACAGTTGTTTATTTTTTTTTTTAAAGATTTATTTATTTGTACATACAGAACTGGGGTACAGGCCAGAGGCTCAGGGGCGGTGAGAGGCTTCACCAGAGACAGAGTGGGGAGCAGAACAGGCAGATCAACAAAGTATACTGCTGAGGGGAGCAGCGGGCGGGTCAGGAGAGGTCTGCCATGCCATGTGGTCATCTCCAGGGCAGGCGGGAATTGAACTCATGCGGAAGTGGCTTTAGCTTCTCAGTGCAGTGCTTTAACCCGCTGCGCCACCAGGGAGGGCCACAGTTGTTTATTTTTTATTGAAAAACACAAATATGTTCTGATATGACTTTCTTATGGTGCCTTATTTGCATAATAGGAAACAACTCAATGATTTAAGTAGTTGTTTTTATCTTTATTCTTGAGTATTAATTAACATTAAAATAATTTTTGGGAGTGAATGTCTATATGTGTCATATTATCAAATAAGCATTAAAGTCTCCCTTGCACTCTTTTCCTTAGTCTGTTAATTTCCCTTCCCACTAGTGGCAACAATTTTTATTTCTCTCTATTGAGACCATATACAACTATTTTATAGGTATATAGTTT
The DNA here is from genome assembly GCF_000260355.1 of Condylura cristata. Taxonomy (NCBI): domain Eukaryota; kingdom Metazoa; phylum Chordata; class Mammalia; order Eulipotyphla; family Talpidae; genus Condylura; species Condylura cristata. Next base: position 18,490,272 of record NW_004567124.1, on the reverse strand, counting down.
AAAATACATTTAAGCTTGCTTTTATCATCTAACCACATTCTTTCTTCAAACCTGTTGATAAAACAACAGGTTTCACAAACACACAGATCAAAACACTCAGCTATTTAAAAATTTACTAGGATACTTTATTTAATCAAAATTCCCATGATACCTAAGCAGGCGAGAAGTATAATGCCTTCTATTTATTTCTGTAATTCTTGTATTCTCTAAATATAAAGTTGAGAAAAAATAATTAAGAAATATTTAAGAGTGTTTGGAAAAAATCCATCTCTCTAACTATGACAGTCAAAGTTAACAGTATACTAATATCTATATTTTGTCATAATTTTTACAACAGAAAAAATAAAACATGTTCCTTTGAATTAATATTTTTACATTCTTTGGTAGTTACCTAGGAGGAAAAATTACTGGGTGGTAAGTGTGGTGTGGTAACATACGTATCAAGGGGTATATAAATCTAAGTCATATAGAGTGTTTATACCAATGTTATCTCAACAATTAATAAATACATTACACACACTTCTATAAAGTCGTAACTTACTAATATTATGAACACACATACCCACATATATACCCAAAGTAAAGTAAATTCCTCATATATGCAAGAAACTACAGCTAAGAAAAACTAGACATACCTCCCGGACTTTCTCAATGGCATAGGTAAAAATATAAGCAATAACAATCCATTCTTGAACTGAAGGTAGATGTTCCATTTTTACAAGAACCACAAATGTATAAAGCATAAGAAATCCTAGGTATGCCAGCTAGGAAAACAAAAGATAAGTAACAGTGATTACAAGAGTCCCTGTTATATATTTCAGCTTTGAAGTGAAAGTTTTAATATTAATTTTCTTCAGTGCAGATACTGCAATTGTCAATCAAAAATATAATTGGTCCCTAGGGTATGAAGTTTTTCTGCAACTTTGATAACCTTTTATAACTTTCAAGAAATGTAATGAAATGGCTCAGGTTATTAGCCATGTATGTGGGTGAGAAAGCAATGGTTGAAGGAACCAAGTTTCAAATATTCATCTTAGCACTAAGTCATTTTGCCTACTTGGGAATTCAAAAATAGCCTAGTAATGACAAGTATAAAAAACAGTGAGATGAAAAACTAAAGTTTTCCTGGGAAGTGGAGTAAAAACCTATTCATGCAGACTGTGGCTAAAAGTGGGGCTACTCTTATGTATTTCTTGAACTCATTCTATCCCTCTGTGAATGGGTTCTTTACTCCTATAGTAAAATCTGTTCATTCATAACACAAGAGAAAAGTCAATTAGATGTCACATAATTAAATATGTAGTCTAATGATTAAAAGAAATAAGCTATCATACTATGGACAAAACTACATGAAGTTGTCAACACTACAAAAGGTTTATTTCTAAAATTTAATACATTATCTGCAAACTTCTAAAGTACAAAGAAATCACAATTGTGTGTCAGATCATCTGAAGTTAAAATTTCCCAGTATTTTTAGTAAAGGTTTAGTATTTGTTATTCCTTACAAAGGTATATAATTACCACATATGTATTTAGTAATTTCTAGTTTCAATTAGAACTAAGATTTGTTAGTGTTTGTCATTCTACATGAGGGCAATATAGATTAAGCTAAGACAAAGTTATCACTTTTTTTATATGGCTTTATGGTGATAGACAATACATCAAGATTAGCATAGATTCACACTAAAGGACCCGTAAGTCTAGTTTTTAAAAAAATGCTTGTGTAATTTAAAAACATACCGTGTTAAACCAGAATTTCACAATTGGTGCATGATAAAAGGCATAGAACTTTCGTGTGATTGGAAGCTTTTTTGATTTTATTTGTATCTCCACTTCGTTCTTTCCTTCATTACTGTCCAATATTCTTACTTCTTTAAACACTTCCTAAAATGAAAATAGTATTTATTGTGTGTTTATTTACAACAAATTTATGTCATTTAAGTTTTTTTCTTCTTACCATGGGAATCTCTTCTGTTATGTTTTGAAAGTTGTTTTCACTATCTTCCATTGTCATTTGATGGGCATCTTGAGATTGTGGAATATGGGACATTTCAGCCTTAGTTTTATACTCGAGCATTAATATGGCAGGTGGAACTAAAATGCTCAATATAACCTATAAATTTCAGAAATAAACAAATATAACTTTAGAATTAATGGCCTTCAAGAAAATAGCAAAGAATAAAAAGCACTAATTAAAAAAAAACATTTTCAAAAGACAGATTTTTTTTTTAGGTAGTGGAGAAAAGAGGCACCTGTTTATTCACAGATGGCATAAAGGCTATTGCAGCTTTTCACAGAAAAAAAGACTTGTGAAAAGAACGCCTGTATAGTCATAGGTGGGCAGGAGAACTACCTAAAAAAAGTACTAATCACCCTGGTTATTAGTTAACAAGTTTGTCCCTGGTAGTGCAGAGAAAAACTTTAAGACTTTTTATTTACATACTACATTTAAAGATACCCAGCCTGACCTGTTTTAAGGAGTAATAAAACATTTGAAACTTATTATATCAGGTTACAGAAAAGATTTAATTATTATTAAACACTTGCCTTTATAAGAAAATCATTGTAATTTTGTTTGAAATTTCGTGTAACAAAACTCAGTCTCATAAAATCATTAAATGGTTTAATTTTATGCTAAATTTCTCTAACTATTCCATGTTATAACACGATTATTCAACTTGTGGCTATAAAATTTTATTACTTGCCAATTTTAAAGAACAAGTATGAATTGTGTGCCTGGGTTTCTGTTGATTAATCTGACACCATTAGTTCATAGCAGATAGTGAATATTTGTTATTCACTTCTAATGGTAAATGCTTAAACCACTTGGTTGATTTTGCCTTTCACATTTGTTAAAATATAACAAAATGGTGAAGTTTAAATAACTTCCATGACAAAACCAAATGCACCCATCAATGTTTTATCCAAATTCTTTTTAATATTTATTTTTGCATAGAACTAGATGTAGGCTAGAGATGAGGGGGAGAGTGGTGAGATGACTCACCAGAGAGAGCGGGGAGCAAACAGGTGGATTTATTGAAATACTCTGCTAAGGGGAACAGTGGGAGAGACAGGAAAGGTCTGCTGAGCCATGTGGGTTGTCACCTTCCTGGCCAGGGATCTTAGGCACCAGAGGTGATAATCCTGAGAATTTCTAGGACACCAGAAGGCCCTTAGCCAAATTCTTAACACCTTAAAAACCAGTCCAAAAAACTTCAAATAAATTAAAAATAACAATTAAGTTAGGCATGTTTTGAATATGGGGATTATTCTTTCATAAAGCATTTTTTTTCATTGCTGCTCAGGGCTTTCTGTAAACACTGATACTTCCACTTGTAACCTTCATTCTTCTGGCTCAGACAGTGGCAACAATTACTATACACCACACCAGAAAATAATCCAGAGTGAAGAACAAGAAAACAAAAAGAAAACAGAGAGAGGACATTAAGCTAGTGAAATGCCAGTACCATCTGTCAATCAGCATCATAATTCAAGTCATTCTGTTATATATCCTTGCTAATTCCTCCATTCTTTTTTTTAAAGACTCATTTACTTATTTATGCACACAAAACTGAGGTACAGGCCAGAGGCAAGGTGAGAGGATTCACAGTTAGAGCTGAGAGCAGAACAGGCAGATTGATGGAATACACTGTTAAGGGGAGCAGCGGGTGGAGGAGGGGTCCTACAGCGCCATGTGCATCACCTCTGGAGCCTGTAATCCTACTTGCACAGAAGTGCTGCAGCCAGCTTTGCAATGCTGCCACTCCAACTGGGGAGGGCCCCCTTCTTTCTTTTTATCTGTTTGCACAACTTATATCAAGTTATTTCAAAATATACCTTATACCAGGAATTTTTCCTCATATTCAGCCTTCCCATCCACATATCAGATAACAACATTTGTGTACAGGTGTGGGCAACAAAAGGTCTAAGTCTTGAAGAAACTGCTAATTTAAGGCAGGTGGAATTACTCCAGTTTTTAAGTTCATATGTGAGCAATTTCATAGCCATAGTTTCATCTTGTCTGAAGGATTGTTCTAGTAATTCAACTGCCAGCTGACCAAAATCACTATGAAAAGATAAAAGATAAAAACATATTCAGACTAACATACAGTTTTAAACATTTTAAAATTTATTCATAACGAATTCCATTTTTAAAAATATTTACACGCCTCCCCCCCAAATTGTGAGACATTAGATTCATAGCAGCTCTGTTTTCTGATATCTACTATTATGAGGAGCTCACACACTATTAAAATATGTCAACTAAAGAACAAGACTGAAAAGGTGATTACAAAGCACTTTCACCTGGTCCTGTAAACAAACCTATGATCTCACAAGAAAACCAAACTGATAGTTATAGTACTATTTAAAACATCTCTATAACTCTATTACAAACACAGAAGACAGACAGTACCCAATAGAGAGGAAGAGTAATGATGTGAATAGAGACTAGTCTAATCATGAAAAATACCTGAATCTTAAATTCTCAGTAAGTGAGCATATGATCTCTGTTCTGAGTTATTTTTAGTAGTAATCCTCTCTTCCAACAACAGCCAATTTGGGGGACAGACAGATGGTTCCTATTTTCTTTCATAAGACTTCATACAAATTATCATTCCAGCTTTATATTCCAATATTTCCCTAGACTAATGAGTGTTTTACTCTATACATAGTTCATTCAATATGTAGTTTCACCATCTAAAACACTCTTTCAGATGAATTCTTTTTCTTAGAACTCAGCTTAAGCTATACCTTCTTTCTCCTTCTGTACCACTTCACATGGAACTTTTCCTAGTATAGTTGTTACTATATGCAATTAATAAACTGTTCTGACATTTTTTCTTTCTTGCGAAAATATTTATCTTGAACTCTGAACTATAATAGCCTCTTTATATGAATAGGTAACAAAGATTCTTTCTGAATTTTAAAAATAACAATATATTTTTAAATGGTTTTCTCTAAATTATAATATTATTATATCTATCCCTATGAAGTGCATATTTTAACCTCTATTTAAATATGACCTACTTTGTATAGATGTTTCAAACATAACTTACTTGGAATACTGTTTCAATTCTTCTGAAGTATCATCTACAAGGTCACTTTGCTTTGCCTCATATGCCATCGACCGATAGATCTTACAAGCAACTAATGCTTTAGCCATTGATTCTTCCCCATGCTGCCATAAAAAACGGGCCATAACCTGCCTCTTCATAAGGCACGCCCAAATTAATAGTTCATTAAGTGGATAAGGAAAGCGCTTGGTTTCTGGGTCATCAATATCTACAATTTCATCTTTGGTTCTTTTCTTCTTTCCTTCTTCCATAGTTGTATCAATCTTCATAGGAAAATGCAAGTTATAAGCCACATTGTAAGTTAGTAATAAGCATTTTTATTAAATTATCTATAAGCTATTCTTCATATGAAAGCACAAATCAAAATTCATCCTATAAAATACCATTTCTAAAAAGTCTTCATGAATATTTCAAAGATTTAAAAAAGAAGTTGTAATCTTCTATTTCAGTAAGTATCAGATAAAACACATTCTTAATGAGAGAAGTTTGGATAAAGCTGTGTTTCATGTGGTTAACAGAGTAAAAATAGAATAAAAGGAGCTTAAACATTTACCAATGTTTAAAAATTTGGTTATTATAATTGCTAACTTTGAGAAAATTAATTAAATCACTGATTCACAAGGAATATTTTTGTATATGGGAAACTAAAGAATTGAGATATACTTAAAACTAAAATATAATTATTGCTAAAACAAGTTTTTGTTCCATAATCTAGAATAAAGATAATATTCGAAGAACTTTACCTTTGGACGGTAGGGCTGTGCTGTTTTAATGAAATGATTATGTCTCATTTTTTCCTTTTTATCTGCCCTATTGCCAAAAGACTCATGACTCTTTCTCAACTGAGGAGTGCTGCTGGATGTATTTCTGCCAGACCTCTGAAAAGGAAAGCTTGTTAGTTTTCACAGATTTAAGTATGTTGGCATGCCATGAAAATTCAAGTGAATTTATAAGTGCATGTGTATACACAAACATATCCAAAAATATTATTTGTTTAGGATTTCAGTATGTTTACTGAATATTTCTATATGCTTAGCTGTAATCTTGTATTTTTTGAAACAATGTTACTTTGAACATCCTAATAAAGTATATTTGCTTTTTAAATGTATGAGTTAATCTTAAACCCCACATAACTTTCCCCCAAGTATTACATACCCGGTTATTTCCACCAAGGCTGTTATATATTAATCGAAAACGCTTCCGGGTGTAGGTGCATCTATAGGTGCCTCCCATGAGATATTCAATAACAAGTCCTATATCAATTAGAGTGATTTTATATCCTGGAGGAAGATTTCCCTGGAAACAAAAAATTAGTTTTATATAGGATAAGTCTTTTTCAATTATTTCCAATCCATGTTTAGGAATGTACCTACTCTCTAAAATTATAAAAGTTTATTTGTTACAGGAAGTTGGGGTTGTCAGCAGCCTATCTTTCAAGGAGAAGGGAATGTGTTATCTTCTTTCTTTTTCTTATGAGAGGAGAGTTTTAAGTGTAGAAGTAACAAAAGTGCGGCTCAGGACTACAGCTTACAGAAGAAAGTCTGTCTGATTTCTCTACTGACCTAATACTTTACGCACAGGCAGTAAGTCTGAGAGCCAAGCATTCCATTTCCACTGTGGCACATAAACATAAATTACATTTTTCTTCAAAAATAATGCTACAAAATACACCATTTCCAGATAAGGCCATAAATATTTGTACATTTAAATCAATTATATTGGTTAGAGGTTACACAAGTTTTAATGTCCTTGTCTAGGACTTATAATTACCACTTATCATATTTTTTAGAGTACAGGCTTCATTTTCCCAGGGGAAATATCAATTTGCAAATAAAATTTTGGAACACAGGCCATTTGTGATTCTGGAAAGATGCGTTTTCCAGAATCATTTATATAATTTCATTACATAATCTTATAAAGGTCTGATAATGAGATGATTTATAAATATTAATTCTGGTATTGTTCCATTTCTTCCCATTCTTCTATAGTTTCATAAACTTAAATACTTTCTACATACCTAGCCACTAAATACCCAATTAAAAATATATCAAGATATATATATATTTTAATCTTAAATGCAATGTTTGTATCTTAAGCAACCTTAAAATATTTTTAATGATCAAAGATAACATGGATATACTTTTCAGTTTTGTTTTATTTTAATCTGACAAATACCATTTGATGTAAGCTCATGTGAATAAGAAATATTTAAATTAAGTGAAATAATGTGAATTATCTAACAAAATGAGAGCAGTTTATTAAACTCAAATAACACAAAAATCAACTTTTATTTTGGGTCAGAAAATATTCAATTATTGTTTTAACTTTATCATTTTTCACTGTGGAAGTAAAAAAAAAAAAAAAGAAGGCTTCAATTATTATGGCCTACATGTAAAAACAGTAAAGATAGAATAAATTTCATATTTCCTTCAAAAGTGAGTAACTATAGTTCTTTCTGCTAATCCATGTAAGTAAATCATAAACTAAACATGCCTGAAGAAACTCCTAACTGAAGCTTCACTACTTAAACTTTTGGGTTAGACCAAAAGGAATTTTCATCATTTAAGCAACAACAAAAAATTATTATGAAATGTATAGAATAGGTACATTCAGAAAGAAAGAAAGATGATCGGGATAGCTGCCTAGGCTTGGGGCAGAGGCAAGGAATAAGGGAGGAGGAATAAGGAATGAGTGTTCATGGGCACAAGGATAGTTTTGAGGGTACAGTAAATACTCTAAAATTTTATATATAACTCTGACTAAAAGCCAATGAGATATACACTTTAAATAAATCTTTTTTCTTTTCTTTTTTTTAAAGATTTATTTATTTATACATACAGAACTGGGATACAGGTCAGAGTTGCAGGGGCAGTGAGAGGATTCACCAGAGACAGAGTGGAGGGCAGAACAGGCAGATCAACGAAGTACACTGCTGAGGGGAGCAGCGGGCGGGAGAGGTCTGCCGCGCCATGTGGTCACCTCAGGTGCAGGCAGGGACTGAACTCATGCGGAAGTGGCTTTCAATTCTTAGTGCTGCGCTTTAACCCGCTGCACCACCAGGGAGGGCTGAGATATACACTTTAAATGGATGAATTTTGTGGTATATGATATATATTTCAATAAAACTATAAAGAAAGGCACATGCAAAAATTAGAATTTTTTTTTTTAAGTATAATAAAGTTCTGCCCCTGGAATGCTATGCTCATTTGTCATTAAATAAATTACAAAATAAAAAAATTAAAACAGAAAATGTTTCTAATTTTTTTGTTTTTGAAACTGTACACTAATTTAACAAGTTAAAAGTTCAAATTAAGAAATCTACAAAGTGGGCCCTCCCTGGTGGCGCAGTGGGTTACAGCGTAGCACTGAGAAGCTTAAACCACTTCAGCATGAGTTGGATTCCACCTGCCCCGGAGGTGACCACATGGGGTGGCAGACCTCTCCTGATCCGCCAGCTGCTTCCCTCAGCAGTGTACTTCTTGGATCTGCCTGTTCTGCTCCCCGCTCTGTCTCTGGTGAGGCCTCTCACCCTCAGCATCTCTGGCCTGTACCACAGACCCCAGTTCTGTATGAATAAATAAATCTTTAAAAAAGAAAGAAAGAAAGAAAGAAATCTACAAAGTATACTTCAGTTTAGCAACTTAAAATATATTTGAGTTAAAAACAAGTACCCTGTGATCAAAGAAAATAAAATCACCCTGGTTACCATTAACTTAAGTGGCTGTAAAATTTAAAACTACGACTTCACAAAGCATCATAAATAGAAGAGTATTGTCAGTGTATCAAATTTAATTACCACAGAATGGTCTTAACACATGACAATGCTATATATTCAGTCACTAACAATACTAGATATTAAGAAAGGGGAACAGTGGTAGGCAAGCACATTTCAACACATTTACTTCCACATTTGCTATGAGGATCCTCATTCAGCATCTCTCTGTGCCAATGATGTTTCCTTTATGGACTAGTAAGGACTGTGCAATTCATCACACTTAACTAGAATTTAGGAAACTTGGTTTCTATTTTGAAAACTTCCTTCCATTTTATCGATGATATATTGTGCTTTTTATTTCCATCTTATCATAAACATTCGCTATTTTTATGTTATTCTTTAAAAATGTAATTTTACTGCTATTTTTAAGATGTACTTAATTTTTGGAAACAGATGAAGTATAAGTGATTTTTTCAAAAACAAAAATGATCTCTTACCTGTTTAACATCTCGAACAAGATGAAAAAGCATTGGATTAGTTGGACCTTGTTTCTTTAGGGAGAAAAAAATAGAGAAAACTAATATTTTTCTTCTGAAATAGCTAACCTACTTACCTGTTATGGAACTTTAATGAACATAGTTGTACAGATTTTATTATTTTTGAGTTAAATTACTTTCACAAAATGGAAGTAAAAGTTATAAGCATATTAATCATCAACAAAACGTGCAATTTCCGATGCTGTGGCTTATCTTATAAAAATACATAAGTTTTTGTTTTCTAAAAATCATCCCAATATTACAAGCACAACAATTACATCTTAAATTCAAGTTTTTATTTCTTTCATTGATAAAGGAGATGTACATTCTTTTTTGTTAAAATGTCTGAATCTTTCTTCTGCCACTAGTAAAGGCTGATCAATACCTGAATTATTTTAACAAACTTTTAACATTTATGTGTCATCTTTGCCCTATCATCTTACTGTAATTTATATATACTAATAGAGCAACACAAGTTTCCTTTTTATAGTAATCTTATTGTGATGGTATCCTCTCATTTTGAAAAAATACCCAGGAGTTTATCTCCTCCTACAGAATGAGGTGAAAGGACCAAAAGTGTAATCTTCTAAACTTTTTAGAGAGGGCTTTGACCCATTTGATATTCTAATCAATTCTACACAACAAAAACTTTATCTTAATCCATTTGTTTATTCATCTTTAATAAGTTTATTTTTAATAACTTTTTACAATTATATATTTTAATGCAGCAGTTCTTAAAGGGTCGTTTTGTCCTCTGACAGTCCCTAATACCCTTTTAGTTGTTCCATGACATTAAAAGTATTTTCAAAATCAAGCCAAGATACTATATGCATATTTTTCATTCCTATGCTTAGTATTCAGTGGAGTTTTCCAGAAGTATTTTGACACCAAGAGATAAAATTCAAATTATGAACAGGAACTTGCATCCATTAAGTCAGATATTACAGTCCTGCAAGGCCCTGATATTATTCTATTCTTACTAATTTTTTTGTTTTCTTGAAAAATATGCTATTTATGTTAACATGTAATGGGTTGATTATAACTACTTAAACACAAACCTTAATCAAGAGTTTTAAAATTTCTGGATTTGACATTTTAAAATGGTAAATACCAACACACATAAGTAAAACTTGGAACAGGTCTTTGAAGTCCTGAATTACTATTATGTAAAAGGCCCTGGATACCACAAGTGTGAGAACTGTTTTAACTTAAATGCCAAAAAAATTTTTTGGCAATAACTGATGCTGAAAGTAACTATTAATAACTGAGTTATACAATTAAAAAATTACTTGCCTTGCTAATGGGATCAATTTTTATTTTTATTATTTTATGTTTGCTTTACATTTCAGAGATAAACCTCACTTCAGCACATGAATAATCCTTTTAATTTTTACTTCTGTTCGCTAGAAACAGTGAAATGCCAACAAAGTTAAATGTAATTGTATTAGATACTATTAAAGAAAAAAAATGGGGAAAATAAAGATATAATCCCTACTCAAATGAAGCTCACAGTCCACAGGGGAAGATATAATTGTATTTAACTGTGTGATTGGCCTTCATGAAGGCAGTAGGCATGACATTTGAGCTAAGTTCTAAACAACGAATAAAAATTCCATATGAGGGGAACAGTTGGGAGAAAAACACAAACTAGCCCAGTGTAAAGAACAAATGCTTTTTAAAAAGCTAATGATTTTGGGAGAGAGTAGTTAGCAATTGTAGTTGAGACCTAATATGGGGGGATGGGAATGGGAATAAAAAAGCCAAGTAAGAGAGTTAACTGGGACAAAATTTCAAAATCTCTAATGTTGAACAACTTTGAAAATCAAGGTAGGGGTTTGAATATTATTATGCACACAATGAAAAATCACCAAAAAAGTATTTAACATATGGTAAAATATGTGACTATATGTTAAAATACATATCAATAAACAGAAAGCTTATAGAAAAATACATCAGAAAGCTAAGGTCTGGTGATACTGTTTCTCAAGATATAAATCAATTAAATATCTATTGATAGCATGGAAACCAGTAACAACGCGAATATTTACCCTCTCCTAATGCTAGTGACATGAAATTTGAAATGAATTAAGAGTTTGTGAATTTTTCAGGAGCTCTTTACAGGAAAGTGAAAAAAAAAAAAACCAATATGCAAACAAAAAGGAGATGCTGTGAGGTCAAAGTTATGAAATGTGAAGAGCGAAAAACCAATGAGCAATGTGTGAACTCTCCACTAGACTAAGGAGTCAAAAGAAATTTGGTGTTAGCAAACAGCTACCAAGAAGAGGGGAAAAAGAAATATAACAGACATATTATTAGGAAACAGATCCTGTAATTTAAAAAACAGGTAGAGTAGAAAAGTAAGCCAAGTCTTTGTGACTTTGGCTTTCTAATAAAACCATTCCACCCAGTCAAAAAAACAGGTGGTGAATACTCTATTTCCTATATGGGTATGATGGTAGGGGAAGGCCCCAGAAAATGGGAAAGGTTTTCAGACATTCACAGAACCAATCTATATTAAAAGTGGCTGTAACTTTTCTGTATGATACAGCAAGACATTAAAGGTTTTACAGATAAAGTTGTATATGCTCAGGTAAAATAATCTTCCCAAAGACGATAAGACATAGTCAACACAGAATTTGAACAAACACTTACAGTGTTGTAAAGTTCTTCAAGTCTAGGAATTGTAAGGAATTTATGCATGCTTACTCCATTTTCAATAAGAAGTTTTACAAATGCAACTCTATCCATTACGAGAGCATCAAGCATAGCTTGTTCCAAGGATCCAACCTAAAAGAATATCAAAATCAGTGTTCCACAGCTCTTAATTATAAAAATAAAGAAGTTCTATAAAACATTTATATATCCAAGACACATGTGTAAAAGCTTGAAAAACAAATATTTAGGATTTATATCTACTTGTTCCTTTTACAAATTTTAGAACAAAATAAAAGATGCAAAATAACAAAAGACTTGGATTTAAGGTACACAGGGAACAAATGGAAAATCCTCCCTAGAGTAGCATTCCCCAAAGATATTCTCTGAACATTATGCAGGAGAGCAAGTGTATAAGTCTTAAAAGTGGGGAGAATCCATCATTAAGTAAATTGGGGGGGGGGAATTAGCTTAGAGCAATGGTTTTCAACAATTAGGAATGATTTTTTGGAGGGATCATTTCATTTACAGGGTGCTGTAACTAACATGTAATGGGTAAAGTCAAAGGAGCAGGAACCATGTTATGTAACAGACATTTTCAGTCAAAAACGAATTTCCCACATCTCAACTTTATCTGCCCTGTTAGATATTCATGAGTAAAATTTCAGCCATTCTGTTTTATCTATTAAAGCAAAGCACTATGTCATGCTTTGTTCTACAAAGAACTTTCAAAAAAATACTACTGCATGTATATAAGATTGTACTTCCTTTCCCTTGGAAGTTTAACAGAAATTATCCACCATTAGGGAAAAAAAGTCTCTTAACAGCAACCCAACTTATCCATTTGAGGTTAACAATATATGTAAACGTATATTGTAAGCTTTTAGAATCAAAACTTCAACTTCAAAAATCAAATATAGGGCCTCTCTGAGAGCCCAAGGGGTTAAGTTTCAGGACTATAAATCTATCCTTAGCCACTGCAGACCACAGAGCTGACCCATGTGGTGCAGCTGACCTCTCCTGCCTCACCTGCTGCTCCCCTCAGCAGTGTATTTAACAAGATCTACCTATTCTACTTCACATTCTGTCTCTGGTGAATACTCTTACCCCCAGCATCTCTGCCCTCAGTTATTGTATGAATAAATGAAACTTTAAAAATATATAAAAATAAAAACCCTACATCAGAGTTTTTATGTATAAGTAAATAAAATATTTTAAAAAATCAAATATTGCTAAATTACTGGAGACACATACTTGGAAATTTCAGGAAATATCAATAATGATAATTTATGAAGAGTAATTTGCTTATTCAATATTGACATATTAATGCATTTTATTAAAATACTGCACCTGCTTATTTAGTATTTTGGAACAATGTGATTAAAAACCTCATAGTAAAATATCAAGATCACTGGGTTTTTTAAATCTTACTGTCTTCAAAAGTTTACCATAAACTATCATAGGTTATCTTATTGTGTCTTTCTCCAGTTATCCTTTGACAGGATAAATCATGTGGCCCCAAGATATTTTTAAGTATATAGATTAAGACTCTCCCTGGTGACACAAAGAGTTAAAGCATGTACTATGAAGTTGTCAACAGACACTGCAGCAAGAGTTTGACCCTAGGCCAGGGAGGTGACCCACACGGTACAGACCTCTCCTGTCTTGCCTATTGTACCCCTCAGCAGTGTGTTTCAGTAGATCCCCACTCTGTTCTGCTCCCCAATCTGTCTCTGGTAAAGCTTCTCAACCCCCTCTTCATACCTCTGGCCTATATCCCAGTTTTTGGATGCATAAATAAACAAATCTTTAAAAGAAAATGTATACAGAGTAAAAGCGTGCCCTAAACATGATGGTATGTTAAGATGAAAAAAAGGTTTCCCAGACATTTTTCATCACTCAGATCTATGGCTATAAAAGGTATCTATATTAATGTTACACTTTAAACTAAGGCTCAACTAATTAATAAGAACATAAAACTTAATGTCCTATAGTTTATCATGGCACATTATTCCTATTTTAGTCAAGAATTTTTCCTCATTTCTCTAATCAAATATAAATAGTTGTTATTACATATTGTGACTTTAACAACTATTTATTACATCTGAGTCTTCTCTCTGCTTGCTTATCTCTGTTGGTCCTATACTTCACAGTGTTTTCCTGCATTCCTGGAATTTAGTTTACCAATAAACTTACTGTGCTAATCACCCATAAATGCAGCATTTACACTAATTCTATATATAACAAATACAAGCATTTGACTGTGTTTATGTTGCCATTCTTGAACATCTTCACATTTATACAGTAAACATGTAATATTTATTACAAATAATTTCCACTTCAGTCTATCTCAATTAAGGTATTATATTGCTTTCTTAATGTACATAATAGCTACAAAATAGCATTTTTGCATAATAAAATGGGCACTACACAATTTTTGCTTTAGAAAAAAGTGCTGTATGATTGGGCTTATAGTCCCTTGAAACTACTACTACAATGCCTGACAAAATTTACACATCTGAGAAAAAAAGATTTAGTTAAAAAAGTATCTTCTTTGTGAATAGCATTTTTTTTTAAAGATTTATTTATTTATTCGTACAGAACTGGGGTACAGGCCAGAGATGCGGAGGGTGAGAGGATTCACCAGAGACAGAGTGGGGAGCAGAACAGGCAGATCCACGAAGTACACTGCTGAGGGGAGCAGCGAGCAGGTCAGGAGAGGTCTGCCTCGCCATGTGGAGCTCCTCGGGGGCAGGCGGGGATCGCACTCATGTGCAAGTGGCTTAAGCTTCTTTGTGCTGTGCTTTTAACCCACTGCGCCACCAGGGAGGGCCCATGAGCAGCATTTCTTTATGTCCTCAATGCATACTATCAAGAGGGTACCAAGAGGGAAAAACGTACAATTGCCCTGCAAACTATATTTAATAGGAAGGAAGCACAAAATCAGAGGTTAACATTTATACAGACAAATTCATGAAGTAAACCATATATACACAGAAGATAAAGGCTTTATCGAAGTTTTTATATCTGAGAAGACTAAATTCAACCAAATTATTCAAGGAAATAAAATATGATTTTACTGTTTGGAGTTTGACATCACTAATTCAGCTTCTTCCTCTGTAACAGGAAAAGATATTAACAAATCTTTAAATTATTATAAAGGAAATAAATTCCCTGTGGTTTAAGAAACTCAAATACCAAAAATGGTACAAAATGAAACTCTGTAAAATCAAAGTCACCTCAAAAAAGAAAATAACCCCTCCCCAAACTTCTCTCCTCTGCCGACATATCCCAACTTAACAGTTTTTAGAAAGTGTCTGACACCAATGTATATAAAAATGCATGAATATGTGCATGTTCATAATAGAATTTCCACAATCAAGGCCATGCCATGCATACTTTCCTGCAATGTGCTGTTCACCTAATATAAATAGAAAAGACCTACTTCATCATCTATAAAAACTAGACATGGGGCTCTCCCTAGTGGTGTAACTGATTAAAGCACCACATTATGAAGCTCTCTGATGACACTGCACCATGAGTTCAATCCCTAGTCAAGGAGCTGACCCACATGGCATGGCAGACTTCTCCTGACCCACGTGCTGCTACCCTCAGTAGTGTACTTTGTCAATCTGCCTATTCTGCTACCTACTCTGTCTCTGGTGAATCCTCTCACCCACACCTCTGGCTTGTACCCCTGTTCTGTATGCATAAATAAATAAATCTTAAAAAAAATAAACCAAAAAACAACAATACCTTAAAGTGGATGAAAATATTAACTTGGCCAGCCTCCTAATCATTCTAATCATGAAACAAAAATTTCTCAGAATTATGTGCCAGGCTGTTAATATAGAGGTGAATAAAACGTAAACATATTCTTACTTTGATAAAATTTACTGTCCAGTAGAGAGAGAATATAAATGTAAAATATAAGGGTACAGAAGAAGATGGCAGAAGGAAGTAAAGAGAAAATGGTAGAGAAGAACACAGAAAATGTCATGGGGGGTTCTATTAAAATAGGGTGGCCAACTAAAATGTAACTTAGGAGACACTGTTAGAAGCTAGATAGAGGAGAATATACAAGCTCAGGTAGAGTTTAGAAGAATAATGTTCTAGAGATACAAATAAAAAAGCCAAGAGATAGGAGCCCTCATGATATGTTCTGAAGAACAGCCAAAATAAATAAATAAATAAAAAAGCCAACATGGATACATAAAAAGTGAGCAAATGGAGAAGTGGTAATATATAATGCAATACAAGACGCAGTAATAAGGCAGGTGATGGAAAACATTGAGAGTCATCATAAAAGGTCTGGATTGTGCTCTAGGTAAAATTGATGTGGATCTCTCTTTGTCTAGAAAAAAAAGAATAGGAGGAAGGAAATCAAACACAATGCTACTTAAACAATTCAGAAAGGTGACAGCAGATTGAATCAGAATGATAAAATTGGGTATTTTAAAAGATGATTTTAAAAGATTTACAAATAGAATGATTGAAATATATGAGAAAGGTAAAAAAAAAAGATTTCTCCCAGAAACTAGGAAGGAACTTGCCATTTGGTAAGGTGAAGAAGACTGGCCTAAACATATAAGAACTATAATGCATTTTCTTGTACACAAAGCACAAATTCTAAGGCTTCTTACAGTTTTTAAAATTATAGTCCTTTGACCCCCTATAATTAGCAGGTTTTATCAAAAGGCAAACAAAATTTATTAAAACTTAAATGGACAAGAATGTAAAAATAACTGGCTAAATTGTGCACTTTTAACAGACAGGTAATATGTCAAAGTCACAATTCTAGCATGTAGTCTATTACTTAGTTTAATTCAATTATATTGTGTTAAATAATTTACATACCAGCCACTGCTGTCCATACACAAATACATGATTTTTGGCAATGTCAACTCTATCCCATGCCAAGGTAAGGATAAGCTGGTCAAATGCAGATGCATTGGTGCCTAATCAAATAAAGAAAATAGTCAAGAAGCTCAATTAATTTCCAATGTGAATGGCTATGAGCTCTCCCCATTCTTTCTTAATTAACTTGTATATCTGGTATCAGTCACTAATAAGAGAGATTAGGTTACCCAAGGGTTGAGGACATTGTTTTCCAATTACATAAAAGACAAAGCCTCTTGAATATGAAAAATATCTTTACAGGTGATTTCCTATGCATACAGAAGTTCATACACATATTTTTCTTTATGCAAAAGTGAATAGTAGTATATAAAATATATAACCTGATTTATGTACCTTTTTAATATCATACCTTAATTTTCCATAACAGTACATGCATTTTATTCATATCAGCACCTTTTAGAGATGAACTAAAATTTATTCAACAAATAACCCAACTACTGTGTATTCAAGTTATTTTGAAGTTTTTTTGTTAGTACATTTTTGAACACATTTATTTAAATAAATTTTTAAAGGCTAGATTACAGGATAAGAGAATACAGTTTAAAGCTAACAGGGTCTCCCTGGTGGTCTCAGAGTTAAGTGTCAGCATTATCAAACTATTGCTAGCCCCTGCAGCCTAAGTTTGATCCTAGCCAGGAAGCTGATCCATACTGCACAGCAGACCTCTCTTGTCTCACCCAGAGCACCACTTAGCAGTGTGTTTCAGTAGATCTGCCTGTTCTACTCCCCACTCTGTCTCTGATGAATCCTCACTCCCTGTACCTCTGACTCAGACCCCAGTTCATATGTTCATAAATAAGTAAAATAAATCTTTAGAATAAAGCTACTAATAAACTGCCAAACTATATCTTGAAAAGGTTATATATCATACTATTCTAGTGGGAATGAAATGTTACTTTTTTAAAATTTGTCTTTGAAAGGTTACAACAGTGACCGTCCTTCCATGTTTCCCCAAAACATTTCTATTATTCTACTAATTTTTAAAAAAGATTTATTTATGCATACAGAACTGGGGTATAGGTCAGAGGTGCAAGGGCAGTGAGAGGATTCAGAGACAGAGCAGGGAGCAGAACAGGCCTACTGACTAAGTACCCTGCTGAGGGGAGCAGCAGGAGGTGAGGAGAGGCCTGGTATGCCTTGTGGGTCACCACCTGAGCAGGGACAGAACACATGCTGAAGTGGCTTTAGCTTCTTAGTGCTGTGCTTTAAAACCTGCTGTGCCACCAGGCACTAATGTTTTTACATAAATTCTCTGACATTTTTCCATGAGGTATTCATTTTTTATTACTAACTTACAATAACTTTGTTAAACCTCCACTACTGACACTTCTATTCCTTAGTTTCTCTATCTATAAAACAAGGAGAATAATTGGAAATATGCCTCTAATGCGTATTTTAAGGATATAAAGTGAGATCAAAAAAAGAAGAAAAACCAGTAAAGTGCAGTCACCAGGAGACAGAAAAAATATGACAGATATTTGGTGTTTATTTTTATATAGTAACATCATCTTTTTCTCCTTTATGGTCTCTGGGATTCCTGTTATTTATATTTTCTTTTTCTCAAGATGATGTAAAATGACAAAATAGTGCTCTCTTGCTCTGCCCTGTCACTTTGCTGAATATTTGTATTTTCATGTATATAGTCTAGACACGATTTTAGTTTCCGATTTTTAAAAAGTTGATAGTTTGTCCCTGATTTGCTTGTTCTTTGTTTCTATACTTCCAAGTATGAGTAAAATCATACCACACCTTACCACCTTTAAACTACTTTTTAAGCTAATTATAAATAAGATTATTAATGGAATAGCTAAGAGGTCTGCACATAAATCCCACTATAAACCTAAAATGTGTGGGAAAAAAATTAATTTATTTTCAAAGAACGCTAACATCCTATCTTTCACAAAGAACAATTATTCAAAAATTTATTACCAAATATTTAAGTAAATTTCAAAGCCCGATTTTATGTAAATAGGTTGTAAGTGACAGATACTGCAAGTAAAACGTCTAAAACCTTACCTTTTAGCAGTGCGGTAAGTATTGCTACATCTATTTCTTGCTGTTCATCTGATCCAATGTGGAAAACAGTGATCTATTTAAAGATTAAATCATAGTATTATACCTTTATACTTTGAAAGCTGAGGCACAAGACATAAAACAAAACTACATAGAGATTTTAGTCTTAGAGATTTTTTTATAAGAAGTAACTTCATTTCAATAACAATAAAAAATCATTATCTTTGTATAATTTGCCAAATAAAAATGCCAAATGTACTGAAAGTCATAGTCTCATAGTCATTTTTTAAATCTTAAATCCTTTACTATAGTAGAAACTTATGGGCTGAAGCTATGTAGGTTACTTACATGAATAAAATCCTTCTTTCTACAGAATGAACATATGTGCATTGAATTAGTGAATGTGTTTTTGAATAAATATTTGTTCTGTTAAAATCTTATCACTGGACAGGTCTTCAAAGTATTTGAAATACAAAACCATTTGAGAGGTTATATAATCTCATTTTTTATAGGTGAAAGACTATTAACCCCAAAACAAAACTTTAGACTAACTTCATTTCATAGTGTACAAGAGTTCAAAATGAATAAAGAAAAACAATGAGAGAAAACAGCAAATCAAACCATGTTTTCATCTACCTACTTACAGAGTTGTAAAAAAATGTTATCTCTAAAAACTTAACCCAATGCTTAGATGACTGAAACAGTACTAGTCTTTAATTTGAGCACATATTCAGAGTAGAATACAAATCTTCCTCAACTTAAGATGGAATTATACATCCTGTTAAATCCATTGTAAATCAAAAATTACTGTTAAGTCAAAAATGCATTAAAAATGCACTTAATAAAAAAAATGCACTTAATACACTTAACCTAGTCTAGTGAACAACATAGCTTAGTTTAACATACATTAAACATACTCAAAAGACTCTGAGCAGCCTACAGTTAGGCCAAATCATGCAAGACAGAGTCTACTTTATAATAAAATGTTAAATAGCATATGCAATTTACTGAATCAACAGAATGCCGAAATTTAAAATGAAAAGTATAGTTTCTACCGTATGCATATATCACTTCTATACCACTTCTAAAGTTGAAAAACTGTTAAAAGTGAAACCACTGTAAAGTGGGGACTATCTGGAGTATTTCTTCCCCACCAACTACATTCTGGAGAAGTCATTAGAAACTTTAGAGTTCTCTTCCTTGCTCCTGGACAGTCTACTAAAGCCAAGTTGTGAAATTTGTCCAAAAATACAGTGTAAATACATCTTTCAATACCATTAAAAAATTATGTTTATTACATGATGTCTGTCTCTCAGCTTAAAAAAGCAAAAATAACATCATTAAATGGTTAAAATTTTGCTAATTTAAATACAAATTAAAAACAAAACTATTCCACCAATTTACACTATGAAGAAAGAGGCTTATTTTGCTGAAATCTACTTACAAGCTCCTTTCTTTTCATGCATTCCATCAGTGTTTGAAATAAATGAACTGCTTCACTTTGGCCAAAGTTAAAAGTTTTTTTAATGGTTGAAATAATATCAGGCTCTGCTGCATCAGGAAGGTTCCTGGAAAAAGAGGAAATATTACTTAAATCAGATTTCAATACCCAATTATAATCTAAAATGAAGTACAGATAGATCCATGTAGACACTATATATCAATATTAAACACTGGTATTTTTCTCCTTTATGAAACAATCATTATAAATCATAAGAAGAAAAAACTGGATGGGAAATATTTTTCTCTTGGAATTATTCTGAATTTTTTTAAGGCACGTGTTTTTTAAAAATCTGTGTTCATGGCCCTCCCCGCAGCTGCTTCAGTGCAAACTCGATCCTTTGCCCCGGGGTTACCCACATGATGTAGCAAGCCTCTCCTGACCCTCCTGCTGCTTTGTACTTTGTCAATCTGCCTGTTCTGCTCCCCACTCTGTCTCTGGTGAATCCTCTCACTGCCCCTGCACCTCTGGCTTGTACCTCTGTTCTGTATATCATTTTTCTTGAAAAAAAAAAAAAGAACCAAACTCAGAATCTCTAAACAAGGACACAAAAATTATTTTTAAAAAATTAGCACTCACATGTTATAAGATATGTAATAATTCTAAGATATGATATCATAGTTTATATTTTACTAAGATGTCTTAAACATGAGAACATTAATATTTTTATTGATTTTTCTCAATACATATTTAAGTAAGAAAATATAAAAATGTAAATATTCACAGTAAATGTCTTCACAGTATCAATTTGTTCAGTTCCATCTCAACTGCCTTGAGGAAACGCTACTATTTTGTATAACTTTCCAGGATTTCTTTCTCTACATACAAATAATTATTCCATCTTCTTTTCATCATAAATGTGGCATAATATATATGGTACTCTGTATCTTCCTTTGTTCACAAGTATATTTTTTCATTATTACCAAACTGAGTACACAAATGCCAACCTCACTCAGCTCACTAAGATGCAAACTGTTCCACTGTGCTGATAGAAATTTTATTGACTCCCTTGATATATGTTCTGTTTTGTCCCAATTTTTTATGATTACAATTAACGTCATGGTAACTTTGTTATTTTACTTGTAGTAAGACATTTCAGGTATGTGCCTTTATGTTATACAGATCTGTAAAACTGTCATTTAGAACTAGTTAGAGTGAAGATTGATAATGATGATTAAAAATTGTTAAAAAGCTGAAATGAATCGAGTACCTAAAAACTACAAGCTCTTTACATGTTATTAAACATCTGTTTATACTTACCCTCCTTCTTCTGTTTGTTTATGAATATATGCCAACAGATCTGCAGCTCTGCCTGTTCCTTCACATACAACTACTGGAACAGGAGGACTTTCCTGTAGGTATTCTAAAACTGTGAGGATAACATTTGGTCCCCCTTCAAATATTAGTGCTACCACAGGGACACCTTGACCAATTCCTTAAATTTAAAAAAAAAAAAAAAAAGGGAGAGAGATTAGTTAAACTATTAAATAAAATTGAGTAATTTAACCATACTTTGACTCAATCAAAGCTAAATAAATAAAAGCCAGGATATAATTTCATTTTCATCACGCAACATGATATATACTGTATAAATTTGATTGTTAAGTATGTTCTAAATGACAAAATTAGAAAATCCAGTATGTCATTAGGTATATGTTAGATTGTATGGGTGTGTGTGTATATATATATATATCTGAAAAACAAAAACTTACTTACTTTGAGTAATTTACTACTTGACCTCTGGACAAGAAATGTGAAATGTGTAAGGCAGAGTGGGGAGCAGAACAGGCAGATCCACAAAGTACACTGCTGAGGGTAGCAGTGTGCAGGTCTGGAGAGGTCAGTCATACCATGTGGGTTACTTTGTTGGCAAGGGATTGAATTCTGGTGAAATGGTTGCAGGGAGCTTCATGGTGCAGCGCTTTAACCTGTTGCATCACCAGGGACGGCCCTCAGTTTGTTTTTTGTATTGTTATTAAGCTTCTAATATGTTTTGATTCATTTAAAAAATGTATTTCAGGCCCTCCCAGGTGACGCAACGGGTTAAAGCCCAGCACTGCAAGCGAGCCACAGTCACTTCAGTGCAAGTTAATAAAACAATAAAATAGGCCCTCCTGGGTGGCACAGCAGGTTAAAACATACCACTAAGAAGCTAAAGCCACTTCAGCATGAGTTCGATCCCCGGCCCCAGAGGTGACCTACATGGTGTGGCAGACCTCTCCTGACCCGTCCGCTGCTCCCCTCAGCAGTGTACTTTGTCAGTTGGCCTGTTCTGCTCCCCACTCTATCTTTGGTGAATCTCTCATGGCTCCTGCACCTCTGGCCTGTACCCCTGGTCTGTATGCAAATAAATAAATCTTTAAAAAAAAATAGTAATAATAATGATAATAATAATAAAAAATATATTTCTGATTCCAAATGCACTGGTACATTAATATAGAAATGACAAAAGCAAAATCATGTAAATGGAACTGATCAATAAAACTCCAAGACCTTTACAAGAATGGGAAAAAATTTAGTGAAGAATACCAATTTAAGTTTTTATAATAACCTGTAGTGCAATGAGAAAATCCAAGTTTTTAGATGCTATCACTCCATCATAATAAAAATGGAGTGTTTTCCAACTTTATTTCTTTTCCCAGTTTGTCATAGTTCTCACTATTGTGGTATTCCAAGATAACAGAATCTCTTTTTCAAATAAAAATCTAGATGTTGAACCTGAAAGTTTGACCATGATTGGATAGCCAAGACCAACAGCATCAAGAATGTCAACTTTTAAGACATACCTACTAAAGAGCAGTATCTATTAACTCATTCTATAAATTTTAAGCAAGCTGATTCTTACTTTAAAGTAGTAGGTTTTTTCATATACTTTTCAATTTTGAATTTCAAAGACATATATTTGCAATATTTCATAATTAAGAATATTTCTTAATCACTTGGGCAACAACAACAGAATTTCCAATGAAACTTTGTGTTTTTGGACTTGGTATCTGAGTACCCCCATTTGGCCTCTGACTACTTTTCCTGGTCCTTTTTTTTTTTTTTGTCTCAGGTCAATCATTCTCGATTGTCGAATGTTAATTTGCATCATAAGGAAATGAGCCCTCATGCTTACTGTTAGAATGTAGTGGCAATTAATACAACCCAGAATAATTTCAAAAATCACAAATTTTGAATGCCCTTACTAGCATGAATTCTTTGCTGATTAATAGTTTTTTCAAGATCTCTTCTCAGTCTGACTTCTGCCCCATACTTTCCAACAGTGCCATCATCCACCAAAATGAAATGGGAATGTAGATTGTTTAGAACATTCAATTTGCTCAGAGGGTTCAGTAGGGTTTGATAAGGAGCAACCACCTAAACAATAGCAGACATAAGAGTTAGTGGACAGGGCTAACTATAATATAATCAAAATAAAAATAAACTGAAATAAGCTGTAGACAGGTAAGAAAGAAAATTCTATTTATATATAGTAACAAGTAAAAACTGTCAAACAAGTATCAAATAATACAAATTATTAAATAGCTGAAGATTAATCAGTAATGGGTTAAACCAATTATATTCTGACCCTTATCAGGTAATATATTTAATCATTATATGCAAAAGAAAAAGCATTAGCTAGTAAACAAATAATATAAAGATAGTAAGGTCATTAGCAAATAAACTACAATATATAAAGGACACTGAGTAAAAGCAATCAAACGTCTTATTGCTCCTCCTAGCTGTACACAGAATTTCGAAAACTAATTTTAGAATTACCACTATACATGAAAATGATCCTTATAATTTAGTATTTCTTTTAATAGTCTCTCATTCTTAATGTCCTGCAGTTGTTAAAACATAATCAAAACCACCAGCATGGGATGGAAAAGTAGTGAAATATTATACAAAAAAGGCAAACCAAATATACTGCACTATAAAGAAACATCTTTTAATACCTATAAAAGCATTTTAGAAGGGATCAGAAGAAAATCTCAATAAAATACATTTAAACTTAATTTTAAAAGCATGGTATGATCGTGAATATTTAAAGTTGATATACATTATTATTGCTATAAAGTTGGTATATGGATATGTTCAAATATAAGAAATTTTAAAAATCACTCTTACATCTCTTCCAACTAGGTCATTTCTGTTTTCAATCACTCCCCATGGAGCTAGTCCAATAGTGCAAATTTTTCGTGATGATCTGGAGGCATGTTCTTTGAGGGCATCACCAACATGTTTTGCTACACCTATACATACAAATTTGATTCACTTTACATGAAATTTTTTTACAATCTTGTACTCAACTGTTACAACCATTGATATTTTTCTTCACTCATGTAAGATAGAAGGCAACAAGGCAAAGTCACAAGAAAAAGAAAAAAGGACTAAAAATGCAGTGAAGGGCCTTCCCATACTGTCAAGTCACTATAACTTCCCTAAACACATGCAAAAATTAACTTTTACTGTTGGGGACTTGCCCCAATCATAGGCTGTCAGAGGGCAGAATAGGCAGGCAGGGTCTTAAGGTGGGAGCAGTTTTGAGCAGAGATTCCAAGGGGGAAAAGGGAGCCAGCGAGAGGAAGACAGGGGAGTTTGGAGTTGGGTGCAAGTCTTCCTGCTCATCTTTTAGCAGGTCTTTATTTACACTGTTTAGCAAGTAGTTAAGTTACAATAATGCATCAGGTAAGTTAATAAGATATCAACATAAAAGTTCTAAAGGAAGAAGGGAACAATGTATAAGGATGTTTAACTCTGACTTCAAAGGATAAAGGGTCTGGGAAAGGATGAGCTGTTAGCAAAGGATTTAGGTGTCCTAGGGAAAGAATAAATTGTGTTAACAGAGTCATCAGTGATTGTCTAAAGAAAAGCTAATGGCTAACTTAAAGCTAGCAGAGAGTAGCTAGTGTTTGTTTTAGGAAAAGGTTAATTCAAACTAGTAGAGAGTAGTTAGTGATTGTTTAAGAAAAGGGCAAATTAAGAGGAAGTCATATAGCTATGCATTAAGCAAAACCTGTGTCAATAATGTTAGGAAATTGTCCATGAGTCCTTATGCTCTGGGAGTTTTATCTGAGATTTGTTTTTTGTTTTAAAAAAATCTGAGGAAGCTTCCCAAGAGTCTTGATGCTCTTGGGGGGGGGGGGGTGCAGTCTTAACTCTCCTGGAGCTTGCCTGTTGTCTCTGGACACACACACCAGAGGAATTTCCTGCACTGGGGTGGTTCGGACTTGCCTTCTCAGGTAGCCAATTTATGAAGCTAAGGCAATCCAGTTGCAAACTGTTGGTTGCTCAGAATATTTCTGATATTATGATTATAGAAAAAAGGGAGGTCGTAACACAATGGAAGTTCTGATTTTTCGGAGCTTTTCCCTTCCATCTGGAATTTGTCAGTGGACAGAAGTTGCATCTCTTGTGTCATTTTACTATGCTATTAGGCCTAGCCCTTTCTTAGATTCATCATATAAGTAAATGTAGTTTTTTTTAACTGTTATGCATAACTCTAAAAAACAAATATATGACAATAAACAAAACACATAAAACAATCACCAATGCTATTCAATTAAGAAAACTGGTATTAAAGTAGAAAATACAATTTAAAAGGCAAGAAAACTCATCATCACTTTTGTACTTGCAAAACGCTAGCCATTTCTTTGGTTTTAAATGTTCCGCCCGACATTATTCTCACCTTGCCCCCCATTTCCTTCCATCTATACTCAAGTATCACCTTTGAGCAGATCAAGACAGTAGCCCCTATACCGTGCCTTGCCATTTTCTTCTCTTTACTTCATGTATCTCCATAGCATTTATCATCTATCATATTGTACATTAATTATCTGTTTGTTGTCTGCAGCTCCCCATTAGACTATAAGCTCTATGAGGTAGGTAAATTATTTAATTTGTGGAATATATTTTTAGCACCCAAAAGAATGCCTGACACATAATGAGGTAAAAATAAAAAGTTGATAATGAATTAGATGTTTACAAGGTAATTTACATAATGTTTTACTTTTAATACTAAGTATTTAACCTGGATGTGTAACAAAGAAAACTTGGAATAAAAGATTCCAAGAGACAAGAGTAATACTTTATTCTAGAGCAGGGGTCAACAAAATATTTTAGGCATTGCAGGGCAATCTCTGTCACAGCTTACTTTTGCTATAACAGCTCAAAACCAGTCATTCACAATTTAAAAGCAAATGTACACGGGGGGCATGTTCAATAAATATTTATTTACCAATACAGAGAGTAGAGTTTGCTCCATAAGTTTGGTGCAAAGTTTGCCACCTTCTGCTCCTATTAGATTTTAAAAAATCCAAATGAAAACCAAAAGCTTTTTAATTACAGTTTATACCTAAGAACAGTAGAAGACTTAACAAAAAAGCTTTTTAATTACAGTTTATACCCAGGAACAGTAGAAGACTTAAAAAAAACTGACCATGTTTATACTCAATGCTGACTGATTTCAAACATCAAGTTAGTTGATAATTAGGAAAAATTTACAAACATACTAAATAAAACCGGCATAATCATCATTTCACCTGTATTTACTCCTCCAGTTAAGATCCAGGCTCCGGTTGTAACTGCAGCTTTAATAAGACCCTTTCCAAGCAATTGTTTGATTCGTGGGTGAAGTTCAAATTTCTGCATACCCCCATGTACAGAGATAACAAGCTTGGGTAATTCCATTTGCCATTCTTTAAGCAGAAGTTGCAGAATGACTTCAGGTTTAGTGTCATATGAAAGTCTTACGTACTAAAAAAGATTTTTAAAAGGAAAGCAAAATTTGTAGGTTTTATAATGCAACGTTATATGATTTTGAAATAATTATATTTGAATCAGCTTATTACAAAACAGACTTCATGGGCTACTTTAGTGTTTTTACACTCTTAGGAATAAGCAGTATCAAATGATTTTAAAGTTGGAAAAAATCATTCTTCAAGAGCTGTAATAGTGACACACTAATTTTTCAACTTTAAAACTAAATCATTAATGTCATTCTTTCTGTTTAAATTCAATTACTACTTCTACAACTTACAATTATCCACAATAGTCATTGTTTAGTTTGTGAGTATTCAAAGAGTGAGAAATACTAAGGGTAGCTACCACAATAGGAAAAGGGAAAAAGAACAGTGGTGAAAAAAATGGTTCATATAACACTTATTATTGAGAAACAAATGCTTAATTATCTGTGTGCATGCTTTGTCAATGTCAATGCCATTTTAAAACAGAATTCTGACTATACAGTAACATAAGAAAGATATTTTTAATATGGATGGCTTTTTCCATCATTGGAGTTAGTAGTGGCTTTAATATAGCAATTATTGAGAAATAGCAAAAAAAAAAAAAAAGTATCACTATTTCAAGGATTTTGGACAGATTCACCAGTTTCATGCTTGAAAAAACATACTATAGAAAACAAGCTAACAAGTTGGTAGAAAACTGTTCTTGATTGAAAATTTTTTACAATTAGCTTTCTATTAAGTGACATCTTAAAATTTACTTGCTATGAGCACTTTTAACTCATGTCCTTTTTCTAAAGTGCACACATAATTTAGTGCATAAGAAATATGAAATATACAGATGTTAGAAGAAACACATTTCTAATCATATTCAAGAAAGCTTCTTTGCAAAACAATGTACTGCTCTTTCTTCTATAGAAATCAAGTATCAATGAAAATCTCTGCAGTAATGCATATATACCAAAATATTATAAACCAAAATAACAGAATTCTACAAAACTGAGTTCCTTAGGAATGTTTTGTATGCATAGAAGAGGTATAGAGAACCTACATCCTCAATATAAAATAATGCAATTTGAGAACAAAAGTGAATGAAATAGTATAATATGAACATCAAAAAAAAAAACAATAGTAACTGTTCTTTACTAAATCGTTCTGCATTCATTTTAACTTATTGATATACGAGGACATAATAATGTTTGGAAAAGAGTTAAACTTAAAAAAAGATTGTTAGGAATAAATGATGGAATCCACGTCCAACCACTATAGAACTATATGGTTTTAGATTAAACTTGCCTCTAAGAATAGGAGAACACAGAGAACACAGTACTAGCACCTGTTTTAGAGAGCTACCAAGGTAGTGCTTGCTTACCAAGGGAGGAAAGCAAAACAATGTAAAAGGTAAAATGTTAGTAAATATATGTGAATTAATAATGTTTTGGGATTGGAAACATACTAAGTAATAAAAGTCACGCTAACAAAAGCATTCTTTCTTTGTCCAGATACAGTAAAAGTACAAATTCATAATAGTAACAAGTTAAAAATATACTTATAGTATTTATTATAAGATCAGTCTGAAAATTAAGTCTATAAACTAATAATAATAAAGTGAGACAGTAGCCTAAACTTTAAAAAAAAATTACATGCTGCTTTAAAAGAAACCTCTAGTTGTGGGCCAGTGGCATAATAGATAACACACCTGACTATGGATCAGAATATTCTAAAAGAACCCTCTATATTTAAACAGAAGGAAAAAAAAACTGAAAAGGAAAAAGAAAAGTTACTCATAATGATTTCAAGATAAAGGAAATTTTCTCAAGGAAAATGATGAGAAAAGACATTTCATAATGATAAAAGATAAAGTTCACCAAGAAGACATAACAATTTATTACTTGCATTATGAACTTTTATCAAGACAGAAAATATTGAGATTAATTTTCTGATAATAAATTGAGAGATCATAAATGTACTTTAACACAAATGAAATACAAGTATCAAATAAGTGACATACCTTAGCTCTGTAGGAATGAGAACCCCCTTGAAAATTTATGACTCCATAAGCATCTGTTGGACTCTGTTCTGTATGCTTTTCCACAGACCATTCTTCTAATGTCTGCTTAAAATGATCACCCAATTTCACATCTGAGTATTTCATGGCAAGACTTGCAGTAAAGCAAGCATGCTGCTTGACCAAGCGACCACAAAAACATCTAATGGGAAAATTTTTTTTTTAAATGTTATCAATGAAAAATTGAATTAATGAATCAATGAAGAATATAAAAATAGCTTGACCCAGCAATCCCACTCCTAGGTATCTATAAAAATATCTTAAATGACATCTGCACCCACATGTTTATTGCTGCTCTAGTTACAATAAGGAAGATGTGGAATCAACCCAAATTCCCAAAAATAGATAACTGGATTAAAAAGATGTGGTATATATACACAGTGTAATGTTACTGGGCAATCAAAAGTGATAAACTCATGCCTTT
Organism: Condylura cristata; assembly: GCF_000260355.1. NCBI lineage: Eukaryota > Metazoa > Chordata > Mammalia > Eulipotyphla > Talpidae > Condylura > Condylura cristata. The sequence continues at coordinate 18,460,640 of NW_004567124.1, read as the reverse complement.
TGCAGCAACATGGATGGCACTGGAAGGGATTATGCTTAGTGAAATAAACCAGAAAGAAAAATACCAGATGGTTTTACTCATAGCAGGAGCATAAGGAATGGGAGGGTTTGTGGGGGAGGAGAAACAAATGTAGTAGAGCAAAAGTCAAAACAACGAACAACTATAAATCAGAGACATTTTGAGGGTGGAAGGGAGAATGGGATCAGAACTGTGGTGGGAAGAGTGCACTGGAATCTGGTGATGGCACATGGGTGAAGTGGTGGTAGGAAGCCCATGGGGATTACAACTGAGATGAAAAAATGCACAAAATGATAAAAAAAAAAAAAGAAAGAAACTAACTATGAAAAGTGCTGACACACCAAAGGCTAATAATCAATTGACTGGCCACTGACAAAAATAAAAAAATATTTTTTATTTTTCAAATTAAAAAAAAAATAGCTTGGCTTTTTGATTTTAGGATATCAATAAATACTTTCACAATTGCATTGAACAGCATACATAAATTAGTACTTAATAATGTAATCATCTATAATATTAGGCATCTAATAAAATGTAGAACAGTCATATAATAGAATTGTATTCAATTAGAGAAAGAAATGAACTACTAACAGATACAAAAATATAGATCTCAAAATCATGATGCTGAAAGTAAGACATTGCATGCTACAGAGTATATACTTAAATGATTCTATACATATAATTTCATGTATACAGAATTCAAGAAAATGGAAACTAACTGTACAGGGACAACAGTGATTGCATGGGATCAGGGACAGAAAGAGTGTGTTCTACTTCAGAAGCACCAGGATGCAGGAAGGAAAAACTCAAAGGGGCCTGACAATCTGGCTGATTTGATTTGCATTAAGAGATTATACAGAAAACAAGGGAACTAAGAGGTTGTGGAGTAGTAAACAAAAAGAGGAAACTACAGTGTTCGAGATATCTGCAAAAGGGTAAACATCAGCATAAATAAAACTACACTACCCAAGGAAAAGGTGAAAACTACCAGGTAACAGTGGGCCAAGTCATTACTGAAATTCACAAAGGACTGAAAACAATTTGTGTTTATACCAGACAGAATGAATAGCTCTTGTAATATACATATGGCCTGTGATAGAGCCCTCAGAAGAGATATGCCTAATTAGAAGGACTAAGTTAGACAAAGGCCTTATGTAGCCAGACAACTGGAAGAGCAAGACTTGAAAGGATCAAACTGATCAAGAGTCACCTCACTGCATGAAAGACTGTCCTTAAAACTCCCTAATGGAATACAATAAAATCTAGAGCCAACATATAAAATTTACAATATCCAGCACCAATCAAAAATTACTAGGCTTGTAAAGAAGCAAAAAAATAGTAAGTGAAAAATAATCATTTTGATGAAGATCCAGGAATTGTACAGACTGAAGGATTAGCAAAAAAGGACACAATAAGGTGCAACTATTAAAAACTTGCTCAGGTAAGTAGAAGAAAATATGACCATGGTAAGGGAGGAAATGCAAGATACATTAAAAGGGAGGCCCAACTAAAACATCTAATCATTGTATCAGAAATCAAAATGCATGGAGTGGAGTTCATATTAAACACTGCAAAAAGAGAATCAGTAAACTTGAAAACATAGCAACAGAATCTAAAACAAAACACTGAGAAAAGATTGAGAGCATAAAAGAAATATAACATTAGTGACCTGCAAATAATATCAAGCAGTTCAACACACAAGTGTCAGAAAAGAGGGATGGGAATAAAAATGTGAAAATTTATGAGGCAAAACTTTGGAAGCTATTTGACTGACAGATCTGAGCAGTAAAAACTGTAAACAAGCTTGAAGAAAATCATACGAGGGCACTGCTGAAGGCCACTGATAAAACCTGAAAAGCAGTCAGAATAAAAATATGTCAACAGAGAGTTAGTGAAAAATCAAACAAGTCACTGCAACATCTTTGAAGTACTAACAGGAAAAAATCCCATCAATGTAGAATTCTTTTAAGGCTTGAACAAAACTTGGAACTATGAGCCAACGAAGAGGACTAGTGGATGTAAGGAGACAGGGAAGATTTAAGAATGGTACCTACATTTGTTATTTAGGCAAATGAACAGTAAATAGTAATATTCATTAAGATCTGATGGAGAAATACAAGAGATCATCTCTGGCTGGTAAGGACAGGAACAAAAGTGCATCATAAAAAGTTCATTTTAGATATACTGAGTTGTTTTACCATATTCAGTCCCATCATTTCTCTTCCTCTTGATGGGAAGTTCTGTTAGGGGCAAAGGATGTACTGAATGAACTCTACAGATACAGGTTTTGTGGACTCCACCCCCACTCCAGACACTGAAACTACAAATCCCAATCCTAGGGTGGCCTGCTAGGATGTTAGAGTTGATTTAAGCAGCCATGTTTGATAAAACTACAAACTCCAGCAACACCAAAAGGAGGACTGCTAGGGCTTGAGGGCAGAGTCAAGCAGCTATTTTTGGTTTTGGATATAAAACCGGACATGTTGGGCTGAAGGGTCTCTTGGCCTCATGGCTGGTGGCTGGTGATTTGGCTCTTGATCAGCTTTCAGGGTGTTACTGGGGTTCCAGGTCAGCGGAACTGGTAGGGCACATTAGTTAATTTGTATCTCTCCTTCCCTGGGTTGTTCCTTTCCCCATTTTTTACCCTTGTAAATAAACCCATTATTGACCTTTCATGTGTGTGTGTCTGCAGTGCAGCTGAATCTTAAGTACATGGGTGAGGCCCAATTTATGTTGGGTTGCCCTCTAACTGTTCCACTGGTGTCTTTCCTGTCAGGCTGAAGAGTTTCCTTTAGCATTTGGTAAAATGCAGATCAACTAAATCCTCTTGCATTACTCTCACAAATGCCTTCTAATCTATCTACTTCTCTTCATTATAGTCACTATCTTAAAATATCTCGTTTTTTGCCATAAGCACTCTAGAATTTTTATATTTCAAGCTACCTTTTCTTCCAATCAGATCTTTTCAAAATTTCAATTGTTTTGACCCATCCCCAAAATAAAAACAAAATCTGGGCACATCATTCACCTATACAATAGCCTTTTACAATCTGCATTGTGTAGTTTCCTTAAAGAATCATAATCTCTGTCACTGTCAAATCTTCCTATAGCATCTTCTCTATGCCTGATATTTCTTTCCTGCAATTTTATATGTATTTTACATTTTTCCTTTTTGTACAATGTATATTTTCTCCTCTCAGGTGTAGTCCCTGTTAAATTCCCACCACCAATTCACTTGTGCACCATCACAATGGTCAATTGTCCTTTGTGCTCTTCCCTCCTGCTTTTTAAAGAAGATTTATTTATTTATGCATACAGAGCTGGGATACAGGCCAGAGGTGCAGGGTCGGTGAGAGGATTCACCAGCGAAAGAGTGGGGAGTAGAACAGGCAGATTGATGAAGTACACTGCTGAGGGGAGCAGTGGGACGGACAGAAGAAGTCTGCCACACCATGTGGCTCACCTCCTTGGCTGGGCATCAAACTAGCACTGAGGCCTAAGGCTGCTGAGGCTAGTTTTGTAGTGCTGTGCTTCAACCCTTTGTGCCACTGGAGGGGGGTTCCTCTCCCCTGTTTTGATATCTCCTCCTGCCCTTCCCCTGCAGAATGTCTATGACTTATAGTTGCTTGTTAATTTTGTATTTTAATTTATAGTAAGTTTTTTTCCCTGATCCTTTATTTGATTCCCTTACATTCCTCCCTTTCCTTCAATTTCTACTGAACTAACTCACACCTGACTTTAGAACTTCTCAGTCAGCTTCACCTGTATTTCAAGCAGCCTTGTCTGATTCTTTACTTCCCCCAAGCTAAGTAAAGTATTCCTCCAACATAATAAGCTGTGAATTTTGCCCACTATATTCAAGCAGATGTTTCTAATAAATTCCTTTTTATTTTTCAAAATTTGTGCACTAGAGTTATGTTAATAAATTTACCTGACAAGCTGCTGACAAATCTGACATCCCGGAAGGCATCTATAAAAACAAAACGTAAACTTATTACTTAAAGTGAAAATATATTTTTTATTTACTTATGATTACAAGAACTGGGGTACAGGCCAGAGATGGGGATGGGGTGAGAGGATTCAACAGAGACAGAGTGGGGAGCAGAACAGGCAGACTGACTGAAATACATTGTTGAGGGGAACAGAGGGCAAGACAGGAGAGGTCTGCTGTGTGTGGGTCACCTCCCTGGCTGGGGATTGAACTCATGCTGCAGTGGCTGCAGATAGCTTCATAGTGCTATGCTCTAACCTCTTGCAAACCAGGGAGGCCCCGAAAATATTTTTAAGTTCAAACTAAACTATATAAAATCCATGAATATAAAAGACCATTTTATCTTTAATTTTTAATGGATATCATAAATCATTTATATCTTAAAGTAACTTTTAAAATCAGTTTCCATGTTTTAATATTAATGTTATCATTGTCAGATTCTCCTCTAAACCTGAGTGCATTCAGTCCTGGGTGTGTACTTCCACCTACAATAAAGCTTCATTTCAAATGCTACAAGAACAAAAATTTGATACTGTCACCAAGACAATACACACAATGATATAAATGTGTATTGTATTTAAAGAAGTGTGGAGAATGTACACACACATTGCTTGGGCATATAAAAACTATAACAATTTCTAAAAGGTATTCCAAGGAACAGGTAAGAATGGTTTCCTTTAGGAAGGAGAATAATAGTGGAAAGAAAACCATCACTTTCAGTACTTGTAAATCATGTATTATCTATTTAAAAAATTAAATAAAAACTTAACTAGTAGAGAAAAAAAAAAGCTGTTAACTTTGTTAATTATGTCTAATGAATGGCCACAGTCAAGGATATCTAATAATAGCTACAGATTAATGGTTAATGAGTACTTCCATTATTTCTATTGCAAAATGAAATTAACAAAATTTAATAAATAAAACTCCTTAATGATAGTATAATGCATTTTTTAAAAATAAAACAAAACCACACTTTTCTGTCAATGAGGAAGTGTTAATTTTGGAATGGGCTCATTGAACTAAGGGAATCTAAATTCTAAGTCCATCTTTATGAATTATTAACTATGTGGGAGCTGGGAAATGTCATTTATGTGCTCTGGTTGAGAAATGTGATATGGTGCAGTAACAAAATATATCTTTAATAATTAATAAAAAATTTAAAAATCAAAAAACAATTACATTTAGAGAATATTTTTTTAATTGGAAGTTTTAAAAACAAAAACTGTTTCCCCAAAAGTAAAAAAGTAAATGCAAAATTAAGGCATATTATTTTGTACTTATTTTTCTTTAGGATGATGGAAAATGTTATTCTCATCAATATTCAGTAAAGGTGACATTCTCATCACAACTAGTAACAGTGGGAAAATTCTTTTAGAAAGCATTTGGCAATATGTTAAAGGGGAAAACCTTAAATACAAAAATGCTTCATCTAGGGAAGATCTTCCTTATACCTTTTATAATGCTAAAAATTGATAACAAAAATCCAGTACTAGAATAGGAATTATCATGATTTATGCAGTATTAACTACCATTAATATAAGAAGAAATAAGTACTGCATTTTGTTAAAAGCAAGTACAATATTTTTACATATAGACTGACCATAGCAACAGTTTTAAAGAAAAGGTATACATCAAAGAAAAATTAAATATAAATGCACCAAAATGTGAATGACTGTTTTAGATCTACTGAAAACCTTAGCATTAAATCATCTTTCTCAAGTATTTAAGTTTCATCACATATATTATTCTTATAATGGAAACTTACTTAAGTGAAACATATATTCAAAAAAGGGATGCTATTACTGTTAAAATAGAGAAATGTTAAAATTAAATACAAGTCATGTAATATAATAAACAACTACAATTCTAATACCAGAAAAATTTAGAATTTCTAATACCAGAAATATTTACTAAATACCCATTATAAACACAGTGATTTAAAATATATAATTTTAAATACATCAGTTAATTTTAAATTTATCTATATTTTTATACCAGTCATGTATCAAATGGTATATTTTGATACCAGTCATGTATCAAATAACTGTATCTTCAATTTGTCCTTTTAAGCCTTTTCTATTTCTAAGCCACGGAAAAGGGAAAACTTTTAGGAAAATGTTTTTTTGTTTGTTTTTGTTTTTTAACATCAGGTTCTCACTTTTTCTTGAGTTTTAGCTACTCTTCTTTATTTTAATTTTTTTTTATCTATTATTAAGTTCTCTTTACAGACCAAGAAGACAATCAGAAATACTTCTAGTTTTCCAGTAGGTGTGTCTGTCTGTCTAAGCAATCAAGCAATCTATTATCTATCTATCTGTCTGTCTGTCTGTCTGTCTGTCTGTCTGTCTGTCTGTCTATGTACGTACCTACCTACCTATCCATCCATCCATCCATCCATCCATCCATCCATCCATCCATCCATCCATCCATCCATCCATCCATCCATCCATCC
>NW_004567124.1:18434258-18453934 GCF_000260355.1 Condylura cristata | reverse complement strand
CCTTAAGTGCATTACCTTTGTAACACACTTTAATTTGGGAGAGTTTAGAGGTAAGGGAACACTCAAAGAGTTTTCATGTTGTAAATATCGCTAAGAACGCCAGAATTTTCTCAATCCTAAAAGAATAATTTTATTAAACACAAAGTTATAGTAGCTGTAAAAACTTTATTTAATAACTTTAAAGAAAAAGCAATAAAATTTACATCTAAATTTCTAGGAGAATACAGAAGAAACAAACGTATGCTTACCTGTGAGGGTCTTTGGAACTTGGTATAATATATACACATTCCCTCTTGGTCAAAGTGCTTTCTATCCAGGATTTCTGGGACTAAAACAAAAAGTTTTAAAAGATGGTTTATAAATCAACTCACTAATATGAGCAAGAAATAGATTAATGATAAATATGCAAAAATGGCCCTCCCTGATGGCACAGCAGGTTAAAGCACAGCACTAGGAAACTAAAGCCACTTCAGCATGAGCTTGATCCCAGCACTGCAGGTGATCCACATGGTGCTGCAGACCTCTCCTGCAGACCTCTCCTGATCCGCCAGCTGCTCCCCTCAGCAGTGTACTTCGTCAGTCGGCTGGTTCTGCTCCCCCCTCTATCTCTGGTAAATCCTCTCACTGCCCCTGCACCTCTGGCCTGTACCCCAGTTCAGCATGCATAAATAAATCTTTTTAAAAATATGTTAAGTTCACTAAATATTTACTACATATATTTACTGAAGAAAGCAACACCAACATTTTTTAAAAAGATTTATTTATGCATACAGAGCTGGGTACAGGCCAGAGGTGAAGGGGCGGTGAGCGGATTCACCAGAGACAGAGTGGGGAGCAGAACAGGCAGATTGATGAAGTACACTGCTGAGAGGAGCAGCGGGCGGGTCAGGAGAGGTTTACAGTGCCATGTGGGTCACCTCCCAGGGTGGGGATCGAACTCATGATAAAATGGCTTTAGCTTCTTAGTACTTTAACCCGCTGTGCCACCAGGGAGGGTCCACAACCCTAACATTTTTAAATTATTCCATAAGATCTGTACAAAGCAGATTATGAAATCCACAGTGTTGCATATAGGATAGCTTCACATAACCAGAAGGGGAAAATCAATTTTGAAATTCCTACTATGAACCAAAAACCTAAAGAGGGACTGTTAAAAAGTAGACCACATAAAAATCAATTAAATGTTACTGTCAGATATGATTAAAAAACCAAAATCGGAAAAACCTAGCTACATGGTTCATTTTCTAAGATAAATACTAAGGTTTAAGGTATTATTAACCATATAGGGACTGAAAAGATATCAAGAGAATTCTAATCAAAAGAAAGATAATAGAAAAAAATTGATGCTAAACATCACTAAGGATAGTACAGCTTATTATATGACTATGATATCTGATTCATCAGATTACACCAACAATCTTAAATATGCCCTATGATTTCACTTTAAAACCCTGACCACAAACCTCAAATTCCCTTAAATGATGCTCAGCAAACTATATTTCCTTGGTTCATTTTCTTACTGTCCTGTATGATTTCATATAATTTCTCCTCAAGCCTAAGTATTTGTTTTCCATTCTCATTCACCTGATTGTTACACATTCTCATTTCATTGAGAAAACTGAAACAAACAAAACTGAACAAATTTCTATTATACCTATCCACCAGTGAGTACTTACACCCATATAGTTTGCCTTTCTTCTATGACAATCTATGCTATTTCAACCTAACCACTCTTTTTGCACTCTAGAGATCTTATAGCTCTCACTAAAAAATGCTCTTTATTTTCCCCCTTTTTTGGACAATTTATTTATGCATATAGAACTAAGGTACAGACCAGAGTTACAGGAGCGGTTAAAAGATTCACCAGACGGTCCTCCCTGGTGGCGCAGCGGGTTAAAGCACTGCACTGAGAAGCTAAAAAGCCACTTCCATGAGTTCGATTCCTGCCTGCCCTGGGAGGAGACCACGTGGTGTGGCAGACCTCTCCTGACCTGCCCACTGCTCCCCTCAGCAGTGTACTTCGTTGATCTACCTGTTCTGCTCCCAACTCTGTCTCTGGTGAAGCCTCTCACCACCCCTGAGCCTCTGGCCTGTACCCCAGTTCTGTATGTACAAATAAATAAATCTTAAAAAAAAAAAAAAAAGATTCACCAGAGACAGAGGTGGGGAGTAGAGGGCGGGTCATGTGAACCACCTCTGGGGTCTGGGGTGAACTCACACTGAAGAGGCTGCAGCTAGCTTGGAGTGCTTTGCTTTAGTCCGCTGTGTCACCAGGAAGGGCCCTATTTTTCCCTTCTTTTAAAACTCATTCCCATTTGCATGAAACGTGCTATTATTCTCCTCATACTGAAAAATAAAACACAGCAAGCTGCCTTTGCCGGACTCTACTTCCCATTCAAGCTAGCATTATGGAATGCCTCATCTACATTGGAGAAAAATTTCTCCTCTTTCCTTCTCCTCCCATGTGTTCTAAAACCCACTCCAACAGATATTCAAATAAATCACAATCCTGAAATAAGATCACCAAAAACTTTTTCCAAATCCTAAAAGTCAATTTTCAAGAACTCTTTTTCTTTAAGATTTATTTTGATTTATTTTTATATACAAGAACTGGGGTGTAGGCCATAGGTGCAGGAAATGAGAGGATTCACCAGAGACAAAGTGGGGGAGCAGGTGGATCTACAGAAATACACTACTGAAAAGAGCAGCAGACAAGCCAGAGGAGGTCTGTTGTGCCATGTGTGTCACCTCCCCGGCCAAGGATTGAACTCATGCTGAATTGGCTGGCTATAGTTCTGAGATTTTTTGTTCAATTTTCAGAACTCATTTTCATTCATATATTAGCAGCATTTCACAAAGCTGATCATTCTCATCTTAGAACATTTTCATCCACTAGTTTGGTTTTCTTTCCTTCCCTGACACACCTTTTATCTCCTTGCTTATTCCTCCTTCTACCCCAATCTTTTAAAGGTTTATACTCCCAATGGTGCAGACTTCAGGCTTCTTTTTTCCAATTACATTCACTCTTTCAATGCTCAGACCAAGTTTACCAACAATATACTCATGACTCAAATTTACATTTACATTTCAGAGCTTTTCCTGAACTCTCTGCTCACATATCCAATGGCCTACTCAAATAACTTTATTTTATAAAGCTGTATAGCTATAGATGTATAGCTAAAATCTCAAACTTAACATGGTCACAATTAAACTTATTGCTCACTTAAATACTCATTCCTTGTGCAGTTTTTCCCATCTCAGTAAATGTCAACTATTCCAGCACTTTTTTAAACATAAGATCTTAGTAACATTATAGATTTCATTTTCTTATATACTTCATCTATCATCCCATCAGCAAAACCTGTCATCTTACCTTCAAAACACATCCAGAATCTAGCTACTACTCCTCCTACCTCAATGCACTATTCTAATCCAAGCTATTAATCACTTCTTGTCTTCTGACTGCAGAAATCTCTCAAGCCACTTTTATCACTTTATAGTACATTCCTAAGGGAGCTAAAGAAATCCTCCAAAATCTAAAAGTCATAGTCCTTAATAATAACTTTTTAAAGTCGTAGTACTCTATTTCTCCACATCTTATCTCATTACTTTTATTCTATTACCTCCTTCAAGTCTTTGAACAAATTATCACCTACAATGAGGCTAACTATTAAAAATGCAGTTATATATCCCATTCTACTTCTTTATGCAACTGTATTTTCCCTTATTATTTACAACCTTGTAATAGTCTATAAAACTTAAGCTTAATTACTCTCTTCCCCCTAGAATAAAAATAAGATGGCCAAAACATCTGTCTTTTGTTTTTCCACATTCATATATCCCCTGCTCCGAGAACAGTGCCTGAATACATGGTATATATTCAATTACTCTATTGAGTGACTATTAAGGATATTAGAATATTGTTTATCACATGCTATTGAATGTATTCAGGGTGGTATGAATGCAGACAGAATAGTGATTATCAATCAGAGTAAACACCTGAGAGTTTAGCAGAAAGAGGAGAGTGAACTATATGTGAGGCACATCTAGCTGAGAAAGCATACACATACCCAAATTTTGGCTACTTAGCATATACACCAGGACAGAGTTAGAAAGCTTGATAGGAGTAACACTGACATCATCTACTTCATTTATTTTCAAACTTTAAAAAAGGAGAAACATAATTTCTATGGAAGCCTCACAAAGAGGTACAATACATAGGGAGAAAAACAGAGTTGGAGCCTCACTGGGGGCAAAGGGGTTAAATGCAGCACTATGAAACTCTACTACAACCACAGCAGCACTAGTTCAATCCCCAGCCAGGGTAGTGACCTATATGGCACAGTAGACCTCTCCCCTTGCCCACTGCTCCCTTCAGGAATGTATTTCAGTCAATCTGCCTGTTCTGCTCTCCACTCTGTCTTTGGTGAATCCTCTCACCACCCATCCCCCAACCCCCCATCTGTGGTGTGTAGCTCAGTTCTTGTATGCATAAATAAATACTATTTTTTAAAAAGCAGGGTTGCTGCACATAGTACTTAACACATCACAGGTATCAAGTAGTTGCTGAATTGAAGGGACCAGAATACTGTGATTTATAGTAAATATATATTTGGTCATACTACCAATTCCTGAACCAGTTTTAAACTTAGAATTTCTTATATATGAAGAATAATCAAAGGTCTCTTTCATTATGTTGATGAGTAGTTTTTGGAAAACTATAGGCAACCTATGAAAGGGACCAACCAGGTAATTAAAGATAGAATAGGAACTTTCAATCCCGCCACCCTAAATCTCATGGGAGGGGAGAAAGGCTGGAGATTATATCAATCGCTGACTGCCAATGAGCTGGTCAAAATGGAGATCTCTATAAAAATCCAAAAGGATGGTGTTCAGAAAAATTCCAAGTTGGGGAACTAACCTCCTGCACATGCTACTATGTGGGACCCCAAAGTCTAAGAAGATAGCAATGCATTTATTATGGACCTGTCCTTATGCATCTCTTCCTCTGGTCTTCATTTCTTTTAATTTCCTTTGTGATAAAACAGTAATCAAGCAAGTAAGAAAAATGGTTTCCCCAATTATATGTGAGCCACTCTAGCAAATTAACTGAGCCCCCAAGAAGAGGTAGTTAGAATCTCCAATCCATGGCCAATCAGTATGAAGCATAGGTGACAGCAGGACTTTTGATTGTCTTGTAGGACAGAGCCCTTGCAATCTCTGCCTTCAGGTTGACTGTCTCAGAACTGAATTGTATGACACCCAATGAATGTCAGAGAATTGCTTGGTGGTGTAGCCCTCCCTTCACCCCCCCGCCCCCACTCTAAGTGGGTGTAAAAGCTTTGAGTCTCATTTATTTCCATTTGTTCTGTGAAAAAAGACCTGAGGTCTAAGATAATTAACTGGCCCCAGAATGACATTTATAGAATCACATCCTGAGAGCCAAAAGATCTGGTCATATCAGCTAAACTGTTGTATACTTTCCCCATCCTGATCCTTCCTCCCATTCCATAACTTAATACTGAACCTAGGTGGGGCAACTGTAATTAAAGATACATTTACCCACATGACTTCTGCTTATGAGCTGGAAAAAAAACAAAACAAAACACTCATTTGTAGTGTTGTTCTAACATGATGATATAAGATTGAATTTTTACCAAAATCAACTTAAACTACTGTTTTAAATTCATAAAATTCTCGTTATGTTCCTTTTACTTTAAAAGATACAGAATTCAAGATTGCCACTTAAAAGGCTGCTTCTCTCAAAACAGGGTTAAAAGGCAGATAAGTGATTTATTGCTATATTCGTATCAGTTGCCCACTTACTAATGAATGAAATTTATACACAGATAATTCTATGTGAGGCAAAAGCTTTGTTGGAATTATTCCCTGTGAATTTTTTTAAAAAACTGAGAGTAATCCATATTATATTAAAAAAATTCACCAAAGTCAGGTACTAGAATTAGACATTTAGCATACTTAAAAAACCTACTGAAATAATAGAAATATAAATGTATTGAGAAGCACTCCAACTGCTCTAGTATTAACTAATCTTTTTACTTAAGTAATTTCAGTTCATGAGCAGGTACCTTAAGTCTACAATATGAGTGAAGGATGGCAAATGGGAACACAGCATGAACAAATTTATTAATTAAGACTGGTGAAACTCTTCAAGGAGGTCTGTTAAATGAAACTACTTGACAATAGCAAAGAAGGAAGAAATCTTAAAGAGGACTTGAGACAAATACTATGAAATACAACTTTCTACAATTTATATATTCCTTTTGTCCTCCTTGTGTTCTGATATGACAATTAAGCAGAAAAACCAGCAAGTATAAACTACACTATTAGCTAATTTTACCTGATAAGATTTACAGAATATTCCACTTCAAACCAGTGTGTGTGTGTATGTGTGTATACATATATACACATATACACACATATATATTGATATAGAACTCATGCCCAGATTATATATTTAAAAAAAAAACCTCTGAAAATGCAACATTAAAAAATTAGCAAACAGGCAAAAGACAAAGAAAGATAATTCAAAAGAGTATAAGTTTATTTACCAAATAAGCATATAAAAAGATGCTCATTTTCATTTAAAACCACAAAGACTCAAACCTTCACAACCACCAGAAGGACTATAATCAAAATGACAATACCAAAAATTGGCAAGAAAATAAGAACTGGATACTTTTCCAGTAGGAATCTAAACACTTGGCAAAGAAAAGTATGGTTGTTTACTAAAAAGTTAAACTTGGATATGACCCAGCAATTCCACTTTAAGTATCTTCTCAAGAAAAAGGAAAACATGTTCACACTAAGATTTGTATTTTGAATGCTCACAGAAGCATTATTCACATAACATAACCAACAAGATGAAATAGCCATACAATGATATACTACTTAGCAATAAAGAGAAACTAAAAAACATTATGCTACATAGAAAAAAGTACATAAGATTATATGAATTCATTTATATGAAATTTCTAGAAAAGACTAGAAACCATAGGAACAGCAAGTTTACTTAACTGTCCAGGGCTAAGAATGAGAGTAGGGATAAGCTGAACACATACAAAGGAACTTTCTGCAGTGACAAAAGTATCCTAAAATTGGGTTGTGGTAGTTATGAAATTGAATAAATTTACTAAAAAAATATCGATTTTTTAATGAACAACCATATACCAGAGACATTTTGCGGGGGTGGAGTGGGGAATGGGATCAAAAAGGGGGGGGGGAGTGCACGAGATTATGGTGATGGCACACAGGTGACTCGGTGATGGGAAACCCATGGGGATTACAATTGAGATGGAAAAAAAATGTACAAAATGATGTAAAAATAAACTATTATAAAATAAAAAAAATATGGAGTTTTGCATACAAAGGGCAAATTCTATTATCTGCATTATACCATAATAAAGATGTTTATGGGGAGAGAGTTATGAAGAGACACATAAACTGAATGAGTATACATAATGTATGTTATTCAGAGCTGCAAAAGGAGAAAAGGCAAGGGACAGGCAGATGCAATATTTAGATTTGATGAGAATTTCCCAGAACTGATGAAAAACATCAATCTGTAGATTCTGAAAACCAAATTCTTAGTGGGATTTTAAAAAAGAAACCTTTTTTAAAACCTTTTTTATTATATTATATATATGTATTAGTGAAATTTCACAAGATAAAAGAAAAAAAAAACAAGCAAAACCCAGCTAATTCAAAATACTAAGAGATACACTAACTACTTCTATGACAATTATAACCTTACACTTAAAAATCTTTAAGGTGGCCCTCCCTGGTGGCACAGCCAGTTAAAGTGCAGCACTGAGAAGCTAAAGCCACTTCAGCATGAGTTTGATCCCCGCTCCGGAGGTGACCCCATGGCGTGGCAGACCTCTCCTCACCCACCCACTGCTCCCCTCAGCAGTGTACTTTGTCAATTGGCCTGGTCTGCTCCCCGCTGTCTCTGGTGAATCCACTTACCACCCCTGCACCTCTGGCCTGTACCCCAGCTCTGTATGCATAAACAAATAAATATTAAAAAAACAAAAACAACCCTTAAGGCATGTTTTCAAATGTAACCTTCCTAAAGATAGGGGTTGTTTATAAATTGTTTATATAAAAATGAAAATTAAAAGAGTACAATGTTCACTGTTGGGATGAGGTGGGGGGGAGGTGTCTTAGAACCAAATAGAAATAAAGACTCCTCTAATACTATACAATGTCAATAAAGCAGCATTACTAACTGATCCTCTTCAGAAGGAGTGTTGGGTTCAACCACAAAGCAACCTGAAGTACAAAGTCACAAGATGTTGAATAGGTATAGGACCTGCCCTTGCCGCTTGCCTTCAAAAGCCAGTATCTCAGTAACTTCTTCACAGGTATAAGCTTCAAAAGTCCCCACAATGGGTATGCCCAATTGCAGGAATCACAGAACCAGGAAAAATCTAAATTATGACTTCTCTACTACAACTTAAGAATTTCCCCATCCAGGCCCTCCCTGATGGTGCAACAGGTTTAGGATGCAGCACTGCAAGCTAGTAGCAGCCACTTCAGTGGGAGTTGGATCCCTGGCCGGGTAGTTGATCCACATGGCACAGCAGACCTCTAGGGTCTTGTCCTCTGCTTCCCTCAGCAATGTATTTCGTCAATCTGCCTGTTCTGTTCCCTACCCTTGTCTCTGGTGAATCCTCTTCACTGTGCCTGTACCCCAGTTCTGTATGCATAAATAAATAAATCAAAAAGTTTCCCAACACAAAATACAATTTATCAATATAGTCAGATTCCCTCCAGACAAAACTCAAGTAGATGAAAATTATGAATAAGTGGGCTTAAACTCTAACCTCCCTTTGTTCTCTTTCCCTGGCTCCCTTTTAGTGATTAACCATTAACTGACTCCAACTGCATTCCTGACAACTTGAAAAAGTGATTGTGGTTCATCACTAATAAAATTCTCTATGCTCATTCCAAGTTGAGGGTGGCATCAGAAATAAACATCTGCTGGACTGCTGAGGAAATACCCTGTTGGGAAAGTCAAACATGTTGACTTTTGTCACCAAGACTGCTCAGCACCTCCTTGGCCCTGGAAATTTAAAGTTCCAATTTCCCTCACATTCCTTTCCCCCTTTAGTAATCACAGCACTCACTATTCAGGGAGCTAGTTTCACTGGGATGCTTAATTATTCACCTGTTTTGCTTATTTCAAGGGCTACTGCCTGTTTGTGTATCACCTAAATGAAATATATTCTACCCTACACAGAGTATTTTTGTTTATGACCTTCATTTATTTCATTAGGGAGTGGTGTCACATATTTGACAGTTACATACTCCAGTTGATAGGTGAAAATTCTTCTCAATTACAGATTTTTGCAGCTTTTGAAATTCTTAGGTTCTGTTCTGCCATCAAATCAAATGTTACCCAATCAAATGTTTCCTAAATTATAAATATGTATATAAATTCCTAATTTTATATTTCTCTTTTCCTTCTTTTGCTAGGCAGCATTACTAAATATTACCAAGAGGTGGCACCCTACAAATATAAATGTGAAATTTCCTAACTTAATTTCCTTAGGAAAAGTAAAAACCAAGTATATATGATGGTGGGTTTGGTATAGTAACATGCATGTAAGGAGGTGTGATGCTGTGCCTTTGAATAACATACAGTGTTGTGAACCAGCATTCCCTCAATTAAAAAAAAAAGAAAAAGTATAATCACAGAATGTTAGCACAGGAAGGAACCTTAAAGATCAGTGAGTGATCATTATTAGTGGCAAAAGAACAGATTGTGGAATTATGTTAACCTAAGGGAGAATTTCCAGTTTTGCTTTTTATTATATATGTAACCTTAAACAAGTTTCTAAACTTGTACTTCCTTGCCTGTAAAATAGGATTAAAAGCAGTACATATATCTTACAACATTGTTCTGAAGATTATCAATAAAGTGATCAATGCAAGGTGTTTTAGTAATGCCTGGCACACAGTCAAGTCCCAACAATGCCTCAAAATTCCATGAGTTAAAAAATCTCCCTATCTACCAGCAATAAGGGCAAGGGCATATATGTTATAAATAAACCCATCAATCATATCCCATTCTCTAAACAAATTAATACCAGCTCACCCTTCCTGCTTACACTCTGACAGTAAAATTAAGTGGAAATTAAGATCATTTATGTGGAAATCAGCTACTTTTGCAACTAAAAACACTGTGATTCTATATATATTATATATATGTGTACATACACACACACATATTATTAGAAAGCAGCTTCTAGCTATGCGCATTCTCCTGGACTAACCCCTTCACAGATAACCAAACTTTGGACATTAAACGGCCACTTAACAGCACTGAGGAAAATCAAAAGCAGCAAGAAACTAGATTGAAAATAATATTTGGAAGAAATAGTTTCCAATTTTTAACATTTTCTACTTAAGACAGGCTCTAATCCACACCTACTGAACAGCTAACACTTCAATAGAAAACACATTATTCCTATCTTGTAGAACCAGAATATCAACTCAAGATGACAACAGCAACCAGCAAATGATGGGGGAAAAGTCCTGCAAAAGAGATTTACAGAAAAGGAATCCAAATGCTACACATGAATTGCTCTAATCTCCGGCTAGCTACTGGAGCAGACTCCAAGAAGCCCAATTAAGGATAAAATAATTAAATATGTATTTTTATTATCCACAAGAAGGCAGTTTGGAGTGTGAGTACAGTCAAGTTAATCAACTACTATCTTAGTCTGCTTAGACAGCCATACAAATATCATTTATGAGACTTACACAATCAAGACTTACTGTTTCAGTTCTAGAAACTGGAATCCAAGAACAAGGTGTCAGCAGTGTTGGTGACTGGTAGGATTGCAGACAGCTGTCTTCTCACATGGCACAAGCCCTCTACTGTTTTTTCTTATATGGGGCACTAATCTCATGGGACAAAGGCCCTCCCCTAAATGACCTGTCTAACCCTAATTACCTACCAAAGAAGACCCCCATCTCCAAATTCATCACAGTGGGGAATGAAGGGTGTTCAAGGCTTTAACACTGAATTGGGGTTGGTGGGACACAAATATTCAGACCATAATAACTACTTTGAATTATGAATTCAGAGAACTATAACAATTCCCAGAGTCTCTATACAAGGTAGCAGTCATAATATCTAGAATACCACCCAAAACTACCACATATAAGAAACAGGAAGCTGTAACCCATTACTCAAAAGAAAAGGCAACAAACTTAAAAGGGGGGCTGCCTAGTAATAAAATTCATATACTTAAAAAATTAAATAATACTAGATACCTAGAAACCTAAAGTTTTGTGATAAATTAGTGTTATTACACACTAATTCTGCCAAGGGTGGCACTGAAAATGACCAAGAAAAATTAAAGCTAGCACAAAGCAAAATGTTGAAATAGGCTGGCACTCTGACTTCTTCTATCAGAGTCCAATTCATTTGACAAAACTTTTAGCATTCTATACTTTACCACAGAGTTTACTATAGAGGTATGCTCTTATTTTAATTGGCTGCTAACTACTTAATTAATCAAATAGTATATATTATTGATAATACAGATATGAACTGTTTGAAAGGGTTTTAAAGACACTACTTAAGTCTCCATAGAATGGCAGTTGGTGGAAAATTTTATATGTTGAAAATTTATCAATTCCAGACCATGACTATGTTTGCATGACTATGTTAACATCTAATATTTTTTTTTCTTTTGGCCTTCTGTTTCTGCTGACTTCATTGGAGATTATTACCCTGAACAGTACAATAGCATACCATGTTTGATAAAGTGTGAACCATGGGAACATAATCAATATAATAAATAATTCGATTAGATATACCAAGTCTAAAAAAGGAATTAACCTCAATTTTGCTCAAGCAGCAGTAACTTTTCCTTCAGATATTTTAGAGAAAGTTTTACAGAGTAATTTATCTTTAATATAAAGAATTGTAAAATGAAAAAGGGATCAAAACTTGTCTCTTTAGGAAAAAAAAGTACATTGAAAAAAAAAGCAAAGATTAAAAAAGTTTTATGCTAAGAAATCTGACTGACATACCAAATGTCAATGTAAATATACTGACAAGTTTATTACCTATACATTTACCTTAAAATAATATGTACATTGGTTACAGTACAGTATTTTTAGATGATGCCATTAAGATGAATCTGAAAAAAGAGAAATGTAAACACAATAGGACATTCTCACTAGAAAACCTGAGCCTTCTAATTGTGACTAAATCCTGTCAACCCAAACTTATGAGTAGTGTGATACTTTTGTTCAAAAGTTCACAATACTGTCATCAGAGATCACAAATACATACATGTCCCCAAAATATGAAGATTCTTCTCCAAGTTTCCATAAGAAGAAAAATTAACATGTACAGTACCATTTATTAGCCTTATGACCTTTGGTGAGTGATAAAGAAGATAAAGTGTCTACTTCATAGTTTTTTTGTGGGATAAGTATATATAATTGATACATGTAAAGCATTTAGAACAATGGCCACCGTCAAATGCCAATAATAAGTGATCATTACTATCATGAAAACTTGCCTAAAACCTGTTACACACTTTTCTTAGTTAAGACTACATCTGGACCCTCCATAGTGGTGCAACAGGTTAAAGCACAGCACTATGAAACTACCTCAGCCACTGCAGCACCACTTCAATCCCCAGCCAGGGAGGTGACCCACATCGTGTGGCAGACCTCTATTGGTCCACCTTAGCAGTGGATTTCAGTACATTTCCTGTTCTGCTCCATACTCTGTCTCTGGTGAATACTCTCATCCCCCGTACCTCAATTTTGTATGCATAAATAAATAAATCTTTAAAAAAAAAAAGTACCTTCTATATTGTGTATGGTAAGCTTACTCTCATAGATAAAGATAATCACTGGTCCCTGTATTACAAGATAATTTACAGCCCTATCTTTTGAGTTTAGTGAATGCTTCTCCAGCCTCATAATAATAGTCTGCTTACTTTCCTTCTGTCATTCCCAATGTGCTACCAAATTGTCATAGGAAGTAGGTAATTAAGTTTACTTTCACTTTGCACATCAGTGTTTTCTGGGCTCAGGATTACTGTATTTCTAAAAATAGCTTACTCAAAAGATTTTTCCCATTTCCATGAGGAACTGTTTTCAAAGATTGATGTTTCCAGTAGTCTGGTAGTTGGATTGTCAGATATAAAGTTATTAATAAGTTTTTATGATGCATGTGGTTCAAAGAGAGGAAAGATTATCATCTTTCTTTTACAGACTAAGAGGCTAACAGTATTACTCATAAGACTATCACAAATAAACTCAGGTGGAAAGCTCATGTATACCAACTTCAAAGAATTGCTTATCTCCAATATACATTTTTCCAACAAGGTTCTAAAATTTCTAAATGGCCAGGAAACAAAACAAGATTCACAGCTATAAGATAAATGGAGCCAAATATCAACAAAATATTTAAAAGTACTAACTTAATTAAAATTAGAATTAATCCTTTTCATTTAAAACAAGAGTACAATTCTCCAAGTCAAATATTTTCTGCATTCATATTCAGACTAAACTATTATAATTGCAAAGCAATGTCTGCTAGTCACATACACAGGAGCTATTTTATATTAATTCATATAAATCACTCAGCTTAAATCCTTATAGTCAAATCAATATTTATATTCTGAACTAATCTCAGTCACTCTGAATTCTGCCTCCAGGTGCCATACTTAAAACAAGCACTTAAGGAGAAGTCATTAAAAAAATAATAATAATAACAACTGTACATTTTAATTACATGTAGCAAGATTCCCCCCCAAAAAAGGGGATGTGAAATCCAGAATTAAATTATAGATCATCAGCAATATTCATCAATTACTACTAAATATTCATCAATGACTACTAAAACTTGTGTAAATGTCTGTCAGGGAATTTAATTGAAAAAAAACACAGGTAACTGACAACACCAACCCACTGATCAATCTAAACATCAAAAATAAAAGTGGGCTTGCTTCAACAGCACATACACCAAAAAAAAAAAAAGAAAGAAAAGAAAGAAAACATCAGGCAACATGTATTCATGTATTCTTTACTCTCATACAATACAAAGTATAGCACTCTACCTGTGAATATTCTTGCCAAAATACCAAACTAGAATCTGAGTTTTCAGTTTGACCACTACTTCACAGGAAATACAAAGAAAGGAACATGTTACGTCAATCTGCTATAGGAAATACATTCAGGGACCTCCTGGTGGTGCACCTGGTGAAAGCACAGCACTATGAAGCTAACCACAACAGCTTCAGCACCAGTTCTATCTCCAACCAAGGAGGTGACCAACATGGCCCAGAAGACTTCTCGTGTCCTGCCCGCCTGCTGCTCCCCTCAGGAGTGTACTTCATCAATGTTCCTGTTCTGCTCCCCACTCTGTCTCTTGTGAATTCTCTCACTGCCCCTGCACTCTGTATGCATAAATAAATAAATCTTAAAAAACAAAAAAAAAGGAAACATATTCAACAAAGTTCAACTGGGAAATATTACAGGCCAAATATCTGCACTTCCCCTCTCAATAAATAAATAACAAATGATGAACAAAAAGGGGAAAGAGTAGTGGAGACTGAAAGACATGTCAACTAAATGCTGTGTGGAATTCTTTGAATCCTGAGTCAAACAAACCAACTGGAAAAAACATGATAAAATCTGACAAATATGATGACTAAATAATGATATTTAAAAAATTATTACATTTTTAGGTGCTAACAGTACTGTGGATGTGTTGAGTCCTTATTTTTTTTTTTTAAAGATTTATTTATTTATTCATACAGAACTGGGGTACAGGCCAGAGGCTCAGGGACGGTGAGAGGCTTCACCAGAGACAGAGTGGGGAGCAGAACAGGCAGATCGACGAAGTACACTGCTGAGGGGAGCAGCGGGCAGGTCAGGAGAGGTCTGGCTCGCCATGTGGTCTCCTCTGGGGCAGGCGGCAGGCGGGAATCGAACTCATGCGGAAGTGGCTTCAGATTCTCAGTGCTGTGCTTTAACCCGCTGCGCCACCAGGGAGGGCCGAGTCCTTATTTTTTTAGAGATACATAAAGTGTTTACAGATAGGTATGTCTGGGCATTGCTTTTAAATAGTCCAGGTGAAGGGGAATAGGAGGGTTAAGAGAAGAAACAAAATTCACATTTCAAACTGCTGAAATTGGTCATGAATATATGGTGATTCATTTTATTGTTTGATCTTTGTATATCTGAAATCTACCATACTAGAATATTAAATACAGACTATTAGAACATTAGATCAAATTATCTATGGTAGACATCTCAAACTTAAATTATGTAAGCACTTGCATTATTTGAAAATCAAAAACAAAAAAGTATGACATGCAACAGAAATCATACCAGCAAAGTCATCAAGTTCTGATTATTCTAACTCCGAAAAATCTCAATCAATTCTTTCTGTTGGTATCTTTTCCATTTAAACACACACCAATGTTATCCACAATGTTGTTTCCCTAAGTTAACTGCCAAATTTTCCAGAATAAAATCCAAACTTGTTTCCAAGACATGCAATATTGCCCTCAGAAATCTAATCCTTGGCCTTTCTTTAAAACACTTCCACCATTACCTTTTATCCTATACTCCACACATTTCAAACTATGTACAGATGTATAATATCTGTGAAATCATTCCCATGATAAACTAAGAATGCTTTCTCCGCTTCTAAAACTCAGTTCCCTTAGACTAAAGCCACCACTTCAGTGCTCTGGCGCTACAGGACTCACCTCTACTATCAGTTCCTCTGCAAGCCTACCCAGACTTTTTGATTTCCCTGTACTTTTTCTATTTTCATCTTTCTTTTTTATTCTTTTTAAAGACTTATTTTAAGCATACAAGAACTAGGGTATAAGCCAGAGGTATTGGGGGTGGGGGAGCGGGGTGAGAGGACTCACCAGAGACAGAATAGGGAACAGAACAGACAAAAGTACTGTAGGAACAGAACAGACAGAAGTACTGAAGTACACTGCTATAGGTTAGCTCACTGTCCAAGGAGCAAGCCCATTGTGCAGTAACTACAGCCGGTTTCACAGTGCTGGATTTAACCCACTGCTCCACCAACGAGGGCCCGCCCTGTATTTTCACTGTAATCAATGTGAAAATATAAAAAACTATCCATTTGCTTTTTTGTGTCTTGCAAAACTATTGAGTACTACAGTACCTGCAACATAGTAGACACTAATGTCTTATGATGTTTCCATGTTCCATTTGCAATTAGGTAGTTCTTATATAAATAACTAGAATGTGAGTTATCTGAAAAGTGGGAAACTTGTCTAACATATCTTTGCCACTCCAGTGCCAACCACAGTTCTTAGAGTAGACGAAACACAAAAACAAGATTGCCAAATAGATAAGACAAATTATTTCCAGTAGCCAAAGCAGATAATTTCCTATAAACTTGATTCCCCTTCAGTTCTTTAATGTGTGCTTCTTGGTATTTTATTTTGTAATGTTTTTGGTCAATTAATCAATGTATTTTAAAACTTTTCAAAACAGAAAAATGTATGCTTTCTTTAGTATCCAAAACAAACAAAACCCTGAACAACAGAAGCCAATGCCTTACATAAAATTTTGCAATAAGAATTATATACTTAAAAGTTGACATAATATACTTAGACAAACTTTACTGTCATGGTGTTTACTTAAAGATTAAGAAGGCTCAAAAAAAAAAAAAAAGATTAAGAAGGCTCAATAAATTAACATCAAACCAAGAATCCCCTTTCAGGTAATTGTGAGATTTCCCTTTAATTGGAAAATGTACAGAAAATTATACAACTCAATAGTAGTTGGGACTGAAACAAAGTAAAAAATAAAATCTATTTCAAATTTCCAAGTGAAAATTTCTCCCTTTTAATCAACAGAATTGTTAAAAGCATATACAACCAACACTGAGTTCTTACCAATATGTACCAATATGGTACACAATTTAGGTATACAAACCTAATGTCTGGGAGAGTATGAAAGTGACTGGAAATAAGTAGCAAGGCAGCAGAAACAGGAGAAACTTAGACTACATCATAGCTTCCGAAGACTCTATTTCAAAGTATTTGCAATAAGACTTCAAGGTGGTAGGTTAGATTTAAAATGAGTACCCTGAAGTAAGACTAAGAAATTAGACTCCCTAGAAACAAAGACATCGGGTTGCTAGTATTAGGAAGCAATGATTTTGAAGATGACTAATCTTTATTTCTATTTTCTAACTTATCTTAAACTGTTTTTTTTAAATACTTAAATAGTATGTTCAAAGTTATGCTATTTGTTAAATAAAAGGAAAACCAGATATATCACTTAAGTCAGTATTAATGATTTCCCCTTCTAAAAAAGTCAGTGTCATGCTATAGCCTGCTCCTTATGATTCACTTTGACTCAACTCCACCCCTGCCCCAAAAGAACGAGATTCCCTTAAAGTTCCTTTAAATAATCAGTTGAAAAAAATTAGCGTAGGTGGTAAGGGAAACTTAACAAACTTTTCTTAAAAAACCAGTAAAACGGTGAAAAGATGTTTTGCCTTCACATAGCCAAAGGTGAGTGAAAAATACTAGAAGGGACATGATTAGTCAACGTGTAACTAACTACATTCGTGATTTCAGTTTTGTACGCATTTGCACTAGCCTCTAGAGGAAAATAAACGTGCCGGACTCCGGCAGAGGGAGAGTTGGCAGAAGCCTATCAAGTCCAGTACTGACCAGAAACACCCACCCCGCACTATGTGTCCCTGATTTAAATGTCCTTCTTTGTAACAAATCTTCTGGTCCCTAGTCTGTTAACAAAATGCTGGATCAAAAAGCTGCAATGCACCGCCTCCCTCTCTCCACTTTGAGGCACCTTCGGTTTTAAAACATGACCAAATCCTCTCGAGCAACGGTAGCTGGACATAAATCATGGCAATATATCGCTTCGGTAGCTACAGGAATGACCCGATAAAATCCCTAATACTTAAAAGAAAATGCCTAATCAGATCGACCGCCAATATGTCAAATCTCTCCGCTCGGGCACCAGAAGGAACATGTACCTGTAGAGTATCCGCTGCGCAGCAAATGAGGCACAGCTCCAAGCCCGGTGTCCTCTATCCCGTTTTTGTTCCCTCCCATTCCTCCCTCCCTCCCTTTCCATGCAGAACTTGAGCAGAGCACTTGGCTCCCTTATCTGCCCGCAACTGGCGCCAGGAGGTACGCGCTCCCGGGAGATGCGGGGATCCGACGCGGAGCGCTGCGTCTGGCGCGCTGCGGCGGCACAGCCCCGCCAGGTACTCCCGGGCTCGCGCCTCCGCCGCCTCCGGGGCCCTCGCGGGAGCAGGGTCTCGACTCAGGGGATTCCCGCGACAAGCTGTCGCGCCAGATTCGCTACCTGCTTCCTGCCTCTCACCCCCGAACAACTGTACTCCGTCCCGCCAGGACAAGTCCGGAAGCCTGCAGGCAATTCCGTGGGAGCGCGACTCCGCGCTCACACTTGTCAGCCAGGTCCTCCCTCTCCCCTGCCCGCACCCTCCAGAGCCCTTCCCCAGCCCCGGCCTGCGTAGGTCCAGTACCATTCTCCTCACGGGGCAGACTCCGGAAGGGCAGCAACTCCACCTCCTCCTCCTCCGCGGCCTGTAGCCATCTATCGGGAAGCGTCTCTGGAGTCGGCAGCAGAGGCCGCCGGACAAGGACAGCCCAGGGAAACCTTCTCAGAACTAACTCAGCTCCGGCGCTAGCAGCAGAAGCTGAGTCTTTCATAATTGTGCGACCAACTCCTCCGGGTGACTGGCCACAGGGACGCGCCCGCGCCCGCCTCCGCCGGCGACGGGGCTGAAGAGAGACCACGTGAAGGGCGCGTCGTGTGCGTCGCAGCCAGCGAGCCGGGTCACGTGAAGGGCGCGCGCTCCCTCTCTTCCAGGCCGCCTTCCTCTGCTCGCGCGCGCACGCGCCGGACACGAGCGCCCCCCCACACACTGCAGTTTCGTAGGAAAATTGGGGTGTTCCCCTCAGATTTCCATTGGATACCTAGGCAGGACTGGTACGAACGTCTGTCTCTACTCCGGGGGTGAAACTGGAGGAAGCAATAGCCGAGAGCGGTGAGGCTCCAGGCCTCGGGGACTCAGCCCGGAGCTGCGCGGTGGCCTCAGCTCCGCTACCTGGGCTGGGCTTCTGCCAGTGCGCAGGAGCAGTAGTCCCAGCCCCTGCTCCGTGCCTGCCAGCGAGTACAGGCCATAACGATTTCTCTCCTCGTCCAAAATGTGAAATCATCTTACCCAAATTACGTTTGCTCTAGTTTCTCCTGTTTCTGCCGCAAAGACCTTTCTACTTTCACTATGGGCAGCAAGACATGCTTACACTACAGCCTTTAACCAAAGACTGCTGGAAAGTGGTTCGTAGGTCTCTTCCCTTTTCCTTTTCTATCGCCACAGCGCAATTCTGTAATAGTGAGAGCCCACTGAATGTTGCTTTGCACGCTTCACCCCAACACCCCAAAAACCTTACACTTCCTGTTTGATCCTTTCCAATCTATTTTAAGAAAGTGTTATTGAGAAATACACATACAGCAACCTATACATCTTTTTAAATTTTTTTAATTATAACTTAATTTTACATCATTTTGTGCCTTTTTCCACCTCAGTTGTACTCCCCGTTGATTTCCCATCACCA
>NW_004567124.1:18426102-18433768 GCF_000260355.1 Condylura cristata | reverse complement strand
TGGGAATCGAATTCATGCAGAAGTGGCTTAAGCTTCTTAGTGCTGTGCTTTAACCCGCTGCGCCACCAGGGAGCACATCTTTTTAATCCAGTCATCTACTTTTGGGCATTTGGGTCAACAACCTATACATCTTTAAGTGCACAGTTTGACAAGTGTTGATACTTGTATACACATTTGAAATCATTAAAAGTTTCCTTTTTATTTTGTAATCCATGAATCCTGCCCATTCCCTTCTCAACCCCTTAGCAACTGCTGATTTTTATCATTGAAGATTAGTTTGCATCATCTAGACTTTTCTATAATGTTAGCATACGATGTGTACCCTTTTGGGGTTGTAGGGTGAGGCCTAACTTCCTAACCAGCCTAGCTATAACCTCTTAAACTCACAATTCACAAAAATATGATCTTATCACCAACAAAACTGATCCACCCATTGTTTCCCCTAATAAGGTTTGGCCATTCTTGTGAACAATCTTCAGGGATTGTGTATTCCTTACCCTTCTGTCAAATCCAGAAGAATGAAGGTTTAAAATAGTTTTCATACAAGTTTCATAGCTTTCCTACAAGATTATTAGCCCCAGGGGACAGGGATTTTAGCTAATTTATGCATGCGTTCAATAAATGTTTATTTTCTAGATCTCAGCACATGGCCTACACACTTCCTGCCTTTAGGGAGTTTATAATCTAGAAGGTGGAGACAAACCAAAACAAAATGCAATGAGATAAGAGTCCTTTGCTTTCATCCTTCTTTGTGACTCAGGCCTTGTACCAACTACAAATTCTTCCACCCCTTGTTTGGATGATGTAGGAAGGAAGCAAGAATAACTGTTAAACAGAATTTATCAGAATACATTTAGAAATCTAATTGGCTTTATTAAATGATTTATGAAGTGGGTAGCATTCTATCTAGCAGATAGAAAAAATGCCTAGGCTTGCACAAAATGGAAAGTTTTTATAGTCAGAAAAAGGTGGAACAAGATTATTAGCAAAAGCAAAGAAACATTATTTCAAGTAAATTCACCTTCCCTCAAGGGAGGGAAGGGGGTTTATGCAAATTACCTCACTAGTGCTAATCTGGAATATCCAGATTAATTAGTTTATTATACATTTAAGAGAGGTTGAGACCGTAGTTAGGTTAGATGTTAAGTCTGAATGGAGTACTTCATGAACTCCATTTTGGGCCTGATTTTGTTCTACTTTTAACAATTATGTGATACTTAATCTCTGGAATGCTTTGATAAATTGGAGTAATAAATTAGAGTTAGAAATATAGAATTATTCTAAAATTGAACTAATAAAAATAAAATCCTTAATTTGCAGATGCTTAGACAGCCCCAGAGTTTACATATGCTAACTTTTAGTGAGCAAAAAATTCTACAGGCTGAATGTTTCATTAAAAAAAAAAAAGTATTGGGCTTCCCTGGTGGCTCAAAGGGTTATTGAAGCTATTGGCAGCCACTGCAGCATGAGTTAGATCCCCAGCCAGGGAGCTAACCCACATGGCACAGCAGACCTCCTGTCTAGCCTCTGACCCCTCAGCAGTGTATCTCAGTGCAGCTGCCTGTTCTGTTCCCCACTCTGTCTCTGGTGTATCCTATCACACCCCACACCTCTGGTCTGTACCCTAGTTCTCATATATATATAAACAAACAAATCTTAAAAAAAAAAAAAAAAAGTATTGCATTTCTAAGAATGAATATATCAGGAACAGTATTTTTTTTCTTTCATTACAACAATACATTTTTGTAAAGTAAATGGTTTGATACCGTTTTTGGAGTTAGTAGGTTGAGTGCAGGGTCCTTGGGTTCACTCTGGGAAAGGTTTCTCCAGAGGTCCCCATTCAGCGATATACAACGAGAGTCTCCAGGACACAGAGACATTACTTATATTTAAAAGGGAAGGTTTATTAGGGAAAAGGACAGAAGAGTAAAAGACACTTGTATAGATGCAAGTGGGCAGGAAAAGTTGCTCTGAAAGGGGCAGGTTTGCTAAAAGAGGCTTGCATGGGTTGCAGATAGGCAGCCTTGAAAAAGCTGCATCTGCAGAGGGAGGTCAGTAAAGAGAAGACCAGGAATGGCACTGGTTATGAGCAGGCAGGAGACTGCCGCCCTGTGAGGGAAAGAGCTGGTAGAAAGAAGCACCTGCACAGACACAGGTGGGCAAAAAGTCTGCTGCTCCTCTGTGAAGGCAGCATCAGGGAAACAGGAGAGGTCTGCTACGCCATGTGGATTGCCTCCTCACCTCTGGGCGGGGATCACACTCACACTGAAGTGGCTTGTAGTGTGCTGTGCTTTAGGCTTTAGCCTGTTGTGCCACCAGGGAGGGCCCAGTGCTGGGTTTATTGTCTTCTTTCCCTAGGCAGGGAGTGGATGTTTGTTCCTTAATCCCCATATCTTCATCCTCAGGTGACACTCCCTGCAACAGTTTGACACCTCTCTAGGTGTTGTGCCCCTGATCTGGGCATTGAGGCTTAAGGGTCTTGGTTCCCATAATTTGATTAATGGCTTATACTAATGCCTTCTACTCCTCCCTCCTTGTGTGAAAAGCTTCTTGATCTTGTAGTGTCCCTTCCAGGCTTTCTTTTCTTATCCTCCATCAGTTACTCCCCTCAGGTGTAGTCCCCCAAATTCTCCTGCCACTGTATCACTTGTGAGCTCTCACCAGATTCTCTTGTGTTCATCCCTCCCTGTTTCGCCCCATCTTCCTGCTTCCTCTTTTGCTGTATGCCTCAGCTCTATGGTCAGCTTGCTGGTTTTGACTTTTTCATAACTTTTTGTTTGTTTTCTCTATATTTTGCATATAAATGAAACCATTTGATATCTCTTTTTCCTTCTGACTTATTTCACTTAGCATAATCCTTTCCAGCTCCATTCATCTTGCTGCAAGTTGCATGAGTTTGTCTTTTGTGATTGTTGAATAATTCCATATGTAAACATATACCACAACTTTTGATCCATTTGTCTATTTTGACGTATTTGGGTTGTTTCCATATCTTGGCCATTGTAAATAGCACTGAGATAAACATAGGAGTTCAGTTTTCCTTTCAAATTAGTGTTTCTGTGTTCTTTAACTATATTCCTAAGAGTAGAATCACTAAATCATATGGTAGATCCATTTTCAGTGTTCTGAGGAAACTCCACACGGCTTTCCATAGTGGCTGGGCCAGTTTGCATTCCCACTAGCAGTGTAAGAGGGTACATTTTCTCTACATCCTCACCAACATTTGTTGTTTCTAGATTTTTTTTTTTAATTTAGTCCAGTCTCGCTGGTGTGAAGTGGTATCTCATTGTGGTTTTGATGTGTATCTTCCTGATATTAGTGATGTTGATTATTTTTTCATATGCCTGTTGAACATTTGCATTTCTTTTCTTTTTTGGAGAAATATCTTTTGTTCTTCTGCCCATTTTTTTCACTGGGCTGTTTGCTTTGTTATGGTTGAGTCATATAAGCTCTTTATAAATCTTTTGTGTCAGTCCCACATTGATTGTATGTAGTACAAATCTTTTCTCCCACTCAGTAGAGTGTCTCTTTATTTTGATTATTATCTCTCTTGCTGTACAGAAGCTTTTTAGTTTGAAGTAGTCCCAGCTGTTTATCTTTGTTTTCCTTACTCCTGGAGAAGAATCCTCAAATATATTTCTGAGGTTTATGTAATCGAGTGTTTTGCCTATGTTCTCTTGTGTATACTTTATAGTATTGTATCTTACATTGAAATCTTTTACCCATGTTGAGTTGATTTTAGTGTATGGTATAAGATAGTGGCCTAGTTTCATGCTTTCGCATGTGGCAGTCTAGTTTTCCCAACACCAGTTATTGAAGAGGCTTTCCTTTTTCCAGTGTATATTCGTCGCTCCTTTATCATAGATTAGTTGACCATATGTGTGTGATTTTATTCCTGGGCTTTCAGTTCAATTTTAGGAACAGTTTTATTCAGTGTTCAGTGATTAACAAGATGGTTAAGGCACTGTTTCAGAAAATGTTTATTAAATGCTTGTACTTCTTACCCATAGGGACTGTTTCCAATTTTGTCAATGGCGTCTCAATTTCCCACTCTCAATGAATCACATACTCTTTTTTCCTGTCTTTGCCCAATTTTTGGCAGCAATTCAATTCAACAAACATCTACTACTATGCTGTTTAAAGCACTAAGTAAAGCGCTGTAAAGGATAAAAATATGAAAAAGCATGGTATCTAACAGTTCTTAGATTCTCAACTCTCAGTCTAGTGCATTCATTCTCAGCCTCGAAGGGGATAATATCATCCCCATGAAAATGAGAATTGATTTGGTGGGGGGGAGGGATCGAGTAAAAAATGCAACTCTTATATAGAAAGCATAGCTGTATACATAGTACTTAAATGAGCATTAAAATTTCATGAAGAAAGAGTGCAATTAGGAAGAACATGTCTAAAAAGGCTCCATAGTGGGTTGATAATGATTTAATGGGGCAGAAATAAATTCCAGAAAGAAAATGTTAAAGAAACAACTGGCCCAAAATGGACTCACTCATATGAAGCCTCTGTCTCTAAACCAACACTAATATCTAACTTAACTGTATTTTCAACCTCCACAAATGTAATCCTGACTAGTCCCTGTCCACAATAGTGGATCATAATAAGATCCCCCCTCTGCCCTCCACCATGGTGGGGTAGCCTGGTCTCAAACAATCTTTTGTTCCTTTCTCCTTGCTAGATGGGATGCTGCCCAATTTATTAATAAAGCTTTTTACTCAGATGAATTTTGTTTTGTTTTTTTTTTAACAAAGTCTAAATCATAATGAAGATAAATATTATAATTGCTATGCTAGCAAACTTCCAATAATGTCCTCAGTGTTCCTTGCTTCCTGGTATTCTCACTCCTTGAGTCTCCTTGAATAGGGTTGATTGTTGAATTGTATGGGATATTGTGTATAACTGAGTGTGACTTCTAAGACCTGGAAATAAAAGATATTTTGGCTTCTGCCTTGCTCTTTAGATTGTCCACTTTGAGGGCGCCAACACCATGTCATGAGAACACTCAAGCAGCCTTGTGAAGATGTGCACAGGGTAAGACTGGTATCTTCTTCTAACAACTGGTACTAAATTGCCAGCCATGTGGGGAAACTCACCTAAAAGTTGATCTCTCAACTCCAAACAAGGTGTCAAATGATGGCAGCCTCAGCTGACATTTTGTAATCTCATGAAAAACTCTGAGATAGCTAAACTATTCTCAATTTTCTGATCCTTGGGAGCTGTAAAAAACAGTACTTATTGTTCTTTTATATCTTTATTTTAGTCATTTAAGCTAATAAAATTTGGGATCATTGTTATGTAGTAGTACAACACTGATAAAATTGTGGCACAAATAAGGCACTATGCTGTAGTAACTTCTAACCATCTGAGGGAATTTTGGAAAGCTTATGAGACTGTGCAGGTGAAAGAAATTGTGAGTTACTGGGTTAAGAATTATCTTAAGTCCTATTTGAAGAAGTGGACTAAATCACGAACTGGCTAACCTTATCCAAACATTTTGGCCCACCACCCTGATTATACAGTGTGGTGTTAGACAAAAAAGGGTTAGAACCTCACTAATGATTATCTCACAATGTCCTAGAGGGAGAAGGCCATGAACCCACATATGCAACTGGAAGGTACTCCATCTGCAGGATGTCCTGGAATAGTCCAACCCAGAATAAACTACCAAGCTGCTCTCTACCCTGTTTCTTTGACCTACCCTTTAAATATTTCCTCCTAACTCCCTTTATGGAGTCAAAATAATTCTCCTTCTCTGGCACTGGTCTACAAGCCTCTAATAAATTCTTGCCTGGTTCAACTGCACATAGCACACTCCAGTGAACTCTTTCTCTAGAGAGCAAAGGACCCACTTTTTTAAGTCAAGACCAATGACACGTGGAGGCAGTAAAATATGAACTGAATCTTACAGGATGAATTGGAAGGATATAGATAGGAGAAAGGTATTTAAGGTAGAGAGAACTCTCAAAGACAGAGAAGTATAACTGTGTCTCAAACTTTTAAGTGATAAGAGACTAGGAGACTAGGACTCAAGTAAATAAACCTTACTAGCTTTTTTATTTAGAATTAATTTAGCAAGAATTAGCCATAAGTCTTTTTCTGTACTTAAAACTCCTGGAGAGGGGAGCCCTCCCTGGTGGCACAATGTAGGTTAAAGCCTGTGCAGCAGTGCAAGCAAGCTGCTTTCCCTTCAGTGTGAATCCACCTGCTGCTCCCCTCAGCAGTATGCTTTGTAGATCAGCCTGTTCTGCTCCTCATCTGTCTTTGTTGAATCCTCTCACCGCCCCTGGACCTCTGACCTGTACTCCGGTTTTGTATGCATAAATAAAAACAATCTTTAAAAACAAACAAAAACCTCTTCAGTAGTGCTCACTGCCTTATACGAAGTCTGAATACTTTAGTATCTGACCTGATCCTTTTTTTCTGCCATCTTAGCTCTTGTCACTTCTCGCATTCTTCCTATTTCATTTAAATACTCATCATCAGAGCTCAGCCTATGAGTCATTTCTTTCGTATCTTTTTTTATGCATCCTCCCAACAGATGCAAGCTGGGTTATGTGTTCTTCCTACATGTTCTGATCAAAACTCAATATTCCCCCTGATAGCATTTATCTCACTGAATTGTTTACCAATAATTTGTCAATCCCTTCTCCTCCTCCCATTGAAAATGTTCAAGAATCAAAACAATATCCGTCTTTTCATCAGTATATCCTAGTGCACTTGATTCTCTGGTATATCCTAGCTTGACAAGACATGTAGGAGTCAGTCAATAATATTTGGGGTTTTAAAAATTTTTTTTAAAGACTTATTTATTTTTGTATAGAAGAACCAGGATATGGGCCAGAAATGTGTGTGGGTTGAGAGGTGAAATGATTCACCACCGACAGATGGGAAACAGATCAGGTGGACTGACTGAAATATACTGCTGAAGGTAGTAGCAGACAACACAGGAGAGATCAGTTGTGCCCTTTGTGGGTTAACAACCTGGCTGGGGATCAAACTCAGGCCATACAGGTCATTGTGGTGATATTGTTGAAGCTTAATCCCTAGACCACCAGGGAGGCCCCATTCAGTAATATTTGTTAAAGAAGAAAAAAAAATCTGGTAAGTTAGAATCCAAAGATGTAACTATGTCTTCTAGTTTGGTATACAGTTTCTTGTCAGGTTAAGGCAAGATGTTATTCCAATATAGTAGAGAGTTACCAGATGTAGATGAACATAGAAATCTCTTTTCCCATAGTATATTGTTTAACCAATTAATCATTTACTAATCATATTTACTGAGCATCTATGATGGATCACACAATGTGTTGTAGGTCTTTACCTGCTCGACTCAGGCCTTGTGCCTCTTGTTTGTGTTTCTTTTCTGAAATATTTTCTCCAAAACCCGATCAACTTCATGAGATTAGCATTTGAATTAGTGCACTGAGTAAAGCACATTGCCCTTCCTGATGTGGATGGGGCAGCATCCACTCCATTGAAAGACCTTATAAGTAAAAAGGCAGAAGGAGGAAATCTTTCTACTAACCGATTGAGCTGGGATTATGAGTTTTCTGCTCTTGTAGTTAAACATCAGCCCTCTGATTCTCAGAACTACACAAATCATTGTTATAGGGCACCCCAAATCTGTTTCAGGACAGTATCTGTTACAGGGAGA
>NW_004567124.1:18385222-18423972 GCF_000260355.1 Condylura cristata | reverse complement strand
ACTCCCACTCCTCTCCCCCTCTTGGAATCCCATCTTAGGGTCCTGCCTGTGTTGCCTCCAGACACCTCAAAAGTTGGAGCTGGTCTCCAACAAGGGAGATTCAATATTTTCTAGATATCAGTTCTTCCCAAGTTGACCTACAGATCTAACATCATGTCAATCAAAATTTCAGTAAGTTATTTTGTTTTACTGCAGTAGGGATATGGCAGCTATGAAACAACCATTTTAAGCCTTAATAGACTCTCTGAGGTTTAGGTTATTTAATAATAAAGAAACTTAATTTAAACCTAGAAAATACAACAGTAGAAACTAGAATTTATAGATTTTTTTTCCGAAGTGACAAATAATTTATGAATGATTACTAGTTCTGACTTAGCCAATGACTTTTCAGTTATTTAAAACTTGTCTCACAAATCTTGACACTTATTGCAAATATGAGTTTTACATTCATTTGTAAAAGTAGGCTTCATACTAAAACAATTTGGAAGCATCACAATCCTTACCTCCTTACAATGAAGAGAAAAAAGTGAGTACATACACTTGGATAATATGTAAGGTTACCACAAACCTTCAATTTGCAAAAAGACAGTTATCTGTGAAGTTGAATTAATGTACAGTAAGGTAAGGTATGCCTGTAGATAGATACCATCTATGGTTACATCCACATTTTAGAAAACTCAGAGAAAAATAATCTATTTGCCTAGATATATTTTTTTAAGATTTATTTATTAATGTATATAAGAACTGGAGTGTAAGCCAGAGGTGAGGGCATTTATCAAGCAGAGTTGGGAGCAGAACAGGCTGAAGTACTCTGCTGAGAGGAGCAGTGAGGGGCCTGCTGCCCCATGTGGGTTAGCATGTGGCCTTGTGTGTCAGCTCCCTGGCTAGGGATTGAACTCATGCTGCAGTGGCTGCTGATGGATTGTGCTATGTCTTTAATCTCTGTGCCACCAGGGGGGCCCTGCCTAGATGTTTATTTTGTTTGTTGTTCTGCATATTCTGAATTTCCATCCCTTCATTTTCATCCTATCTGAAAAACTTTTGACTGTTATTTTAAAGAGTAGTCTACTACCCAGCACTCTTGTCCAAGGGATCTTTGGTTCACTGCTAGGTGGAAATCATGAGCAGAGCAGCAGTAGCAAGTAAAGGTTTATTGAGAACTAGACCATAGACACACTAGGACTGCCTCAGAACTGCCTTGTGTTTACTGTCAGTAGGCTCACTCCTCTCCTTATCTCCTGGGAGTGGGGAGGGGGAAGGGGACAGTGCTATGTTAATTTGGGGTGTTTCTTTTTATCAGAAAAGGGAAGGGTTTTCTGAGGGTTGGGATGCTTCTCCTTTTTATACCTTTCTTTGAATATATTCTCTTCTTTCTTGGAAAAGGGAGTTGTTTTCTGGGGAGTGAGTGCCTTGAGGGTCGTTGTGGGGAACCATCTTGTCCTGGGAGACTGGGTTTGGTTAGCAGCTAACCCCTCCAGGGTGTCAGCAGATGTGTAATTTATTAAATGGTTTCTATTGGACAGATATTGTTCTACTCACTTAACATGTATTAAGTCCTTTCAACTCATTAAGATAGTTACTATTATCATCCTTACTGTACAGAGGACATTGATGCACAGAGTTTCAGCCAAGGCAGTCTAATTCCAGACTTTATGTTCTTAACCGTTATGCTCTATTACCTCTGTGGCAGTAAAACACAACACAAAGTCCTTTCTTCATACTATTTAATCACTAATCAGGAATCTTTGTTTACTTCACTAGGTTCAAATACTTGGCTTAGGTGATTGTTTATTGTACTCTGATTTCTTTCTAAAAGGATCTGCCACCAGTGTGAGTTGCTGAGCAAGAGACACTATCAAATTAAAGAGGAACAAATGAGAACTGGTAACATCAAAATAACTACAATTGGTTAAAGCATCAAAATAATTAATAAGAGTAAACATATGAAATGTCTGTTTTATGTAATAACCAGCCATTTAAAGCTAGAATTTTCAATTGTTTGGCAAATCCTTTATTTATATAAGCAGAAAGTGATTAAATCAGTTCCAACAAGTTTTACTGTACTTTGGATAGAGGATTAATGGATTTTCTTTCCTGAAAATTCTTTCAAAAGAATTAACCTGATTTGCAATAGAAAAGCTTATAAAAATGCACCCCAAAGTACCTGAAGTGTTTCAAATATTAATCTCCTACAATAATAACTTATTGCAGTGCTAGCATGTCATAGATAGTAAATAGTTCTTTTTTTAAAAAAATACATATATATAATTTATTTTTAAATAGAAGAACTGGGGTGCAGACCAGAGGTATGAGAGGGAAGCGGTTGAGACGATTCACCAGAGTTAGAGTGGGGAGCAGAACAAACAGATTTACTGAAATACACTGTCAAAGGGTGCATGGGGTGAGACAGGAGAGTTCTGCTATGCAATATTTGGGTTAGCTTCTTGGCCAGGGATCGAACTCGGGCCAAAGCAGTGATAGCGCTGATACTTAATTCCTAGGTCACCAGGAAGGCCCTGAAGGTTAAAGTAAGACATACATAATCATGCCATTTTACTTCTCTTTTAATTTATATCTCTGAAAAATGTGCCTGATGCCATTATCACATCTAAGAGAGTAAACAGTAATTATTTAGAATTTTCTTATATCTGTTTCAACACCAAATTTTCCCCTTTGGCTCACAAATGTGATATAAATGTCATGGCATAGAAATTTCTTTTACTTTAGAGCAGCCCTTTGCTCACAATGCAAGTCACTTGCCATTAATTATTGATCATTACAAGAACCAATTCAGTTGTCTCATAAAGAATCTTACACATATTCTGTAAGTTTCCTTCCTTGAGTGTCATTTATCTTGTTCTTTCATCCTCAGAATTTCCCATAGTTGGCATTGGTCCCCTGGACTTGATTAGATTCCAGATTTTATATAAATACATACATACATATATGCCTCCCCCCCCCCCCCAGAAATACTTCCTGGTGCTTTGTGCTTCATACCACAGGATGTCGAAAGACCTACAATTATTTGGTTACCTCACTTTTAGTAGCGCTAAGATTTATCAATGATTCAGGTGCTCAAAACTTAAGCTCTTCTTTTTAAAAAATGGTTTCACACATCAATGATCATTGCCTAAACTAATTATATAATATTTAGTGCGGAGTTACAAAAGGTAGTTTTCTAATCCTTCAATTCATGAAGAGACACAGACCTCCTCTCCTACTTCATGTCTCTGGGCCAATGTTCCTCCCGGACCCTGGCAGCAAACTGGAGATTTATTCTCAGGAGAGTAAAATAGGGGTTCTCTAGCTTGACTGCTGTCAGTATGCCTCAGTAACATACTAAAAATGGTGTTTGAGTGAATGCTTGCAAACAGAATACGGGGACTGTCAACATTTTCTACGACTCTAAGAGTTTTTTGTAGGAATCTGATCAAGCCAAGTGAAAGAACTCTATATACTGATATTGGGGCTTCCCAGTAGCAGAGGAGAATATCCTACAATGTATTTCAGAGTTAATAAGGCCCCCATTTATGTGCTTATAATGCCCAGTTGCATTTTTAGGAGCCCACTCTCAAACATAAGCAGAAAATGTATGTTTCCCTCTGAAAAAAACTTGTAAGATGTAACAAAAATGGAATTGGAATAGTGGCTATAGACAGAATAGTTTCAAAGTAAGCAAACAAAACCCTATCATTTTTCTTTTTTTTGTTTTTCTGCAATGTATTTTTAAAAATAATATAATAGTTAATTTTTACATCATTTTGTGCCTTTATCATTATTATTTTCAAAGAATTAAGAAAATATACGGGCCCTCCCTGGTGGCTCAACAGGTTAAATAAAGCACCACACTGTGAAGCGGCAGCCTCTTTAGCATGAGTTCGAGGGAGGTGACCCATAGGGGGAGGTGACCCCTATGGGGTAGCAGGCCTCTCCTGTCTTGTCTGCTGCTTCCCTCAGCAGTGTATTTCAGTAGATCTGCCTGTTCTGCTCCCCACTCTGTCTCTGGTGAATCCTCTCACCCACACCTCTGGCCTGTACCCCAGTTCTGTATGCACAGATAAATAAATCTTTTAAAAGAAAATATATAGCATTAATACAACAGCAGTACTATAAAAAACAAATTGTTAGCAAAAAAAAAAAAAAAGCTATTGGAAGTTCTTGCAAGAAATCAAATATCAATGAAAAGGGTTGGAAAATAATGAAATAATGTTAAGGAAGCTTTCCAGATACATGGCAAAAAGGAAAGAGGTGGAATATTGAGAGGGAAGATAAGCCACTCAAATTAGTGACCCTCAGATCTAAATTGTAAATTTTTTCGTTTATTTTTACATAATTTTTGCCTTTTCCCATCTCAGTTGTAATCTCCATGGGCTTCCCAGCACCAAATCATATGTGTGCCTTCACCATAGTCCAGTGCTCTTCCCCCTGCCCCCCCATTTTTATCTCATTTCCCACTCCACCTCCATAAAATGTCTCTGGTATATAGTTGTTCACTATTATTATTATTATTTTCTCCCCTGGTCCTTCATACTCCTGTTATGAGTGAAACTATCTGGTACTTTCCCTTTTCTTTCTGGCTTATTTCACTAAGCACGATCCCTTCCAGCTCCACCCATGTTGCTGCAAAAGGCATGTGTTTATCTTTTTTGATGGCTGAGAAATATTCCATTGTGTTGTAAATTGTTTTTAACAGATTGATATGCTAAGTCATTGATTTTAAATTTTAA
The DNA here is from genome assembly GCF_000260355.1 of Condylura cristata. Classification (NCBI taxonomy): domain Eukaryota; kingdom Metazoa; phylum Chordata; class Mammalia; order Eulipotyphla; family Talpidae; genus Condylura; species Condylura cristata. Next base: position 18,419,245 of record NW_004567124.1, on the reverse strand, counting down.
TTAACCCTAAGAACTATTTATCAATAATCTTCTAAGAAAGTTAAGAATTAGTACCCTCAGTTTACAGAAATCTGTCTCCAGAATTTTGCTAAGTCTGCATTGCTTCATGTTATGTCAATTCTAAAACTCATACACATGTAGTTGAAATTTCCAAAATTTTTTAGGAAGGATGCTTTCTCACTAGTGTTGCTTAGAAATAGTCATTATTTTTTATTGCTGAAAAACCATGATACCTTGTATTCGCATCTAATTTTAAATTGCGGTTATTTGGGTAAGGACCACAGTAAATAGAAATTGGAGAACTATTGATCTTTATATAAAGCACAGGCCTATCATTTTACAGCAAAAGAAAAATTAATTTTAAGCTAATAATTGTTAGAGTTCCTAAAGACTGGTAAGGTATTCTCTTTACTCCAACTATATGATATACATATTAGACTATTTAAAGCTTACTATCTAAAGAAAATGATTTGACTAATTTGCTGTTTAACCATGATACATGTAAGTGTCTATAAAGAGGAAAAGAATTCAACAGATAAAATTTTTGATTTCTATTTTAAAATTTAATGAGCATATAATAGAAAATGCAAATTGTACAAGAATACACAATGAAAAATAAGTCTCCCCATGACTCCTGTGTTCTAGCCATTTTAACGCTCTCTCTTCCTAAAGAGCTACAGAGACTCAGTTTTTTATTCTTTTTTCCAGATATATGGGATAAAACAAAGTTTTACTGAGGCAGGGCATGGAGGGAATAAGACAAACATTACAGATACCTATCTGGACCAATTACATCTAAGTTAAAAAGACAATACAATGATGACAGAGATTTTGGTAGTTTGTGAGACCAGTACTAGCAAAGCTGCAAACGCCTAGGTTGTTCACCACAAGAGGTAGGATCTCAGTCAAAAAAAAAAAAAAAAGGTCTGTAATACTGTGATTTAGTATTTATAAAGAGCAACTGATTCAATATATAAAAGTTTCAGTAAATAACTCAAAATTTAGTTTTTATAGATAACATGTCAGACTTAACAATTTCATAAGTGATTATTACCATATGTGCTTTATATGAACATGATCTAGGACACTATTTGTTTTCAACTATTTTTTTACCATTCAAAATATAAAACAAATTCAAGTTTTAATTTAAAATAGGATTTATTGAATACCACAGTGAATTTAGTACATCAAAAATTTGTCTTTGTCAATAGTAACACATAAGAGTTGTAAAGCACTGTTAAATTAATACTTCAAAAACTTTTAAATTTTAAATCCTGTTCCATAAAAAAAGCCTAGTAGTGTTATAAAAGTATTTACATTGACAAACCAAAGTGTTAAAAAAAGTCCCACTCTCAAACCAATTACCTAAGAAGTAAAAGTTTAGCCATATATATTAAAGGTCCTCAATTGAATAAAATACAACAGAAGAAATAAAAAAGACAATTATCTACCTAATTTACATTGACTTGTACTGGGAGAGCGACAGGCTAAATCAGATAATATTTAGGTAGAATTAAAGTTGTTCAAAGTACTTCTAATGCCTAATCAAAGAAAACATATTAATTATTCTACATGTGCTCTTTTAGCTGCCCTTAATTGGCAATAATGCAGAAAAGTGTTTGAAAAAATTTTTCTCCAACGAACATTTTCACAGATTCAAAGGTTGTCCTCAAGTATGGAAACTTTTACTGAGAAAATTTACATAGTTTTTACTACACTATGACATGTATACTACTGTTACTGTTTAGCTGAAAAGTCAGTAATCCAAATTCTGAGTAGTACAATAGAGGGTCAAATTTCAAAAGATTCAGTCATTTGATTCAGCGCTCTTGAATTTAGGGTACCCTTCTGGGAATTGTAAGGTGATTTATAGTTAGTATTTTTATTTGATTAGCATTACCATTCCCAACCCCCTTTAGAATTATCCTCTGAGCTACAGCACATAATATACAATTTTTTAAACTGTAGAATTATATAACATCACCAAGCCTTTTGGACTAGTACATTCCACTAGTTTGTAACTCCTGTGCTTTTGAAATCATTTGATGAGGTTATGCTGAAATTGTAGAGACCAGACTTAAGATATTTTTTAGTCAAATGTAAAGATAATTCTTGCTTATACCTAAACGGAAAGGAAAACTGAAAAGTTCCTTTGTATTTACTATACATCGAAATCTATATGGACATGTAACTAAAATCTCTGAATGCCAACAGCAGATGGACTTTCTTCAAAAGGGAAATTAAATCCCAGATTCTACTAATAACATTGCTCATTAAAAAAAAATCTACAAACCAGAAAATATTAGAAAAGTAAGTTCTTTCCTACAAATCATCTTTAGTTTTGCTGAAGTAAAAATCATCTATATTACAATTTGAGATATTTCAGACTGATAAGCTGCAAAAGTGTTCAGGAAGAATTTCTAAGAGGTAGTAAATTCTGTTGCAGTAAGTAATAATATATCTTACTGTTTCACAGACATGTTTAGGATAAAAATTTCTCTTTCCCTTGAAGTTATTGGTAGTAGGAGGGCAGGAGAGGAAAAGATAGTCCTTTAAAACCCAACTTTAAAGTGGAATTTTATGAAAGAACTCAAGATTTCAGACTTTAGCTATAAATTTTCTTTAATAATCTTCATAAAATGTGGTTGAAGTTTTAATATCATAAAGGTGGGGTGAGAATTCAGATAATTTTACTTAAAAAAGCTATATTTTGGCAAGCATTACATTCTAAATGAAAATATAGTTGGAGTTTTAAAGTGGTACTTAATCTGCTCTTCATTCTACAAGAACCTGCCAAATAAATCAGTTCATTGAAAAAATTCAGACTTGATATTATGGAGGCAAAGTTAAGATAAACTTTTTTTTTGTCAATCACATACTTGTCACTTCCATAAATCAAAGGATTCATAAGTATATTAAGTGCGGAGAGACTATTAAAGGTTTTCTTTGCAGTTTACTTAGCAAAGGTTCACAGACACAAAGCATCCAGTTCGCTCAAACGCTAAATTTAGTTCAAACATCAAAGATATAATCCATTTAAAAAGCCAGAGTTTTATCTCTTAATCAACTGAACTGGTCTTAGAATGAAACATCATAGATTTGTTCACAGAACTGTACATTATTTACAGAGAAATACAAAATCCTGCTGCCTTTGCAATCACTTGTCATTTGGGAATTTCTTTGAAAAAATAAAATGGACCTCTGAACTTAGAAGAATGTTCCGGGCCATATCTGAGATTTGGCAAAGAGTGAGAAAGATTTTCAGTTGACAAGTATCACAGTGATGAACTGGTCTAATCTACCTATTTTGTGAATAAAGAATGGAGATACTTGTTATCTTCAGCTAAGACAAAATACTCAAACTCTTGTAATTAAATTGAGTGTCTCCTCTTTTGTTCTTTCCTTTGAAGCATATTCTGTAAACCACATACTCCAACAAAATTAAAAGTCTAAAAGTGGTTTCTATGATGAAAGGAGTGGGAATCAGGGCCTTGTTAAGGGTATTACACTCAAACAACAAGCTATATGAATTAATATATAATTTGATAAAAAAAATTTTACAAAATATACAACCTTTAATATAAACAGAAATTTTAAATAGATCAGAAATACCTAGTGAAACTGAATGTTAGTATACAATTTAAGCTACATCATCAAGGAAATAGCAGATGATTGAAAACTATAAATTTCTGTTTTTGTGTCCTTTTAATGACTAATTCTACTTATTATGTTTCTCTCTGACTGTAAAAATACTGTAATATAACACATAGGCAGTAATTTAGGTTTTCAAGTTTTAAAAAGGATTGGGATTAAAAAAAACTATGCTACAAAAATAAGCATATATATATATGCATATATATATACACCCAAATTATATATTTCTAATGTCTGAAGTGTAAAAGATCCAAAATTTCATTGCTGAACTACCTTCTTACATGATCTTAAACAGGTATTTCTACAGAATATAAAGTTTATGTAATTCTTATAGTAAAGTCTCTCAGAAACTTAATTTGACAGAAATTTATCTATCATTAGAATTGAAAGAAAGATTTCAGTAAGAAAAATACAGGGGCTGGTCAAGATTTTTTTTTTAGAAAAATATACTGTATATAATACATCTTCAAAATTACACATGCTTTTATTTAATGTGAAGGCACAACTCTAACATAGTTAAAAGCAAACATATTTTAATTATTTATATCACTGTCAGTACCAGGTCATAAAAATATATATTTGCAAGCATATAATTTGAACATTCTTTCAGATTGTCAGTTCAAAATTCAATCTAAAAAGTCAAACCCTATTTCTGGAAAACCAACTGACACATCATTGTAGGTCCATGTAATATTATTGTTGCACAGTCTGTTCACCAGAAGTCACTGAATTTTCTTCGTTTGTCGTATAGTCCAAATGGTTCATCATCTAGGCATAAATAAAAGATGTTAGGATGTGCAAATTTTCAACTTGCTCTTTATAGTTGCTAATTTGGCAAAAGGATTCCCAGTTTTAAAAGAAGAAAGAGTGACCCATAGAACTGAGTGGTATTCTGGCTCAACAGCCTGTTCTCCTAAGGACATGGTCAGGATGACACTGAACCTTTCAGGAAGCTTAATCATATGATAACTGCTTTTTCTGGATCTTACACTATCTCCATTTCCCTATATGCACACTGTCCTTCATGGCAGTGAGAACTCTATCACAAGAAAATGTTCCTGATATTTATTCCAGGACACAATTCCTAACAGAGTCTAGAAAGATGGCCTCTGAAATAGGGTCAGTTAACCCAACATTTACCGATAGTTCTGCTTATTTGTAACTGAACCAATCTTCAAAAACAGTGTACAAAAACACTCATTAAAGCAGAGTATTGGAGAGCTGTTGATACTAAAGCAAAGCTGTTCCAAGTACCTCTGCATTCTGACTTGTCATTTACAGCTTGTGACTTCTAAAAATAATTAGAAGTACCAGTGACATTTAACAGAGACAAATCCACTGTTCACCTGATAGCAACACACTGAAAGTTTAGCTCATACACACAGTAAAATAGCCCACTGAGGCTGTGGCATAATTCCACTGATTAAATATTAGGAACAAAAAAGGTCCCTAAAATTTCTCTTAATTATTCTATATGCCATAGTAATTATGCCACTGCCTGATTTTTCTCTAGAGAGAAAAATAACACCAATATTTGCTCTGTACTTATTAGAATTAAGACCGAGTAAAATCAAATAAATGGAATTGAATACTTAGCTCATGAAATATCCAGAAAAAAATGCATAGAAATAACTATTTCTAGATATAATTTGCAGGCTTACTGAAATCCTACTGAAATATTACTTCTTTTTGGATCAGAGAAATTTGCAGGAAGGAATGAAAGACTCCAAGTAAAATCTTAAATACTTCTATGAAGTCTCTAAAGTTACTAGCAACAAGTGATGTATAATTTACCCTTTGAAAAAAAAATTTTAAAAGTCTGCAGTGGAAAGTTGTTTTTTATCACCATTTTCTTGCACTCAACTTTAATAATAGGCATTGGAATAAACCTAGTAATTAATTGCATAAACAAATGTGTTATCACTTTTGATTCTGACTTTAATTACCATTACTTGTTTTACATTTGATTATTTCAAAATTATAGCAAAAGCTTTTGGTACTTAAATAATTACAAAGAAAGATTAAAATATTTTAAAATTGCCTCACTTTTACAATACTTTATTAACATTTTGGTAATTTTGCGAGGGCATATTAACATTTTGGTAATTTTGCGAGGGCTCCTAAAACAATCAGGAATGCACACATGAGACGAAAGGTTAGTGGATTAAGGACTCACCATTATAGCTGCTTTGCATTAAGAATTTCAATAACATTCAACAAAGGATTTACAATATATTAAAACACTTCATCAATAAATGGGAAAGGACCTAATTTCATTTGGAAAACTTGGAAATCTAATTAGAGTTAAATAAGGTATATTCTAGAATGGCAATGCTATGGAGATAAAGGAGAGACATAAGAAGGAAAGGTCACTATTAACCTCAGAAATAGACCAGGAGCTTCCTGGGGATTGTCTTCAGCATTGCCTCTCAGGTCTATCCTGCCCTGGATCAAAAACTGGTCTTCCTCTGTTTTACTAGGCTTGTCAAGGTTGCTTGTCTTACTTCAGAAGCCTCTGCTTAGCCTTACCTGATTTCAACACCACCTCACTACCTCTTTGGGTAACCCACTCTAGTGGGTTACATATTCTCCCACTTGCCAATAGATTCAACTTATTTTGTAGATGAAGAGACAGTTTTAGAAGATTAAAGAACTTACAAAACTGATGTCAAAGCCTATAATATACTACTACTACCTCCCACAAATGACAACATTCAAGCTAAATTAATTTTGACTTTAAAGACAACAAAACAATGAAAAGATTTTCACATTAAGAGAGTATAATTTTGTGAAGGTATTACATTCTGTAACCGGTAAAAACATGAGTTTTCCAGAAGAATAAGACTCTCCTGGTAGTAATTAGCTAAGATCACATAACTACTAACAAAATCAGAATTCAAATTTAGATAGTTGGACACCAGACTCCATGTTTTTATTACTATATGCTATACTAACAAAATTATGACAACACTACAAAATGAAAAGTGTATAACCAAAGGTGCCTACCTTTACAGACACTTTTAATTGGACTTTCTTACAAACTAATTGCCTCATTTAGCTACTATGTTATGTGAAGACCTCTGGAATCCACACTTCTGAGGCTATGCATTATTGCTTTGTGTCCAGCTGCAATGACTTTTCCCTTTAGGGGTAACTGCTATGAAGAACTGACTTTTTTCAATATTACAATTTAAAAAAAAAATTTTTTTTTTTAAGATTTATTTATTCATACAGAACTGGGGTACAAGCCAGAGGTACAGGGGCAGTGAGAGTCTTCACCAGAGACAGAGTGGGGAGCAGACAGGCAGATCTACAAAATACACTGCTGAGGGGAGCAGTGGGCGGGTCAGGAGAGTCTGCAGCACCATGTGGATCACCTCCAGGGCCAGGGATGGAACTCGCACGGAAGCAGCTGCCACTAGCTTGCAGTGCTGCTTCCTACCTATTGTGCCACCAGAGAGGGCCCCAATATTACAATTTTTAAAAATCAAACTTGGCTTGTCAAAGGCACAGTATCTATTCATAAGGAATGTAAATATATTCCTTAGTTGAATTCCCTCCTTACCTACCATCCCCTTTCTCCTCAATATGTATCATGGAAGAAAAAAGAGATGCTACAATAAACCTGAGAAAAAATAAGGTGTAGAATATTTCCAAAGAAACAAATGCTACTATTTTACACATACAACATCTCTAAATATTCAATCATTTCTAGTGTGAACTGGTACAAGGTCTGGAAGCTCCATATAAATGGTTTAAAGGAACTGCCACTTAAGGGGTGGAGGGGGGAGGAGAGGGAAGAGTGCTTACTAATACTAAATGGTCTTTCATGTTATTTAAACTCTTGTATTGCATGCTTAAATAATACAGACATGCATAATTTTTCAATTAAAAAACACACAAAAAATAATTAAAATAAAAACAGAGTTGGGATTTCACATTAATTTTGTCCAAATTTTAAAATCATTCTGGATAATATTCTAAAAACAAATTACTAGATCAAAAAAAAGGTAAAGAGTTGGTACATGAATAGGAGAATATTATACAGATATTAAAATGATTTTTACAAAGAATTAACAATGAAAAAAAGACAATCATGCAGTACAAAAACAAAGTAGAGAACTCTTTAGAGTATACTATTCACATATGGCTTAAAAGTGGGTTTCTCGGCCCTCCCTGGTGGCGCAGCGGGTTAAAGCACTGCATTGAGAAGCTAAAGCCACTTCCGCATGAGTTCGATTCCCACCTGCCCCGGAGGTGACCACATGGTGTGGCAGACCTCTCCTGACCCACCCGCTGCTCCCCTCAGCAGTGTACTTTGTCGATCTGCCTGTTCTGCTCCCCACTCTGTCTCTGGTGAAGCCTCTCACCGCCCCAGCCTCTGGCCTGTACCCCAGTTCTGTATGCATAAATAAATAAATCTTTAAAAAAAAAAAAAAAGGTGTGTTTCTCTAGAATTTTCAGTGGACTTAATTTTTTTTGCACTTTTCTACACTTAAAATTTTTTTGTAATAACTACATATTTTATAAAAAAACTTTCTAAAAAACTACTAAGAGGAAAGTTTTACAAGTAAAAATTTGGTGATGAGGATAGCAAGAAACTTAATTTTGTAAGACTATGAAGTCACAAATTTAAATTCTAAACTAAAGATGTAAATGCCAATCCTACACAACATTTCACTGTTTCTTTTCTTTGTCCTGATTTCCCTCATAATCCACTGTTAGTAGAAACCTCTTTTTCACAGTTCTGTCTTGAGTCTTTTCTCTCTCTCCATATTCTCACTTTATTGAATATACAGATGACACTCCCAAATTTCCATCTCTAACTAGGTCTGTCTCCTGTATATGAAGCAATATTATTTAACTGCCTATTACTTCTATCTTTGTGGCAGTTCTTTAGGCACTTTGACATATCATCTATTTCATCTCTGTGAATGGCATCACCAATCACTCACTCAGTTACCCAACCAGAACTCTTGGACCCCACTTTCTTCTCTCCTTAGACTGAACCCATCACCAGATCCCATCAATTATACCTCTAAATTCCTGCTGACTTTGTCCACTTCTCTCAAACTCACTTCTTTACTAATTCTGGCTACTAAAGCTTCTCATTATAATAGTTATCTCCAGTTTTGCTTCCTCCTTCAGCCCATTTTTCTAGAGTTCTTGGTCTAGTGTTCTTAGGACAGAGTTCAAACTCTTTAATGTGGCTTACAAGATTGTAGGCTCTTACCCTTGCTTCTTTCTCCAGTTTCTAATTCCTGTAGTTCCCTTACTTCTATTCTGTATTATAGTCACCCTAACTTTGCTTATGTGCTATGTTCTCTTCCCTGAGTCTCTGAATGAATGCATGGTTACTTAAATATTGAACACATGCCTCTGTCTTAAAATTTCAATATAAATTTCATATTCTCTAGGAAGCCTTCCCCAAATCACCTTAGCCTCTACAGGAGGCTCTACAAGCATTGAGTGTTCCACCTTTAGCCTTCATGATACCCTGCCATAACTAATACACTTATGACACTATACTGTTAGTGACTCTATCTGCATCCCTCACTAGACTCTTAATTTTTGAGAGGCTCTGATGAGATTAGGCCTATTTCTAACATCTTTTATCAACAGCAACTATACTTGGCTCATAGAGCTGCTCAATAAATGTTTACCAAATGAATAAAAGTAAGACTATTTAAAGCCTAGTAGTAGTAGAGTATGTGTTGAAGGACATACTTTTATTTTTTAAGATTTTCAAAAGTGAAAAAACATCTATGTAGGTGTCTAGTTTGTGGAAAAGTTACAAGCTGTATTACTAGTGTAGTCAAGGACTTTGTGGTAAGAAACTAATTCTATGGTTATTAATATAAACTGAAATGGTAGACAAGGCAGGCAATATTTTCTCCCAATCTGAAATTACAAGATTTAAATAAAATTTTGACTGATGTTTAGCCTAAGTTAATGTATTAATCACTTTTTGTTAAATCAAGATGACACCACTGACAAACCACAAGATGAATATGAACTTTGAACTGTTTATCTACTAACACTAAGAGAGGTGCAGGCACCCATCCAAAGTCTTTCTTCTTGTTCATGTTAACACTACCATGTATGTATGTTGCTGGAGGAGGGTTGTTTGTTTTAATAGGGCAAAAAAAGCTAACTGCCTCATGGAGGAATCAATGTCATGACCCTGACCTCTAGGGTTTCCCAACCCTCATTAATTTCAGTGCAAACAAACTTTACTGGAATACCAAGAATATTTACAAAAAGAAGAAAGGGGTTTAGCTTTAATGAAGAAACAATTAAAATATAATATATTCTGGTATCAAGAATTTCTCTATTGGGAACTTTAAAGAAAGTTCAATCTTGATCCACATAAAGCTAAAATGAGTGCCCTATTTAGCTTATTCATAGTTGGGTCCATTTATCTGCAAAACCTTAAAGATTCTTTAACTACAAATTACTAATGTCAGTTTCAAAAACTCAGTACTTATTTTAAAGAGAGTTTTATCTTTCATAATCTTCTTTTGCAGAGACTTGGAAAACTGATGCTGAAATGCTATTCTGAGGCCCTCCCTGGTAGCACAGTGGGTTAGGATGCAGCGCTGCACGTGAGCCGCAGCCATGTCAGTCAGAATTCGATTCTCGCCTTGTAGGTGATCCATACCGTGCAGACCTCTCCTGTCTCGCCCACTGCTGCCCTTAGCAGTTTACTTCTCTTATCTGCCTGTTCTGCTCCCTACTTTGTCTCTGATGAATCCTCTTACCACCCCTGCACCTCTGGCCTGTACCCCAGTTATGTACATATAAATAAACAAATCTTTCAAAAAAAAAAGAAAGAAATGCTATTCTGATTTTCCCTGATACTCTCCTACTGCTTCTTAGTTGTTTAGTTTGAAGAGTAGGGAATCAGATTACAGTGGGGATAGGAAGTCATGATGCAGCAGGTGGACAGTAAGGTGGCAGTAGTAGAAAAAACTTAGGACATCCTGACAGATAAATTTTGGCACATAAAAGCTCTGTTCACAGAGAACAAAGTTCAACAGTAAATTATGGCGTAAGATAACTTGATAACTGAAATTTAAGCACATACCTGGTAGCCGCTACCTTGCCAGAACTTTTTCATTTCTTTACGTCTCCACGCAATAACTGAAGCAGTAATAAGTGTGCAAGGTACTAAATATAGGAGAGCAGGTTGTCCCTTTTTCATCAGCACCAGGACAACAAATGTAAGTATTGTGCCAACAGCATAGGCTGTAAGAAGAAAACTAATCAGTCATTTGTACATTACTCAAGCTGGATTTTAATTCGCTCATTGAAGTAGTTGTTTAATATACTTCTGAGGATAATTTTTGCTCTATGACTTCCCTAATTTCATCATTTTCTTGCACAGTAATTAGGAGAAATATTTCACATAGCTTCTGAAGAATTTGGAAACTGGTTAATATTTCAGTTATAATTAACCTAATCATTAATATTGATAAAAGTTCAAGAAAGTCTCAATTATCTGTCACTGTTAAGAATGCTGAATTGTTCCACTTTTTAGAATGCTAAAACATAATACATGTAGGGACTAAATATTGTTTTGAAACTCTTCATAATATTGATTATATACTTCCTGGGCTTCTTTAGCATCATTTAATCTTTTCTTAATGAGTTAGCATCTCATTCTGAACATAAAATCCTAGTATACTGGAGCTGGAAGTTTCTTCACATAGATTTAATCTACCTCATTATGAGGCAATATAAAGCCAGGAAGTTTAAGTGAATTGCTCTAAATCATATAGCAGAATGGACATATTCTCTGCCTTTTCATTGAGTATAATTTTTCTATCACAATGGCTGGTCCTGGACTCTTAGAAAATATCATACTTAATGGGCTCAGACTGCTTTTCTTAATTCTTTTTAATTGTTCTCTTACTTCACTTTCTGAGCTGTTCTTTCTTGCTGTTAGGGTTCTTATTTCTACCCACCATTCTCTAGCATATACTTTAATTCCATGTAGAATTAAAAATCTTGCTAGAACTGTATCTGAATGGTTCTGGGGCAGGCCCTTTACCTAAGAACTTTGGCATGTGAATTTAGATACCTATTTGTTATGTTCAGAAACTATTATTAATTGCTTAGTTCTTGTTTGTTTTCAATAACAGAAACTCAAGGATAAATTATAACTACATTTCTGTCCCAGGTAAGATGTGTCATAAATTTATTTATATGAATACATAACCACCCATAGAGTGATTTTAGAAATCTAGTATTATACAATTGTTTTCTACATATGTGCCTGATGCTCTAATAAGTCTGTTATGTCAGACTTTACTGTGTTCCTTTCACATGTAATTTTCCTATGATGTATAAATAGTAAACAATAATAATCCCTTTCTGATTGGAAGATAAAAACAAACTTGTCTCACTAATTAATGATGAAGAATTAGAACCCAGGTATTTTGATTTCAACCATTTCCTTTAAACAATACAATTCAACATAACAAAATGGAAAAACAAAATTTACCAATTATGGAGGAAACATAGTATATAGAAGAAGAACCGGTCTGAACATCAAATCTTCTACAGTATGCAATCAGCAGACCTAAAAGAACATATTTAACATTATTTTCTTAAAACAACAGCAACACAGGCCCTCCCTGCTGGCGCAGTGGGTTAAAGCACAACACAAAGAAGCTTAAGCCACTTCTTCATGAGTTCGATCCCCGCCTGCCCCGGAGGAGATCCACATGGTGTGGCAGACCTCTCCTGACCCACCCGCTGCTCCCCTCAGCAGTGTACTTCGTCAATCTGCCTGTTCTGCTCCCCATTCTGTCTCTGGTGAAGCCTCTCACCCTCCCTATCTCTGGCCTGTACCCCAGTTCTGTACAAATAAATAAATAAATCTTCAAAAAAAAAAAAACAAACAGCAACATAAATACAGTTTGGCAACAGTACATATAGTATTTAACTTATATTTTTTATATATTAACAATATTAAAGTATCTCAAAATGTGGACAATTTTATATTCTGATTTTTAAAAACCTTACTACCATATTTTAAACATTTTCCAAATTCCTAAAATCTTTTAAAAACATGATTTTCATTAGCTGTTTAATATTCCATTTCACAGAAAAAAAATTTTTTAAAAAAGTATTTCTATGTTAAAAGTTGTAGTGTTTTCTTTGGTTTGTATGTTCATTGATTGGATCCTCTTTTTTCCCTTGGTTGGTGTGGGTAAAGGATTGTCAATTTGTTATCTTTTCAAGGACCCAACTTTTAGCTGTTAATCTTTTCTAATGTCTTACTGTTCTGTACTTGATTTATTTCTGCTCTAATTTTTATTATTTGCTTCTTTCTGCTAACTTTGGGTTTAGTCTGTTTGTTTTTTTCTGTTTCTTTGAGGTGTAAAGTTAGATTATTTAACTGAAGTCAACTTTTCTTGATGTATATACTTATTATGATACACTTCCCTCTTAAGATTTTTACTGTGTCCCTTAAGTTTTGGAATGTTGTGTTTCTTCATTTGAATTGAGGTAATTTTTTCTTGTTTTTCATTTTTCCTTCCTTTATTTATTTATTTTTTTAAAAAAAGGATTTATTTATTTATTTGTACAGAACTGGGGTATAGGCCAGAGATGAGGAGGGTGAGAGGATTTACCAGGGACAGTGCGGGGAGCAGAACAGGCAGATGATCAAGGTACACTGCTGAGGGGAGTAGTGGGCGGGTCAGGAGAGGTCTGCCACGCCATGTGGTCTCCTCCGGGGCAGGCGGGGATCGAACTCATGCAGAAGTGGCTTTAGCTTCTTAGTGCTGTGCCTTAGCCCGCTGCGCCACCAGGGAGGGCCCCTTCCTTTATTTTTTTAAGGTACTTTTAAACTTTTTATTTGCTCCGTTAGTTGTTCAGGAGCATGTTCTTTATAATTTTCAGTTTTGTGAATTTTCTGGTTTTCCTCCTGTTACTGATTCTAGTTTTATTTTTAAAAAATTATTTATTCATGCATACAGAACTGGGGTATAGGCCAGAGGTACGGGGGTGGGGGTTGGAGGTGAGAGGATTCACCAGAAACAGAGTGGGGAAAAGAAAAGGCATACTGACTGAAGTACACTGCTGAGGTGAGCAGCAGGTGAGACAGGAGAGGTCTGCTGCGCCTTGTGGGTCACAGCAGACCAGGATCGAGAACTCATGATGAAATGGCTGCTGCTAGCTTTATTTTGCTGTTTCACCACCAGGGAGGGCCCGTGATTCCTAGTTTTTATACCACCAAAAATGTGCATGTGTTGCCTAAGTAGTAAATGATAATTAGCACTTTCTGGTGGGGGGAAAAAAACCCAACTTGTCTTATTAATTAACAGTGAAGAATTAGGACTAATTTTTTTACCTTGACCATTTCCTTCTCTCTATCAACTACGTAAATGAAGACTCATTGAACTTAGATAGATACTACATTGGGCGTTGCTATGCCCACTCACAAGGCAACACTATTAGGTTATCTCCTTAACCTGGCTTTACTATGTAAATAAAGGACTTTTTTAAAAAAAGGTGAGTACTCTTTACTCACCCATAGGTAGTCAGTACATAGGGAGGATATAACAAAGTGAAAAAGGACAAACTCATCTGACTAAGATATATTAAATTACCTGTAAGCTATATTTTTATTAGGATGAGATTAAGTTTATTCTATAGGTAATTCAGTGAGAAAAATAATGCAGAACTACAGTAACTTAGAGAAGCTAAGCTAGGAGAAGGTGATTGATTCCATCACTTTTTGTATCACAATGTGCTACAAAATGGTATTCTATGGCTTCTCCTCTTGATCATGACCTTGCCTAGTAATTCTAAACCACTCTTCCTATAACATAGCTATTATTTTAAAATAAAAGTAACAAACAGCTATAATACATTTGATAATATTAAATTCAACTTTTTTAATAGGTAGAGACAATTTTTTTTGAGAAGATCAACTGATCATAGTTGCTTACTGTAAGATACTTCTTGAGATATGGGAGAGATATATTTTGATTGTTTCCATCATTTTAACTTTTAACTTCCACCCCTTAGAAATGCTTTTTTTTTCTTTGTCACTGATCTCAGCTCTAGTGACAGCCAGAAATACTTTATAAAAAGTAGGTAACTTTTTTTTAAATAATATAATAGTTTATTTTTACATCATTTTGTGCATTTTTCCATCTCAGTTGTAATCCCCATGGGCTTCCCATCACCAAATCACCCATGTGCCATCACCATAGTCCAGTGCATTTCCCTCTCCCCCACTGTTTTTGATCCCATTCCTCACCCCACTCCCATAAAATGTCTCTGGTATATAGCTGTTTATTATTATTATATAATATTATTATTTTCTCACCTGGTCTGTTATAGGTGGGTAACTTTTTTTTAAAAAAAAAAAGATTTATTTATGCATACAGAAGTGAGGTACCCAGAGGTGCAGGGGGGCAGTGAGAGGCTTCACCAGAGACAGAGTGGGGGAGCAGAACAGACAGATCAAAGAAGTATACTGCCGAAGGGAGCAGTGGACGGGTCAGGTCTGCCTCACTATGTGAATCATCTCCAGGGCCAGGGATCAAACTCGCACTGAAGCAGTTGCAGCTGGCTTGCAGTGCTGCATCCTAACCCACTGCACCACCAGGGAGGGCTGGTAGTAAACTTTTAATAGTCTATACATATGATAGTTCAAAAACATTAGTACATTTTTACTGAAATCGTTACATACAACTGCTTACCTGGTATAATAATGTCTCCAAATCCCAAGAGTGAAACTGGCATATAGCACACATGCATTACTGAGAAATAAGTCAGCTTTGGCACCCTGATGACTACTGGTAACTGTAATAAATTAAAAAAGAAAAAAAAAAAGCCAGCATAAGTCTCTTAGGAATCTTTATCCTTATCTTTTAGAAAAGGAAAGATGATATTGGAATAATTATTTTAACATTTTTTAATTGACATTTTAGAAGAACTTGAAATCAGAGAACATAAACATATACACACATATCTTTACATACACACATACTCTGAATGTATAGAAAACTCAAAGGAAAGAGAGATGAAGTTTGGGGAAAATGAAATACACATATAGGCGTAACATTATTAATCCATTATTCCCATATCTAGTCTTCCCCCACACCCCCCTTCCTTTTTTTTTTTTTTACCAAAAATAGGACTCAGGCCTTGAAACAGGTTTGTTTTTTTGTTTTTGTTTTTGGCAATCTGTATTTTTTTTTTCCTCAAAGAAGAATCTTGTCTCAGAGGGTATGATTTAAGGTCCAATGAACATATCTGAAATACAATCCTTACTTTCTCATGGGGAGCTGAGGGTTGAGCAGTGGCTTCCACCAAGTTTCCATCATTCTAGGATGAAACCCAAGTCAATAGGTATTTAATAATTTAGAATAACTATGAAAAGGGCTATATTTTGTGAGAAATAATGTTTTACAATACCTTAACATGCACTACATGACCAATGAATTATACAGGGAGGCAAAATTATTTACTGGACCCACATACATACACTGGCAACCAGTGCATTAAATTGCCATCCTTACCTTTTCATTATTTCTAAAAGGTCCAGCTGCAAGTTCAACCATGATACTCTCACCATTCTAAAATTGAAAAGGAAGATAAAAGAAACTATCTGATCATTGAATGAGAATAAAGTGCCATTATTTAAGAATGATTTTACTCTATATCTACTCTAAGCTGATGAAAAATTCATTACAGACTGTTTTTCCTAAAAAGTTTCTGTAGAAAGTAAAAAGTGGAGTAATCTAAAACAAAAATGTATCTAGCACACTGCTCCAGTTTTTCAGGGCTCAACAATTATCAGAAATTGATAAATTGATTTGTACTCATGTATTAATATCTAGCATTTGTAACAGGCTATAAATTTTAAGTACTTTCAGTTATGTTATATACCCTGTGTCTTATGTCATTTTTATTAATACAATGAATAGGGATATAAATACTAACTTTTTTACATTTAGCTTTAGAATAAGTATTGGTGAATTTATTTGAATTAATAAGCATTTGACCTTCTGGCTACTCACTACAATAACAAATCAATGAGGAAATAAAGAATTTGAGGTATTTCTCTAGCTTGATTCTTGTTCAATTTTAGCCTTTCCTGTGTTTTATTTCTCAATCAAAACATTAATCTTAGCTAAGAAATAAGTCAGCTTTGGCACCCTGATGCCTACTGGTAACTGTAATAAATTAAAACAATAAAAGGCCAGCAATAAGTCTCTTAGGAATCTTGAACCTTAACTTTTAGAAAAGGAAGGACTGATACTGGAATAATTATTTTCACATTTTTAAACTGACATTTTAGAAGAACTTGAAATCAGAGAACATAAACTATGCACACATTCCTCCACTGTATCTGACTAAGGTTTTATTATGTGAGAACATCATTTAAAATTCTTTCCTGATAGCCAAGTGTGTAGTGGAGAAGGAAAATATTTTGAAGTGGCAGCTAAGATTGCATGAGTACTCATCTTATGCTTCATTATTATAATACATCTGTCATTAAAACAGGTAATGGGAAGATAAATGTCAAATTTCAGGAAAATTTGATTGACTAACTACAATATTTTCCATGGGTGGAGTGCATAGGAGAAATAGCCTGAGTGTTTTTAAAAAGGATTTCAATGATACCTGAGCTGAGTAGAAAGGATAAATCCTTAACTACAGAAGTCTTTTCCTGATGCTAAGTTTTGGTTCCTAAGGCACAGGAGTTTAGGAAAAGAAACTAATAATAAATAATAAATGCAAACCTCTAGATTAGACTTCCATGATGTGATTGAATTTCCAGATAAGTAGCTCACATTGCTTAATTTTCTAATATTTAAAACATTTAACTGAAGATAATCATTGATGTCCTCTCATACATTCAAAAGATACACTCAAAAGATATTTGAGTAGCTACAATTTCAAGACATTATACCAAGAATAATGGTAGATGAAAAAAATGAAGAAAGGCTTTTTATAGCCACCAACCCTCCCAATAAATTTAAAGTCTACTAACACTAGGGTTGAGAACATGGTTGGAATATTTAGTCCTCAAAATTTTCAGTATAAACCACAAAAATCAGGAATTACTACCTTATTTTCATTTTTAGTTACCTGCTAAATTAAGGCATATAGTCTAAATAAAAATAAAAACAAAAAAAAGAGATTGGAGGTGTTAAAGTAAGTCTACAACAGTGAATTCCAATGAGAACTTTAATCTTTGCCACCGTATCAGATTATTGAAATAATTTTCCTAGTTAATAGGAAGATGAAAAAACAAAAAGATGAAAACTCCCTAAGTGCAGTAGGAAAAAAGTATGCTCAAAGCCATCTTTATTATTACCCAATATTTTTAAAATGCTAAAACTTCTTATGTGTAGGGAATGGAAATAGTTTGCCATTCCAAAATGACACATTTGGCATTTATAAAGTGATACTGGTATTAGAACAGTAATATTATTTTTAAAAAGTTTAGTTTTTAGTCTATAGCCAGGTCCACTGTGTAATAAATGTGTCATGTGCTACAACTATCTGCTGACTTATGGGAATGACTTTGTAGAGAAAATGTTTTACTTTCATATGAATCTCTGATGGAATGACTTAATACAGAAACACTTTGTTCAACCAAATGAACAGACACATGGCAGTATAGCTTTAGATAGAGCTCTTAAAAATGCATTAATAAATTAACAATTTATTAATAATCCATACATGAATTCTGTGCTTTTTAAAATTAGTATTGTTCCATGAAGTCAACAAGTCAAACAGGTCATCATTAGGATGGGGGAAGGTGCTAGTAAAAACAGTTTGGATAGTTGTCAATAGGAGCAGTTAACTACATGCTACCTAGTTGCAAGTTTAGCTCTGCAGTGGGGCATATGTTTCTTATGCCTTTAAAATAGTAAGACCTACCACTTACCCAACACCTCTCCCTTATTCACTATTTTATTGTGAAACTAAAAGCAGAGCTGGGAAAGAATGACCTAGGAACTGCAAATTACTATGATTCTAATATCATGGAAAAATCCAGTCCAGGGGAATAACCAATTGGAGAGCAGCAGAAAGGGAGCACATGTTTCCCTGGGTCTATATACTTGGGGCCTGCCCCATCCTGGCCTCTAAACACAACCTTTATATATGAACCTGTTTGTGGTGTATAAAGGTTAGATTTGGTTTTGTCAGTGGCATTTAAAAATATTGTACTAATGCAATTCTCCTAGAATTGAATGCTAGCAATACTTCTCTCACACAGTGGATGAGGAAACTGATTTGCCCAGGATTATAGGTAGAGCTACCCTTTAAGCCTTCAGATTTCTGGTATGCACCTCTTTAGTCTAAAAAAGTGAATCATTTTACTCTTTTTGTAATGATATCATTTTACTCTTTTTGCTGTCTATATTGTTTACAAGGAAATACTTATTGACTTATCATAATCAAAGTTACTTTAACAAAGTTAGGAAGAAAATGGACCACTCTCATGCTTACTTTATAGCTAAGGGATATTCTTTTATCTAGCAAAATGGTTTAAAGAGTTGAAATTACTCTCTGTTAAAAGACCAACTTCAATGATAATTCTCATAAAACAATTAGAACTCTTTTACTGTAAAATCATCATCTGAAAAACAGTTCTAAGATTCTCCTCTTTTAGCATGTTCCACACAGATTTCAAAAACAGCATACCTTTGTGATGAATGGTGTTATGAAAACAAAAAACACATCATATAGGAGGAGAAGGCCGAGGAGTATCACACATGACTGTTGAAGAAAGAAAGACATTTAAAGTCAAACCTTCTATATCTATATTGAGTATATATTTTGTGAGTACAATAAACATGAGAACATACACTTGACTACCTTTTTTAAGGCATTTAATGGTTATTACTATTTGTTGCTTTATTATACAAAGCACATTTAAAGGTTTTACTTTCTTTATCCTGCTCTTAAAAGGGGGGGGGGGCGGAGCACTGTGTCAAAGAAATGTTCTTTCCTTATAGTCCAGTAAGGATTTTATGAATTTGACATGCTGTATGAATGCCCCCCAATTTTTAAACAGACGTATCAGTTGTTGGCTGGGGATTAGGATTGTCTGTAAAATAGCATACTAAATATTTTGAAGAGATAAGAAATGTTCTATAATTTGATTCGAACAGTGGTTACCAAGTTATGTATTTTTTTTTTTTAAAGATTTATTTATTTGTGCATACAGAACTGGGGTACAGGCCAGAGGCTCAGGGGCGGTGAGAGGCTTCACCAGAGACAGAGTGGGGAACAGAACAGGCAGATCGACGAAGTACACTGCTGAGGGGAGCAGTGGGTGGGTCAGGAAAGGTCTGCCACGCCGGGTGGTCACCTCCAGGGCAGGTGGGAATCGAACTCATGCGGAAATGGCTTTAGATTCTCAGTGCTGTGCTTTAACCCGCCTCGCCACCAGGGAGGGCCACCAAGTTATGTATTTGTAACATTCAATAAATAGTACACTGAAAATGGGTGCATTTTATTCTCTACAAATGATACCTTAATAAAGTTGTTTTAAAAGGAAAAAATTATTTCAACTAGCAAAGTAATTACCTTAAAGTTGGGTAACTTCAATGTTTTAATTAAATTCAGACAAAAAGCAATTCCTAATATATCTTGTAAAATCCAAGCCCACCTAAAAATCAAAAGAAATTATTCTGCTGTATGATTCAGTCAAAAATCAAATCTCTCTAAAGTAATACTATACTCAATTTTGTTATGATTTGACTAATTACTAATTATCATACTTGAAGTTGCCTACAGTAGTATAAACTCCCAGATTTTAAGCCACTAAAGTCTATAAAATCCTTTAATCATTTTATTAATAAATTATTCAATAAAGTTAAACATACTTTTTTTTTTGGTCATCTCACCTGCAAATGGAGATACCTGTATATTTCCTAGATTACCTTTTTTTTTTTTTTGAAGATTTACTATGCATACAAGAGCTGGGGTGCAGGCTAGAGGTGCAGGGGTAAGAGGATTCACCAGAGACAGAGTAGGGAGCAGAACAGGCAGATGTACTGAAATACACTGCTGAGGGGAGTAGCAGGCAAGGTAGGAGAAGTCTGCTGTGTCATGTGGGTCACCTCCCTGGCTAGGAATTTAACTCATGCTGCAGATCTTACATGCAAAGTAGTATGCAGTAGATACTCTTTCATACTTTTCTCACCTAAAATAAATAAATAAAAATATATTCTGGAATTCACTACATATAAATTCATAGAGTTCATCATTCTCAAAGTTGCATTGTACTACTTCATTATGTATGGCTATACTGCAGTTAAGTATATTTCTGAAGTCTAGTTCAGCTTAGATGTAAAATAATAATTCACATTGCCTTCCCTATATGACTTCAAATCCATTAGTACAATACTCATGTGCAAATTTATTTAGCTGAAATAAGGCAAACACACACACACCACACACAAACCCAAATCTATAATGAACAGAATGAATAACTATCAAGGCAAAATATAAAGTAATATACTGTCAATCAAAATGCAAATGTAGAGTACGCATACCTATCTTCATTTCGAAAAACGGCCCATACAACAGCTACTGCAATGCATAGTCCAGAGAGAAAAATAAGTCTCACTTCGATGCTTTTATCACGACACACAATCCTAAAAAAAATTTAAATATTCTTAAAAAATTCTTTAAATGTCCTTAAATAAAATTAAAAAGGTTAGTTTACTCTGTAGATGAAACAACATAATAAACATTAACCACAGTTACAAGAAAGTTATTGAAATATCAATTTAAAAGTATTGACTTTAAGTAAAAGGAATGGCACATAATAAAATCAGTTCATAAAATATTTATCAGTTCAACAGGACTTTCTGTGGTGATGAAAATGTTATCTAGCTGTGTAGGCCAATATAGGAGCCAATAGTTATATGTGACTATTTAGTACCTGAAATACTTAAAAAATATTTAAAACATTAAAAATTTAAAAATTTAAAAAATTATATTTGAATAGCCACATGTATATCAGACCACACAGGTTTAAAATAACACTAATTTTTTCTAGTATTGACTTCAGTTACAAATGCCAACAATATGGGATTCCTTATAAAATACATACGTGCACTGTCCACAAGGTATCTTATGAATTAGTGCAGCAAGACAGTTGTACAGACTCATTGCAGATGCTATGCAGAAAATTGCTATCATAACATACACTGGAAAAAAAAAACAAGACAGTATATTACAAAGGAACCGAAGGAAGTAGGATAAGAAAATATGTATACAAACAATATTAATTCCTTTTTAAAGATTTACTTTTATTTATTCATGTATATAAGTGCTGGGATGTAAACAGAGTTGTGGGGGTGAGAGGATTTACCAGAGACAGAGTGGGGAGCAGAGCAGGCAGATCTACTGAGACATACTGCTGAGGGTAATAGCGAGCAAGACAGGAGAGGTCTGATGTGCCAAGTGGGTCACCTCCCTGACCAGGGATTGAACTCAAACTGCAGTGGCTGATAATGCTGAAATTAATCTTTGTGCACCAGGGAGGCCCAGCCCAGCAATATTAGTACTTTTGCTTTCCTCTTAGATCATGCTTTCAATGCAGTGACCATATTATAATCTGAGTTGGTTGCTATGATGAAAATACTAAGAGGTTAAGTTTTAAGAGTGAGTATTTTTGTGTTCTTCATTCCATTACACACTGGTAGGGCTGCTGAAAGGGCAGAAGCAAGCTGTGCTGAAGGGGCGGAAGCTAGCTGTACATTTTTTATCTTTCAGTGATTCAAACTCACATATTTCTTAAAGATTTCCATAAAGTAAATTATAGACATTTATATATATTTAACTTAAATGAAAAGAACAGAAGAATTAATAAGCCATTTATAAATACTTTTTAAAATGAAGTTTGTGTATGAGAACTGACATTTAACATTTGCTATTAAACTTGCCATCTGTATTTTCTTATAGTGGAATCTGTCCATAATAACTTGACCTGTAGTAAAGCCAGAACCCATTTAAGCAAAGCCCTGTTAAGATACAACACTAAGGCAGTTAAAATTGACAAGTGCTGGCCCTCCCTGGTGGCGCAGCGGGTTAAAGCACAGCATTAAGAAGCGAAAGCCACTTCTGCATGAGTTCGGTTCCCGCCTGCCCCGGAGGTGACCACATGGCGTGACAGACCTCTCCTGGCCCGCCCGCTGCTTCCCTCAGCAGTGTACTTCATCGATCTGCCTGTTCTGCTCCCCACTCTATCGCTGGTGAAGCCTCTCACCATCCCTGAGCCTCTGGCCTGTACCCCAGTTCTGTATGTACAAATAAATAAATCTTTAAAAAAAAAAAATTGACAAGTGCTTTTCTATAGCAGCTATACTTATTTGAGAAGTCTTTAAAAGTAACAAATACTTGATGTCTTTGTTGTTAAAAGGTGAGGAAAATATGTATTCTAATATAAAAGTACTTGTTTTTCTAAATTTTCTCAAAATATTGTAATAGAAATACAAATTTTACCTGAATTTTTCAAATTCCATTAATACAGTAAATGATAACTATTCTATAGATGAGTCTAGACTCAATAAATCAGGGGTAGTCACTTTTCTAATGGCAATCTTGGATAAATTACAGTTTTAGTCCCATGAGTCTCATCTCTAAAAATATAAAATGTTAACAATAGTCAATTTAAGGTTACTGTGAGAATGAGACATATTAACATATACACATGTTTTTTTTTAATCCCAGAGTAATGAAGATCTAACACATCCAACAGTTTAACAAGTCAGTATACTTTTAAGTTATTCACTTGGGTTTTCCAAGTAGACTACCTTGAATGAAAGATAAATCTGGCGAAGTAAATGAAGATCATATACCTAAAGTTATAAATATAAAATATGACTTCTTACCCAACCATTTGTAGAAGAAATAAAGTAAGACCATCATAACACAGCAGATGACCACAAACACTACAACTGTTAGAGGACTAAAAGTTAAATATTCTTCCTTCTTTCTTCTCATTTCCCCCTCTTCAGCATTTGTCATCACCTTCATGTTTTCCCTGCATAAACATACAAAGGAATGTTAGCACAACTCTGCCAAGTACGGTTATTTTTAAAGTCTACCTCTTTGACACAAATTAAATGAGTACAAAGAAATAGACTTAAAAACTTATACCAAAAAGAAATATTTAATTTAGAACATAAATATTCTCTATTTGCTCCAGAGATGATATATTATAAACCACTTATTTTGAAACAGATTTGTTCCTGCAGGCTGAATTACTAACCTTTCTTATATAAACATTATCTATGGATATTTGTAATATCTAATTTGGAAACTACATTAAAAGACAATTAGACATTAGGCAATTGTTGATTGAGATGATCATTATATTAAGCATCTTACTCTAGGGAGGCTGCCTAGCAAAAAGCAGCAAATTATAACCACTTTTTTTTTTTAAAGATTATTTATTCATACAGAACTGGGGTACAAACTAGAGGTACAGGGGCTGTGAAAGGATTCACCAGAGACAGAGTGGAGGGCAGAACAGGCAGTTCGATGAAGTACACTGCTGAGGGGAGCAGTGGGCGGGCCAGTAGTGGTCTGCCACACCATGTGGGTCAGCTCCTGGATGGGAATCAAACTCACTGAAGCAGCTGCGCTAGCTTGCAGTGCTGCATCTTAACCATTGCAACACCAGGGAGGGTCCTATAACCACTTTATATATACTTTGTATGATGACCTATTTACACACAGTGAAAACACTTCTAATATTAGCCTCTTTTAAATGTAAACACAAAATTCTTCTATCAATAAAGTCAGTAATTACTGTCTTTTTGGTATTCATCAATATATTATGAAGGACTCAAAAGAAGTTTAAGACATAATTTTGTCCTATCTCGAGTTAAGATAACAAAAGGCCCTCCCTGGTGACGCAGCGGGTTAAAGCACAGCACTAAGAAGCTAAAGCCACTTCCGCATGAGTTTGACTTCCGCCTGCCCTGGAGGTGACCACATGGTGCAGCAGACCTCTCCTGACCTGCCCGCTGCTCCCCTCAGCAGTGAGTACTTCGTCGATCTGCCTATTCTGTTCCCCACTCTGTCCCTGGTGAATCCTCTCACCCTCCGCATCTCTGGCCTGTACCCCAGTTCTGTATGAATAAATAAATCTTAAAAAAAAAAAAAAAAGATAACAAAAGATTGTTTCTCGTTCTCCCAATAACTCTTGCTAGGTCACAGAGCTAAATGGACAAAAGTTGAAGTTACAATATTCCTTGAGCAATCTGTATCCTGTTACTCACTGTTGCCTCCATTACATGAATCCATCATATACTTTTCCAGCTTTAGTCCCTTCAACTCTGGTCTACTAAACTTATCCCCTGGTCACACATCCCGACCCTTCTTATCACATCTGTGCTCAATGCAAACTTTAGGTTAAAAAAAGTTTGTATTTCTATAAAATTGCACTTTTGCCAAGCTGCCTATTCACCAACATGCTATTTTCTTCTTAGACAATTGTTGACTGTTATGATCACAATATATATTAAGCATCTGACTCTAGGGAGGCTGCCTAGCAAAAGCAGCAAGAGAGTGGAGAGAAAGACACAACAGCACTCCAGTGGAATCATATAGCTTAATCACAGGGTATTAACATAAGTTTCACTGAAATAGAACCTGAATGGAAAAAGGTACCAAACATTTTTCTATCATTTAAATGTAATATTTAAAGTCATTTTTATCATTAACACACACATCAGCTATAATAATGAAAAATGAATATGTTCATATTCAATGTACTAAAAAGCAGTAGGTAATTTCTTGAAGGGAAAAGATACTAAAGTTATACTACAAGTAAAGATTATAGTTTACCTTTTTAAAACTTTGTACTGAAATCAGTTCAAGAAACACACACAATTGGAAGCTAGGTTTTCTTTCATGACAGCCTGAGTCTATGAAATTTAAGACCAGTTATCTTTTTGTAATAAGACTTCACCTCTCTACTGAGAAGTCTTTATATGGGACCAAGGCATCTCTCCCTTTTGCATAAGGTACACCTTTCATTTCACAGTGTAATTCAAATGAATATGAGGTCATGTTGTGGCAAATTTTCCCTTTCCTGAGACTTTTTCTCTCTCCCCTTTCAAACTAACTGTACTTGCTAAGTGAAGATGCCTTTAAAACAATTTTTAATTAAAGTATAATTCACATATTAGTTTAAGGTATTTAAATTTAGTATCTGTACATATTGCAAAATGACCACCACAGTAAATCTAGTTAACATTCCATCATCAAAGTTACACATTTTTTTCTTATAAGCATTTTGAAGATTTAATCCCTCAAGCAACTTTCAACTATGTAATACAGTATTTTAAACTATAGTCACCATACTGTACATTATATCCCAAGACTTACTTTATAATGCACCTTTTGACCATGTTCACCCATTTTTGTCTACCCCAACACCCTCTTCATTTAACTACAACCAATATCTGCTGTTTGTATTTCTGAGTTCAATTTAATTTTTTTTAGATTCCAAATATCAGTGGGATCATGATACTTGTCTTTCTCTGACTCATTTTACTAGCATAATACTTTCAAAGTCCAAAGCTCATCCATATTGTCATGAATGATCCTCATATTCTTAATAATTCTTTTTATGGTTTTTTTCCTTTGTATCAGTGTTTCATGTTTATACTACCACTAACCCCACCCACATATACTTAGTACATTCCATCTTTATCCTACTCTTAGAACTAGCCATCTTAACTTTAAATGCTTAATCTGGCAGGTAAAGTACTTCTCTTCTCCCAACCTGGCTACTGAAGGCAACAAGTTATTTTTTTTTCCTCTCCATCATAATGTTTTATGAATAAAAATGCTAGTATCTACTACTTTTCCATCATCAGGATTTTTAAAAAAATTATCTATTTATGCATACAAGAACTGGAGTATAGGCCAGGCGTGCAGGGGGTGAGAGGACCCACCAGAGACAGAGTAGGGAGCAAGATAGGCAGATGGACTGAAATACATTGCTGAAGGGAGCAGCAAGCAAAACAGTAGAGGTCTGCTGTGCCAAATAGGTTAGCTCCCTGGCCAGGGATCAAACTTATGCCATAGTAGCTGGCAATAGCTTGATAGCTTTGAGATTAACCCCTGTACCACCAGGGAGGCCCTAAAATCTCTCTTCCTGTAAGTCAATCAAATTTTAGTATTTTAAGAAATTACAAATAAACTTATTGTTTCATTCAGTTGTAAATAATGCTCTTTTTCATGGACCCTAAAGATCAATTCATAAGGCAAATATATTTTCCTTTACGCATGTCCTTTATGAGCACATTTTTTATTCAGTTATAGATAGGAACTGATCCATATTATATTGCCTGCTTTAATCTAGAGCTAAAGGTATATGTCTGTAGGAAGACTGGGTTTAGGTTATTAGTTAATAGGGAAATCAAAATTTTATGTACATTTGGAATTTATAAATTTAAATTAAAATATGGACAAGTCAGATAGCCTTAGAATTCTTACAGCACTAAACAGAATGATGAAGTCATACTGTAATGACTCAAGTTGAAAGCTTTCTTCCAATCTAAACAGGCATATTAGTTACTGCATAACTTCACTTGTCCTGAGAGAGCTAATTTTAATTTTAAGAGTTTTTGATGAAACTTCAGTATTTCCTATATGCAGGAGACTACAGGATGCTATGACCCATTCTCAATAAAATGTTAAATGATCTTCCTGGCCTTACACTGCTAACGTCATGTAAAATGATTATTAAACAAGAATTTTAAAGCATTTAGTAGAAAAACTCTGAAGTTTAATTAAAACTTACAATTCAATTAGCCCACTCCAATATCCTCCTAATGCCACAGTGAACACTGCAATTAAAAAAATAACCACCATGGTATAGTCAAAGATTGGCTTTGGTGGAGAATACATTTTCACAGTAATGTTATTTCCAAGAGTCTGAAAGGTAAAAGAATAGGGAAATGCTAGAGTTAGTTTTCACTCTACTACAGTGTATAGCAACATTTTGATTTCAATAGGCAATGGACATTATACATCAGATAGTCAAGACCAGTCAAATTACTTTTGACAACCTGATATAGTCTCTTGTCAAAACTATGAGCCTATGCTTTAGTTTATTAAGTCATGAAAATACAGATATTTTGTTCAGGAATTTAAAGATAAAATACATAATTTTAAAAGAAATCAGAAGACATAAATATCCTTTTTAAAGTCAGGTTTTGAAACACCTTGTGCTGAATAGGAGGTGAATATACAGCAAAATATACATTCTGCTGACTTCTTATTAAATACAGCACAAGTAATAATTTAAATGACAATGGCTAAAAATAATGAGTTTTGTACTGTTTATAAACTTGACTTATATAATTACTAATTTACCTGAGTCATATCTTGAAAGTCTTTGTGACTTATAAATGCAATCAGTATTTTCACATCCTGAAATTCAGATTTGTTCCCAGCTGGAGGAAACTAAAAGAAAAAATATATATTATGAAAATGTATGAATTAGTGTAGCTATAGAATAAAATCCAAATTATTCTATTAAATATAGTATTAAAAATTTTAAAGCTATGAAACAAAGATTCAAGTAGTTTTTCTTAGTATTATAGTTAAGAGTTCTCACACTGGAATCCTTTCAGCATATAAGTACGGTTTGTGATATACATGTACATCCTTTGTTAAATTTGTATTTAAGACACACATACACACTAATTAAAGTCCATCTACTTAGGAACATAAAAGAAACCACAAAATTGTCCATTTAAATGCCTATATTTAGAATGTTTATTAAAAAGAATTCCACCATCAGATTATTCAAAACTCAGGAGACAGTTCAATTCATGTGAAATGAGATATCATATTCTAATTTTATAACTTACTAGGACACTGTTGTTAGCAACCAACAATGCTTCAGCACCTCCTATTTGTGCAATTTTGGCTTTTTCAAGAAAATGGCAGGTTCCCCATTGTACCACAACTGCTGTGTTATTTAATCCATCAGGAGGAATATCAGAAAGTTTGCACAGTGGCGTGGTAGTCAGATTGATCAAACTTATGGAAGTCTGAAAAGAAGAAATGTCTTTAACATGATAAATACATTCCACCCTAATCTAATTCAGAAATATTTTCACAGTCAATCTTTGAAGTATTTTAAAATCTCTAGATTTTCTACATCAGAGATAAAAATATTTAAATTAAAAACAATATATTTATTAATCATCATATATTACAACTAGCTCACAACAAAAATATATAAAGCTCTTATTTTTACCATTCCATATTTTCATATTTACAAATAAATAGTAATTATGATTTACTTACTGCATTTTCTAGGGTACTTGGCAGAGGTGTCCAACTGGAGTTATATAGCATACAATAGTCCTTAGACAGCAGAGGTACACCAC
Source organism: Condylura cristata (assembly GCF_000260355.1). NCBI lineage: Eukaryota > Metazoa > Chordata > Mammalia > Eulipotyphla > Talpidae > Condylura > Condylura cristata. Next base: position 18,390,170 of record NW_004567124.1, on the reverse strand, counting down.
TTCCAGATGCATGCATGATTGCTTCCTGAGCAGCTGTCTAGGACGTGAAAAATAATTTTTACACTGGCAATAATTTAGCTTGCTAACAATTAAGGATTTTAAATAAAGTTATTTGCATACAGGTTTACCATGTTTCCTAAGAAGGCAGGTCTTCAATAAATTTTATTCTTGAGGAAATACTGAAAAAACAGACTCTCGCACAGAACCTTTTTTTTTTTTTTTTTAAAGGAAGATAACTCACTTTCTTACAGAAACACAACTATAGATATTATAAGGGCCAGATGCCAGGGCGGATTCCTACACACTCAATGTTGATAACTTCAACATTGTCTTCATTGCCTTTATCCGCCACAGATTTGGAACCTGTCTCTCCGTTAAGCTCCTTTTGGAGAGAAATGGTATTTAGAACAGGATCTGGTTTCTAACTGTACACACTGCTGCTGAAATGGGATAGCCCTTAAAACAGACAAAAGGTAGAATCAATAAAAATGTTAATATTGAATTCTCTGATTCATGCCCTAAGAATATACTATACAAAAAGATGCACAAAGGTAAATGTATAAGGATATTCACTGCAATGCTATTTGTTACAGCAAAAAAAAAATTTTAACTTCTGTCAACAAGGAATCCATTATATTGTAATATGCAATAGCACACAACTATTAAAAAGAATTAGATATACCTGTAAAAAAGATGTCCATAGTGAGAAAAGCTAAGTTGCCGACAGATATTTATAGTTTAATTTTTATATATATATATGTTTATTTTTACATCATTTTGTGCATTTTCCCACCTCAGCTGTAATCCCCTTGGGCTTCCCATTACCAAATCACCCATGTGCCATCACCAAAGTTCAGTGCATTTCCCTCCCTGCACTGTTTTTGATCCCATTCCCTACCCACCCCCCAAAATTGTCTCTGATATATAACTGTTCATTATTATTATTATTTTCTCGCCTGGTCCATTATACTCCTGCTATGAGTGAAAGCATTTGGCATTTTTCCTTTTCTTTCTTGCTTACTTCATTAAGCATGATCTTTTCCAGCTCCATCCATGTTGCTGCAAAAGGCATGTGTTTCTTTTCTTTTGGTTGCTAATATTCCATTGTGTTTATGTACCACATCTTTTTAATCCAGTCATCCACTTTTGGGCATTTAGGCTGTTTCCATGTTTTTCCAATTGTAAATAATAAAGCAATAAACATGGGGGTACAAGTATCTTTTTCAGTGTTTTTGTGTCTTTTGGGTAGATACCTAGGAGTGGGATTGCTCCGTCGTAGGGAAGCTCCATGTTTAGCAGTGTGAAGAACCTCCAAACAGTTTTCCATAGTGGTTGTACTAGTTTGCATTTCCCACCAGTAATGCAGGAGAGTTCCTTTTTCTCCATATCCTCGCCAACATTTGTTGTTGCTAGTTGTTTGAAGATGTGCCATTCTCACTGGGGTGAGGTGGTATCTCATTGTGGTTTTAATTTTCAACTCCCTTATTACGAGTGATGTTGAACATTTTTTCATATGCTTGTTAGCCATCTGCATTTCTTCTTGGAGTAGTGTCTTTTTAGCACTTCTGCCCGTATTTTGATGGGGTTGTTTATTTTTGTTGAGTTTCATCAGTTCTTTGTATATCTTTGTATGTCACTAGTTTTGTGTGAGAAAATTTTTTCCAAGCAGTGGGATGTCTGTTTGTCTTTTGTAACGTCTCTTTTGTTGTACAGAACCTCTTTAACTTGATGTAGTCCTATCTATTTATCCTTGCCTTCACTATCGTTGCATTGGTGCTCTATCTTTAAAGATGTCACTTAAGTGTATGTCATGGTTAATTCTATTTTTATAAAAATAATGAATACGGGCACTCTCTTGTGGCGAAGTGGGCTGAGGCCAGGGAGGTGACCTACATGGAGTGGCAGACCTCACCTATCTTGCTTGCTACTCCCCTCAGCAATGTACTTTATCAGTCTGCCTGTTCTGCTCCCCACTCTGTCTCTGCACTTCTGGTTTGCACCCCAGTTCTGTATGCATAAATAATTAAATCCTAAAAAAAAAAAGCGAATTCTTGGGCTCTATTCCAAACCTATGGAATCAGAAACTTTGGGCTGTTTATCTTTAACAAGCCCTTGTGGATATTCTGATGTCTGCTAAAAGTTTGAGAACCACTGCTTTAGGAGCTGAGCTTCTCAAAATATAACATGCAATATAAGTGACTTAGTGATCCTATTAAATTTGATTCAGCAGACTGATTGAGTAGTCTGGGAGGCGTATGAGATTTTGCATTTTTAATAAATTCACAGGTATTGCTAATGCAGCATACTTTGAGAAGCAAGTCTATATAAGACAGTTAGAAAACACATTAAATTGGGGAGCACAGAGAAAATGGGTTTGAAACAATGCCCCTTCTTATATTAAAGGTACATAGTGAGAATGGCTCATATTTTTTTTTTAAAAAAAGGCTACAACAATGCTGTTTAAAGGTAAAGGATCTCTCTCACACTACTGGTGGAAATGCAAACTGGTTGAACCAATAAGGAAAGCTGTGTAGAAAACCCTTAAATTACTAACAATGGATCTACAATATGACCCCAATAATTCCATTCTTAGTAATCTACCCAAGGGGATACAAAAACATTAATTTGAAAGGAAACCTGCACACCTATTCTTACTGAAGCACTATTCACAATAGCCAAGATATGGAAAGAACCTACATGCCCCCAAACAGATGAAAGAATCAAGAAAATGTAGCATATATACACAGTAGAATACTATTCCTCAGTCAAAACAGGCAAACTCATGCCATTTGCAGCAACACTGATAGAACTGGAAGACATTATGTTTCAAAAGGAAAAAGAAAAATATCTGAGATCAATAAGAGCAATACAGGGAAATTGAACAAGGGGTCAAGAGAAAGACAAAACTTGTAGGCAAACTACAGACTGAGGCATAAAGCAGGGGCGAAGAAGGGGGTAAGGTTAAACTGGGGTTGGGGGGGAGGAAAAGAGCATAAGGGAATATGGTGATGGTTCATAGGCAATGTGGGAGTGGGAGATTTATGGAGACTACACCTAAGGGAGAAATCAAATATTGTACAAAAATGAACATCAATGAAAAAAAAAATGTTTAATTGGTTTAAAAAAAAAAACCAAAACCCTGAATATCAAAGGTATAAATCAGGTGAAACTTACCACCCACCAAATCTATAGTGGAAGGGCAGAATAATTTCCTTTATATCTGCCATGTGTCATCTTTGGGGAGCATAGCTTTGGAGCACATCTTTAGAGAGATCTGCTCCAAAACATCTGAATTTTCCTTTATAATCAATTGGTCTGATCTATGACTTTACTCAACCATTTTTAAAAAATTTTTATGTATTTATGAATATAAGATCTGGGGTGTAGGTGGTAAAAGGATTCACCAGAGACAGTGTGGGGAGCAGAACAGGTGAAGCTACTGTTGAGGGGAGCAGCAGCGGAGACAAGAGAGATAGGCTAGCTCCCTGGCAAGGGATCCAACTTACACTGCAATGGCTGGCAAAAGCTTGATAATGCTGAGACTTTAAACCATGCGCCATTAGGGAGGGCCATTAGGGAGGCCTGACTTTATTTACTGTTTAAAGAACATTTGCTTAACTTCACACACCTATAGAGGTTCCTGATGGCTCTGTGCTACTTATCTCACTACTGCTCCTGGGGCTCTAAGCAGTAAGGTCTGCTGTGGCCTAGCAGCCCAAGTTCTTGGACAAGGTCAAGGTTCTGGGACAAAGAAAAGGCCTAAGGGCTGACCATCAGTCTACATCTTGTAGCAGGAGAGGAGTGGGAGTGACTGGAAAGGAGAAGACAGGGGAGCCTGATGTATGTGGGTGGATTATTGACGGGAAGGCCACACCTAAGATAGCTATAGAAAGATGAACCACAATTAAGAAAAAAAAAAATTGTTTATATTTTCAGTTAGGAATGAAAATACTTTCTTAGCAAAAATCTTAGTATCAAGAGTCCAAGGGGGTCAAATTTAGAGAAAACAATCTAGTCCCCTCATTGTAGAATTAAGACATATCCAAAAAGGTAAAACTGATATGCTCTCAGGGACCAGGGGTTAGAATTGAGCTTTCCAACACCCAGACCAACAGTTTTTCAACTCTGTTGTTGCTTTAAATTCCTTTATGCAGTTATACTCCCCAAATGCCTTAGTGTCCAGCTTGATAACCTTCCAGTTTAACACTGGTCAAATATATCCCTACATTAGCTGTTAACTCCCTCTCTTTATGATACTGGCTTGTGTGTAATATCACCACTCAAATTTCTTATATCCACTTAACTCTAATTTCCAAATAATCCAAAATCTAAGCCCTTTCCTTATCTCTTCCAAATAACCCCAATTCTAGGATTCTAGAGTTTCACAGAATTCCTTTTCCATGACAACTGCTCCAGCACTAGTCTTGGTATCAAGGGTCTTCCATGGCATCAAATCATTGTTGTAGCAGTGCCTTTGTATTATATTCTGTATCTTACTTGAACCTAACATGGAAGAGAAGCAAGTTTATTAGCTAATAGCATTAAGTAGTACTTCCTTTTTCTAACTCAAATTCATGGGATGCCTGTTGTTTGAGGAAAAGAAATCCTAATTTATTTTATCTAGATCATTTGACTTCAATCTTATTTCATATCAGAGAATAATGATGCTTGTCTATTTTAATGTTGCAGTCTTGTCTATCTTAATGTTAACTATTAGTTTGGCTACTTTTTTCCTGAATAACTTTCTATACGGCAAGTGTCAAGATACCAAAAGTCTGATGGGATATGCTGTACTAAATCCTTGCAGATGCATTATTTCCTCATTTTTCCATACCAATGATAACTTAGAGGGACATATGTCAGGAGATTTATTTCATCAGCATTCTTTGTTTTGTTTTTATATTATGTTATTTGAGGGAATGTTGACTGACAACACTGTACATAGTTT